>NC_043000.1:29988155-29998155 GCF_006345805.1 Octopus sinensis | reverse complement strand
CCATATGGTCTGACAACTGAGAAAAAATTGTTCTCAAGAAAATTCGGCAAACGCCACAAAGTAAAGCAAGCAAGACAAATGAAAAGATACAAAATATTATGATTAGTCACATACCAGATTTTTTTGTTACCATTTACATATTTACATACGTAAATGTATCGGTTATTACTGGAGATATACCAGCATACACACACACACACACGCACGCACGCACACACACACACACACACACACACATATATATACATAAATACTACACAAGTACGCAATATTTCCAAGGTAGATATTCATCTGTGTATTCATGCATTCGTCGCGATTATTTCTTTGACCACAGTGTCAGAGAAATACAAACGCAGTTTACATAGGTATCCCTTTCAACATAAAATTCCGCAACCAGATACCATAGATGACTTGGTTGGTCTTGCTCTAAATTTACGCAACGGGCTTAGGTCAATATACATATCGAAGTTAGGAACATACCAAATCATTTCATGATAATCCACCTCCCCCATTTACACATCAACTACTGAACCGCTAGTGTTATAATACAACGGCATCGTCATTACATATACAGTTCACAGAAACGGTTGCAAAAGTCAAATTTGTTTTGATCATAATACATGCATACGTATTGTTTTACGGCAATGTTATATCTAATATTTATTCATGTCAATACAAGCAGGCAACATGTCCTTTTTGAAGCTTTATCTATATAAAAGTAAGTTTAAAGAGCAAATAATAGGTTTCTGAATTGTTACAGATGAAAGAATAATTAAAGAACATTTCATGTAACGTTAATTGTCAACTTCTATGAGAGAATAACATGGGTCCTGGGTTCAAATAGCATTTAATCAGTACCGGGCTGTCAGTGAAGAGTCAAGGTAGAAGTAAAATAGCCATTGTTTTTGTAATGGTTTATTTGGAAATACAAGAGACGTGAAATTAAAGGTAAATAGTGGTGGTAAATAGTGCATATATATATATATATATATATATATATAATATATATATATATATATATATATAATATATATATATATATATATATAGTAAAATCAAGGAACGGCCATAATAGGCCATTCACCCACTAGAAATAACAGCCAAGGCTTCAACCGCAAAACAACATTAATTCCAATTATGAATTTCCTGGTTAATTCCGTAATGGAATCGGCGGCTTATATTTGCTGCCGATAAATTTGGCGCGAGTGCGATGATTTGAAAATTTTAGGTCAGATATTGCCGAGACAGTAGTAGAAGTGCCTCGTGTAAATATCTGCTCCGATCTGGCTGTTCTTTACTGACGATTCTATCGGCCTATGGAAGACTAGCTTGATTTAATTTAATCAGGTTGGTTTACCATTAAACAATAGAAGAAACGGTGCATCGTATAAAGAATTACAGGGTAAATGTTTTTTTTAATTTTCTCCTGGTTTATGGAATTAATGTTGTTTTGCGGTTGAAGCCTTGGCTGTTATTTCTAGTGGGTGAATGGCCTATTATGGCCGTTCCTTGATTTTACTGTTGAATTTATAAATGGTCTATGACTATTTAATTTTTTCCCACTAGGCCGCTGGTGGCAAAAAAATTCTGCGAAATTTTTTGCCACCCTATATTGATTAATTATATATATATATTATATATATATATATATATATATATATATATATATATATATATATATATTATATATATATATATATATAGATATATATATATATATATATATAACGGGAAGGTTTACGAAAATAAACAAAAGACGAAGGCAAGTGGAGTACAAACAAACAAATGTATAGTATGGCGCTCAGGAATAGAAATAGAATAAGTCTTTTACGTTTCGAGTCTACGCTCTTCGACAGAAAGATACACAGAAAAGAAACAAGGAGAGAAAAAATGCGTGTAGGAGCTAACGGTCTATATATTGTATAAAGGGTCGTGGTAAGGCCAGAACAATGCGAAGTAAATGCAAGGCAAATCGCACGTAAACAAATATATGAATTAATGTAGACTTACCTTGCATTCAATATTTCGGGGATATGACCCTATTTTCAAGAAATTAACGAATGTTGCCGATGTGCGTGTGTGTAAACGTGTATGGAGTAGACATGCATGGAAAGGTGTTGCTATAGCATCCAGCTATCTTCCTGTAACTCTCTTCACGTGTTGATATTTGGTTTCCTTTGGTGTATGAGTATGGTCTCAGAGATTCTAAGGTGGCCTCTGTTCCGCTGTGGTCTGTAATTACCGTAGATGTTTCTTCACGGAAGTGTCTGCCTGCAGGGGTTCCTTAATGCGTATATGCAGTTTTCTTGTCGTGCTTTCGATGTAGGATACGCCTCATTTGCTACAGATGATCTCGTATACAACATAGGTCCTCTGGCACAATTCAGGGTCATTGATGGGGCAGTTCGACAATGTGAGAGGTGTTGTTCTTGGACAGAGCTGTTCTGAGGGAATGGCCGGTGTACACTATCTGTATTTCGAGTCGTCCTCTGCGGACTGCGTGTTGTATCGCTGCAGTAGTTCTGAAGTCAAAATGTGTTAGCTTTAGGAAGCAGTTGAGGACTTGAGAGTATGAGGGTTCTGGTTTTTTCCTGTCCTTTTTTTGCATCGTCTAACTGTCCGGATGTTTTGTTGTCGCCTGTTACGTTCTTGTTCCATTTTTTGTTTTCTTTATATATATAAATGAATAAGTGTGTGTGTGTGTGGATGTGTGTGTGTGTTTGTGTGTGTTTGCGTGTGTGTTTGTGTGTGCGTGTGTGTGTGTTTGTTTCTTTGTTCCCCCACCATCGCTGGACAGCCAATGCTGATATGTTTACGTCCCGTAACTTAGCGGTTCGACAAAGGAGACCGATATGATAAGTACCAGGCTTACAAAGAATAAATCCTGGTGGTCGATTTGTTCGACTAAAGGTGGTGCTCCAGAATGGCCGCAGTCAAATAACTGAAACAAATAAAAGGTTAAAAGAATATGTGTGTGGGGGGAGTTTCTGTATCCTATTTAATGTGGATGAAATATGAAAGCGCGGAAGATGCTGCAGTATTCGTCCTGAGATATTCTCCCCTATAGACATGTTGTAGCTGTCACCACTTCTGATGCTGTACATATTTTAGCCTGCTGTTGATACTTCTGTGCTTTAACCTATGACATCAGGTCGCTGAAACGAGTTGAATCCATGTACATATATGTGAATATATATACATGATATATGTGGAGGCGCAATGGCCCAGTGGTTAGAGCAGCGGACTCGTGGTCATAGGATCGCGGTTTCGATTCCCAGACCGGGCGTTGTGAGTGTTTATTGAGCGAAAACACCTAAAGCTCCACGAGGCTCCGGCAGGGGATGGTGGTGATCCCTGCTGTACTCTTTCACCACAACTTTCTCTCACTCTTACTTCCTGTTTCTGTTGTACCTGTATTTCAAAGGGCCGGCCTTGTCACTCTGTATGTCACGCTGAATATCCCCGAGAACTACGTTAAGGGTGCACGTGTCTGTGGAGTTCTCAGCCACTTACACGTTAATTTCACGAGCAGGCTGTTCCGTTGATTCGGATCAACCGGAACCCTCGTCGTCGTAACCCACATGATATATATTCGTTAGAGGAACGAAGCTAAAATATTTAGTGAATGCATAGTACAAGATATCATGATATATTCGTGACAACTAAGTGAACTTTTAATTAATTGGCCCATATATTATGTTGGGCCTCATTGAATTACGCATTAACTTTGCGTAAGCACACCTATTTTTTTTTCTTGTCTATTTTTTAATGTAAAACAGAATGTTTGCCTGACTCTCATTTCTGTTTGTTTTGTTCTCAGTGTTTTGGTTATATTGTAAAAATGTCCAATACCAGAAGTGGACGACATCTACAACATGTCTATAAGGAGTGGCTGTGTGGTAAGTAGACTGCTTACGAACCACATGGTTCCGGGTTCAGTCCCACTGCGTGGCACCTTGGGCAAGTGTCTTCTACTATAGCCTCGGGCCGACCAAAGCCTTGTGAGTGGATTTGGTAGATGGAAACTGAAAGAAGCCCATCATATATGTCTATGTATATATATATGTGTGTGTGTGTGTGTGTGTGTGTGTGTGTGCGTGTGTGTATGCTGGCTTGTTTACGTCCCCGTAACTTAGCGGTTCGGCAAAAGAGACCGATAGAATAAGTACTACTAGGCTTACAAAGAATAAGTCCTCGGGTCGATTTGCTCGACTAAAGGCGGTGCTCCAGCATGGTCGCAGTCAAATGACTGAAACATGTAAAAGATTACTGTAGTAGCCTGTTTCCTCTTTGGTTGTTTTATTTTTAAATTTTTCCAAATAACATCATTTTGGTTTTGAAGACAAAAACTAAAAATGCAAGCACTTCTATGACGATTGCACTCTCAGAATTACACTACCTGCTGATTATTACGTTATAAATCTAAAAGAGAACACATTTTTGTGTGCGGTTCCAGTGAATTTATAGTTATTTTCTAAAAATAAGCACGCTTTACAACGTCTTTAGACAACTATTTTCGTTGGTCTGTTGCGTTCGATGTCAACGAGTTGAAGAATACGTGACTTTTGAAAATTATAGTTAATGGTGCCCTATCGTCGTCTTTCATAATCATTCCGAGATCGCTTTGGCAAATTAATGCTTTACCCTCTTAAATTTATGAGAACCTTCATTGACATTTGCTATTTTCTTTCTCGCCATTGCTGACAACACTATTTGTTTTTCGCAGTAAATTTCTTTTTTATTTTATTTCTATATGATTTATATTCTAAGGTGAATTTGGATAGGTTTGCGAGGTGTACAGCTTGTAAACTATGTTGTCAAAACGCATTGGTTTTCTCGTTCAAAACTGATTTAATATTTTGCCACAAGGAACTTTTCTATGAACCGGCAATAAACAATATCAGATGCTCTTTCCCTATTACCTTTCCAATAGCTTTTTCAGATGACCCTACCTTTTATCTTTTATATTTAAGCCCTCTGTCGGTTACGACGATGGAAGTTCCAGCTGATACAATCAACAGAACAGTCTGCTATTGTATTTTACGTGCAAATGGCTGACCACTCCACAGCCACGTGCCTTCACACATTTATACACACAAACACACATATACGCAAACACACACACACATATATACATGCAATATACGTACAAATACGCACACACACACACATATATATATATGCACACACACACACGTATACATAGCACGTACACATAGCGGGCTTCCACAAAACTTCTGCCAACCAATGTCGTTCACTTGGCATTGGACAGCCCAGGCCTATAGTAGAAAAAACAAGCCCATAGTTCCCTTGCTGAGGTTGAACCCAAAAGTAAGTGGTTGCAAAGTGATTTTCTTAATCACATAGCCATGTCTATGTGAAGGTTCCATCCTTTCATTAGCCTATTGACGATGTTGAATTTAGAGAATGCATGCCTTTCTTTGGTGCTTGAAATTATCACGGAAACAAACGGCCATTGCGAACCGTTTCAATGGCGGCTGCCCCATCTTTCGAAATACATTTCGACTGTGACAGCCTAATAAAAACCTAATAAGGGTTCTTCCACTAAGTAGTGTCCAGTCATTTTTAAGAACCTTCAAATTGTGAAATTGTCCTCGTTCCAAACGTCACTATATCGCTTGCTGAAGATATGGATAACATTACACTATGCTTGAAAAATAAAACCGGGACGGTCAAAGATGAAATGTTTATGACTACGATGCTTGACGGAACCGGTTGAATTTAACTGCAATATGAACTAAGGAGTGAGTTATGTATGAGTACGTACAGCTGTGTCCTAAACGTGCAAGGATAGATAGAAATTTCTATAGAAAGTTGGTGGAAGAAATACATAGAAACATTTTACAGTTCTATATTTAAGAGATGAGGCTGGTGGGTATATCAGCCGAAACGTTGAGTTAATAACAAACAAGATGAGAACAAATATCCGTCAAATGTAAATAATATAGAAAAATTGGTTTCAAAATTGTTCACAAAGTCAGCAAATTTGGGAGAGGGGTAAAAGTCGATTAAATCGACCCCTGTGGTCAAATGGTACTTATTGTATCGACTGCGAGAGGACGAAAGGCAAAGTCGACCTCGGTAGTATTTGAAGTCAGAACGCAAAGACGGACGAAATGCCGTAAAGATTTTTGCCCGGCGTGTTGAGGAATCGGCCAGCTCGCCACCTTAGGAATACATAAAAATAATAATTTAAAAAACAATCATAAATTTCATTTGCCAAAATATTTTTACCGCTTTGAGACCGCGACCTGTTCACTGACAAAATTCCGTGCTCATAAATTTGAAATGTGTAAAATGAATGGTGCGATAGGGTCATTTAATATTTCTTAAGATTTCACCACCGAAATTTGTACCAATGAGGAATGAAGCTGTTTAGTTTTGTTATTTTGCAACAGCAGTACATAACAGGCACGCATCATGTCACATATATAGTTATCTGCCCATGAAACTGTAATTCGTTTATGCAATAGTTTAACCCCAGGTCAATTTAATCCAGAAAACTTGTGATGGGAAGCATTTCTATCGAGGACATTATCTTTAATTTTTGAGGTACCTGTATTTCAAATGTTTAATTAATTAACACCTATTGTATATGCACAGTGGTATGAAACAGCCAATAAAGAGATGGCAATCCATATGAATGGCGTTTCCAAAATAGCTGATGAAAAGATGATAGTTATATGTAAGTGAATACTGAGGCAATGTTAAATGTAATGAGCAGGAACCAATGACGATACCTCAACGCGAGCAGTCTATTTGCTAGAAATAGATGTCCCATCTGCTTCAAACGAATCTCAACGATTTTTGAAGACAGCTTTTCGGTTAACGTAGCTCTGAACCGGACTTGAAGGGTAATCAGTGGCTTGACTGCCATTTATCAACGGTCTATTCCATTAGGCTAACGTGGGATTAAACAACAACAGTAGCAAGAATAAATTTTAGTTCATATAACAATGTATTTTCAGCCAAAGGTTTTTATTTGTGGATTCGCGTATACCAAGGCTTAGAAATATATGATTTATCTAAGAGGAATTATCGAGCAGTTTCTACAACATATGGATAATCTACGTTTATCCATCTACTGTACGATTGTTACTAGAGACAGATTGGTAACATTTGTCACATTTATATCGAGACAATTGAAGAAGTTATTATCTCAAGTTGGCTCTTGACATTTGCATTTTCGATTCTCTGATTTCAGCCGCAAGTGCCCCCAAACAGGTAAATTTCATACAGGAATATAAATCACAACTGACAGCCCAGCAACTACTTTCGAGTTTTGCATTTGCGTAAGTCGAGCGTTTGCTTTTGCCATTCCTTGAGAGAATATCTCATCAACATTACGTCCATGACAGGCGACGCCATTTACATGAGATTACAAGAGGGCAATGGCCGCCATCGACCGTTCGATAATAAATTACAAAGATTTAGGAAAACTCTTCTGGTGTGTGATAATAATATTTGTCTTCACTTCTTTTAGAGTTACTTTCATTACACAAAGCGAAAGAAAGAACTGGAATGTCTATTATATAATGAGAAATGGCGCTTTTTAAACAACAAGACAATAAACTGATTTCAAACTTGAGAAACTAATGTCTGACTTCTGCATCGAAAAAGAAGCAACAGCAGATAAGAATAGTAATCATGTGATCATGCGAGATGCTTCTTCTTCTTCTCAATGTGTCTACAAAGATACACTATGCACACAACATGAATATACATAAGACCATACATATATGCATATATATATATATTATATATATATATATATATATACAGGTGCACACATAAAAACACACATATATGCACACGCATATACATACATATATATAAATATATATATATATATTCGAATACATTTACATCAGCTGACCTTGAATTTCTCTTGCAGCCCCTCTTGATTCCAGGAACCCTGTCCTGGATGAAAATCTTAGCACTGTAACATGTTTCCTATACTGAGCATATCTAGCTCTCACCCATTCTCTCTCTCTCTCTCTCTCTCTCTCTCTCTCTCTCTGTAGATATCTATATATATATATATGAAAGATCGTGGGTACCCGAGATCTTTTATACAATATATTCTACACAATGCTTCACAGTAAATATATATATGTGCATGTTTGTGTGTGTGTGTGCGTGTGTGTGTGTGTGTTGTGTGTGTTTGTGTGTGAGAGTGTTTTTGTGTCTTTATAGTTACGTAGGTATAAATGATACAAATTGCAAGGATCAGATAATGACGTAGAAAAAGAATAAAGATTAAACGATATATATATTAATAGTTATCGCCATACTAATATGGCAGTCTATAAATAAGACTAAAGCTGTCGCTGATTAGCTCCAAGAGGCCATCGCCTCTAGCTAGCTATATGACATACGAACCTGCGTCCATTACAACCTTCGAACAGGGGAGGTCAGCCGCTTCACCTTGCTAGTCAGACATCTGCAGACATGTTTCAGGGTTGTTGCACTTTATCAATGCAGCGTAGTCAGAACCAGCAGGTGTCGCTACTGACCGCCTGTTCGAAGATTTCATTTACCTAGTTACATTCATTGCAGAGAGACATTTTGAGCAACCTGTATTACCCTCGCCTGAATTAGGATCCTATGAAGGCCAATCACGCAATATCAATATTCTTCTTTTCTTTATTCCTTTATTCTTTTATTTGTTTCAGTGATTCGACTGCGGCGATGCTGGAGCATCATCTTTAGTCGAACAAATCGATCCCAGGACTTATTCTTTGGAAGCCTAGTACTTATTCCATCGGTCTCTTTTACCGAACACACCAGCATCGATTGTTAAGCGATGGTGGGCGGAGAAACACAGACACACAAATATACACACACACACACAAACACACACACACACATAAACATACACACACACATACACACACACACATACACACACACATACACACACACACATATATATATATATATATACGACGGGCTTCTTTCAGTTTCCGTTTATCAAATCCACTGACAAGGCTTTGGTCGGCCCGAGGCTATAGTAGAAGACACTTGCCCAAGTTGCCACGCAGTGGGATTGGACCTGGAACCATATGGTCGGTAAGCAAGCTACTTACCACACAGCCACTCCTGCGCCTATATGCGACATAATATGAACTACGAACCCATAAATCAAACTAATCTATCAATAAACAAAAGGAAATATAAACAGGTTCTACCCTCCCGCCCCCCCGCCCGAGGTCAAGAACACAATTCGGCAGAGGAGCATCCTATATTTTTCACAGCCATGAACGGGTGCTAGTGAAGTCCGGCAGAAGTCATTGTGTCTTCAGGTAGCTTCTGTTTTGTAGTATTCTTTGTCATTTACTGTCATGGTTTGGTGTATTGCCCGCCATGTATTTCCGGTTCAAACGTGTGTATACTTGTAAAATAATATGAAGCGCTCTGTATAACGAAATTAAATAAGATAGAAGAGAAATAAATGTTACAGTATTGTTGATGATTATTTGGTGCTAAAGCTTATAGTGTGGTGGGAAATGTTGTCTTCATAGTTCCTGTGCATTATCGGTAACTTTTGCTCTGAGCACTATGTTAACCGTTAGTGCTCGTAACACAGGTATAGCGGTCGTAATGTTTTCATCACCCAATCAACATATCGGTTATCTCCGAAAGTATGACAATAAGTCTGCACCCAATCCGATTGTTTTGGCGGCATGGTCTTGTAGAAATTGGAACATATTTCACAATGAACGAATTCTTATATGTAAAAATGAACTTAGGTTTAATTGAAAATTTATATTTTAGGAAAGATTTAGGCTTCACTGCTATTTCAAACAAATTCAATGACCCCAGTTAAGTGTTAATTAACAAGGGTCCGTATGACACTTAGGGGTCCATATAAGATTTTTTTCGTTAAAATTTATGTGCAATAAATTTGTTTTAAAATACAAGAAGTATTTTAATAATTGTTTGCACAATTCCGAATAATATTCAATAATACAAAAAT
>NC_043000.1:29957668-29983055 GCF_006345805.1 Octopus sinensis | reverse complement strand
AATATAAATTAATTAATCTTATGTATTGGCTTAAGTTTTTTATTGTATGATTTGCCTAATAGTGGTTTTATCTCTAATTTAATATAATATATATATAAGCGCAGGCTATGTGGTAAGAAGTTTGCTTCCCAACTATATGGTTCTGGGTTCAGCCCCACTGTGTGTAACCTTGGGCAAGAGTTTTCCATTATAGTCTTGAGTCGACCAAGCCCTTGTGAGTGGATTTGGTCGACGGAAACTGAAAGACGCTCGTCGTATATGTGTGTCCGCGTATGTATTTATGTGTTTGTGTGTCTGCATACGTGTTTGTGTGTGTGTGTACGTGTTTGTGTGTGTGTGTGTATGTATGTATGTATGTATGTATGTACGTATGTATGTATGTATGTATGTATGTATGTATGTGTTTTTGTGTCTCTGTTTAACTTCCACCACCGCTTTACAATAGCAGTTGGTGTGTTTACGTCCTCGTAAATTAGCGGTTCGGCAAAAGAGACTGGTAGAATAGGTGTAGCAGACCTAAAAATAAAAAAATAAAAGAATGAAAAAGTCTAAATTTCGTAATGAAATGAATATAACTGTTAACAGTAAACAAAGGATAATTCATTCATCCATTTACATATATAAATATTCTATGCCACTGTGGAACTGATACAATTTCTCTTATAAGATATTTGATGAAATGTGTTCCAAAGTTCTTCCAGAATTTATTTTGTAGGATCGATATGTATACATATAGATTCCCTATAAATTAGCTATTAATTGGTAAATCTCTGTTTTCATTTGGTCTTGAATCGACAGATGCTACAAGATGCCATAGCAGCAGAGGGACTTTAGATCTTGGTTTACGAAGAAAGTTTGTAATTCATCATATTGTGAGAGAGACATTTTCATACATATAATTTCTTTTGTTTTACTCTGAAGATACACTGGTTTTATAATGATATCCCGTTGTTAGTTTATAGATACTATTTAGTTAAACCATTTTCAGTATCTATACATTCACAAACACACAATTTCTGCATGAACTTATCAACTACATAAAAAGGTATTCGAAAATCTTACAAATTCTGAGCCTCGCGAAACCCCAGATATTCCATTATTCCTGCACAGCTAGTGAAGGCACGCGGCTTCCTCTTTAGGGAATTCGGGTCACGATCGTAACGTTGTGGCTTCGATTCACTGCGGACGGTTGTGTCCTTGAGCACGACACTCATTTCACACTGCTCTGCTGCACTCAACTGGCAAAAATGAATTGTACCTGTAATTCAAAGGGGCCAACTTTTTCAAATTTTGAGTCACGCTGAATCTCGGTGAGACCTACGTTGACGACACACGTATTCTTTCATTATTTTCTTTGTTTCAGTCATTTGACTGCGGCCATGCATGACTTATTCTTTGTAAGCCTAGTACATATTCTATTGGTTTCTTTTGCCGAAACTCTAGGTTGCGGATACGTAAACAGACCAACATCGGTTGTCAAGCGATGCTGGCATGACAAACACAGACACACAAACATATACATGCATATATATATATATATATATATAATATATATATATATATATATATACAAACGACGGGCTTCTCTCCGTTTTCGTCTACCAAATCCACTCACAAGGCTTTGATCGGCCCGTAGCTATAGTAGAAGACACATGCCCAAGGTGCCACGGAGTGGGACTGAACCTTGAACCATGTGGTTGTTAAGTTCTTCGACGTTACCGACGAAGTGCCACTTTTACAGTTATAAAAATCATTGCCGTCACTCGCAGGCGAGTATGGCTTATTGGCATGTACCATATTCTCACTAATTGCTTAAAGAGGTCAAGGATAGGACAAGACTCCTTCCCGAGTCATAAAGACTCGCGGGACCGCTTTCCCGATTTCCGTGGCGTATGTATTCCTCATCGGTCCGTTACAGGATAACTTATTTTAGCCAGCTGAGTAAAACATAACAACGCAAAATGAAATGTCTTGCTCAAGAACACAACGTGTTCACCGGTCCAAGAATCGAAACCGCAATTTTACAATCATGTTCCTAATACCCCTGACCACTGAGTAACACGCTCCCACTAATTGTTTTAGGTGCCTGTTTAACCATGAGCAGGCATAAATGTACTCCCGAATTTCGCATTTTTGATCCAACGAAACATAGTGGATGGGATAAACAAAGAAAGACGACCCCCGCCCCCAGTAGTCAGCTGGTATTCATTTTCGAATGGGCAGTCTAGATCTAAGTAAAAGACAACGTCTTGTTCTAGAATATAACTTATTGGCTGTCTAGGAGTCAAACCTAAGAAGATATGATTTAGTTTACGCTTCAATCCGCCTTGCAAAAATGAAACACGTTTGACAGACATGGCTTAGATTACATGAAAAATCTACAACATAACCCTTGGGAAGCAGCAAGGTGGTGGTAGTGGTGGGGTAGAGTTCGGGAAGATTAATCAGTTATACAATGATCAGTGATGAAACTCGCAAAATGCTGGAAGATCAAATCGCATCAATGTAGCTGGCAGAGTCACCTAGTACTGAAAAATCAAACAGGCCGATGGTGCTGGATCTCGGTAGGGTCTCTATAACAATAATAAATGATAAATGATGACGACAACGACAATGATGATATTGATGATGCGGAAGACGACCACGACCACGACGAACATGATGATGATGTTGACGACGGACGATGACGACGAAGACGATGATGATGATGATGTTGATGATGATGATGATGATGATGATGACCACCACCACCACTACCACCACGATGAACATGATGATGATGACGACTACGACAACGACAACGATGATGATGAGGATGACGACGATGACTACGATGACTACGACGACGACGATGATGATGGCGTCAACGACTACAACGATGATGATGATGACGAAGACAACGACGATAATGGTGATGATGATGATGATGACGACGCCGAGAATGATGATGATGATCATCATCACCACCATCGTGAGAATTATCATGAACTTCATCAACACCACCACCACCACCATCACCATCATCATCACCATGAACAGTAACAGCATCATCATCAGTTCGGTATCATCCTGTTCATTTGAACAAAGAAGAGCAACAAAGGATGAAACCGCTTTTAATGTGGTGACGATAACAACGATGATAATCGAACACGAGAAATGGAGGCAGATACGAAGAACCGAGATGAAAATAACTCCACTCTTGGAGTGTGACTGACACTTAGAACATGTTCAAAGGGTACAATTGAACTGAAACTCAGGGGAGGGGGGCGATGGGGAGGGGCAGACAGAGCATGTCTGTGCATATGTTAATTATATATACACGCTCATTCTAACCTTCAACTGTGTGCTTACATACAAATGATCTCTCATACATACACCCCTATATATGCAAGCGCTATACACTCACACACGCAAGCACGAAAGCGCGCGTACACAGACACACAGACACACACACTCACACACACACACACACACACACACACACACACACACACACACACACACACACACACACACACACACACACACACACACACACACACATATATATATAAATATATATCTTATTTATATGCACATATATATATATTTATATACGTATGTATAAGTATTATGGAATAGTTGATGTGTGACAATGATTGCATAGAGAGTGACGGTAGTATACGATAGAAAAATGTGAATAGCTTACAAGTATGTGGATATATCTGTGTGTGTGTGTATGCATGTTTGTATGTATGCGTTTGTTAATGTACGTATGTATGTATTATAAATTAGCTATATACGCCAGTAACACTGTTTGTAACGAATGTGCTAATTATTACACAAACGCACGCCAACATGAAGCTATTTATATACCTATATAAACATGAATATATATATATATTGTATATACGTATATATGTATGTATGTATGTATGTATGTATGTATTATGTATGTATGTATGCATATGTATGTATACATAGCATATAATATATATATTAATATAATATATATATATATATATATATATATCTATATATATCATATATATATATATATATATATATATTATAATATATATATATATATGTATATATATATATGTATATATATATATATATATATAAATAATATATATATATATATAATATATACAGAGAGAGGGGGAATGAGACGGAAGGATAGCGAGGAGCGATAAACAGATTGACAGACAGAACATTAAAGCAGACAGGACGCCATAAAAGAAAATTAAAGTGAAATGGAAATTTGAGAGGGTGAGAGAGGGAGAGAGAGAGAGAGAGACCAAGATTGTGAGAATAACCCGGAGTGAAGCAAAGAGAGAGCGAGAGATTAAGAGGGGGAGAACAAAAGAGGGGGAATAAAAGACAGAGACGTGGAGTAAAAGAATAGGAGTAAGAGAGAGAGGAAAATACAGAGAATAAGAATAAGAGAATGGTGAGGAGACAGAGTGAGTGAGAGAGAGAGAGAATATCTGTGTGTGTGTGTGTGTGTGTGTGTGTGTGTGTGTGTGTGTGTGTGTGTGTGTGTGTGTGTGTGTGTGTGATTTATCCAGGGTGAAAGGTAGAAGTTCACGGTTGGCAAAAAAAATGATTCAGAAAGTATTTCCGAAAGTGCTAGACAGAAGAAAAAATATATGAAAATGGAAAAAGGTTCTTGAATTTGTTAGAAGAATCTGTTAAGAATAAGGAACGGAAGTTAAATGCGAACTTTGCAAAGGAATAAAAAAAATGTGCGAGGTGGGGTTTTTTCTATTGGAATTTTAATAGAAAAAAATTATAATATAGAGTGAATAAGAGAAAGAGGATGGGGAGGAGGAGAGGTAAAAGAAGTGGACGGAGTTGAGTATTTTTGTAGAAGAGAGAAGAAAATAAAATGAATGGAAAATTATGAAAACCTCATTTTGAAATAAGATCAAAGAATGGATAGAAAGGGAGTGGGAGGGGAAAAGGAAGTAGTTGAGGGAAAGGTGAGAGGAGAATGTTATCAATGAAAATGATAGAAAGAGTAGGAGGAGTGTAAACGGAGTTAGAGGGAGGGTGTGTATGTGTGTGTGTGTATGTGTGATTTGTGAGTGTTTCAGTGTGATTTTGTGAGTGAAATAAGCTTTGTTTGTGTGTCTGTGCGTGTGATTGCACCTGTTTGAATGTGTTGGCGTGTGTGCATGTGTGTGTGTGGAACTCTGTACATGTGTGTACATATATGTGTGTACATATATGTGTGTATGTATACGTATATATGTATGTTTGTGTGTGTATGAGTGTATGCATGTGTGAGTGGAGCTAAACGCGTGTGTTGATGTATGTATACATTTGAAGAGAAAGCAGAAATAAAATGAAAGCTGATGGAATAAGTGTGTAGCATTTAAAAAACATAATGAACCAAGAGCGATAACTCATATAAGTCCAATGATATAAACTTAAATAAACATGTTACGAGAGAGTAGACAAAATGGCGTAATTGCGCACAAACTATTCTGAATAAATTGAAATCTCTGTCTTGTTTCCAGACAAGAAACCTATACTAATGTAGAAACATAGCGGTTATTGTTGGCGACTATCAAAGACAAGGAAGGATAATTTATAAAAATTAAAGCTTAATTTCTCAAAATTACTTTGCATACATAGTTTCAGACATGGCTACACGGTTAGGAGGTTCGAATCGCATCCATTCTTTTCTACTCTAGGCTCAACGCCCGAAATTTTTTGGGGAGGGGGCAGTTGATTAGATCGATCCCCTATGTGAAAACATTCTTCAAACAAACGTAGTCAAGGGGACAAGAGGAACAAACTTCAACCAACATGAGAGCTATACGTAACAACCTTCATCTTTAACATTAGTGAATATATTATAACAATTGGATATACAACAATTTTACTTCAAGTGGGCAACGATACTAAGCTATAATTCCTAGGTCTAATCTGACCTGGAGTAGTAGCATTTTGCCAGGGTACAGTTAATTGTTGATTAGCATATCACAGAAATGCTTTTGGAAGTAGGTCAATCAAACACACAAGCTAAAGATCCCAGCACAGATGAGCAGCCCTTTATCTGCCCATCTGAAAGGAGGGAACTCTATATCAAACTTGCGTCCTGATAACTACTTGGCTTGTGGAACTTGCTGTACCAGACAAATTCAGATTTGGAGATGGAGGGATTGGAACTGGTTTTGCACAAACCATGGTCACGATGATAAAATTCATCACGCAGTTTTTTCAGGAAATCCAAACACAAACACCAACACCATCTCACATTATTTATAACTCTTGTAGTGATAGAGAGGGTGCCATATTAAATAGCCAGATTCATTCTATCTCCGCCGTCTTTGGCGCAGCGGCGTGTTGCTGAAAATTCCATGTGCGCGTGGACTCTCTCAGCTCTTAGCTGAGAGTACACACACACATTAGTTATCTACACGTCTCAGCCCACATCACCGATTTTATACGATGTTGTAACCCTGAGTAAGAATAGCAATTTGTTAATGCTCTCTTCTGCCTTGTTTATTGCTGTTGCAGAAATCATACCCTCACCTGTTATATAACCTTTTAATTTAAGTAATAAATATTGATTTCTAATACTGGTTCAACATCATACATCTCTATGCTAGATAGGTTATCGATTGAACAATATAATCGATTCGATCACACGTTGCCATTAGTGGGATTGAACGTGCGCCTTCTTAATTCTGAAGCGAACATCCTATCTATTCAGCCGTGTCAATATGTCCGCAATTATGTAAAAACACTTGCACATACAGACGAATATACATCGCTAAAACATAATTCATATTCTATTTACAATGTGTGTGCGTGAGAGTGTGTATGTGTGTATACTATATATATATATATATGTATGTGTATGTATATATATATATGTGTATATATATATATGTATATATGGCGGTGCCCCAGCATGGCCACAGCTCATAAGCTGAAACTAGAATCAATCAATCAATCATATGTTTATATATATGTATATATATATATATACGCATATACATACATATGTATATATTGTATATATATATGAATGTATTGTATATATATATAGACATGTATACACACACATATATATAGACATATATATATACAGGCATATATGGCTATCTATCTATCTATCTATCTATCTATCTATCTATCTATCTATCTATCTATCTATCTATCTATAAAACTTTCGACACAAGTAAGTAACTCTCTGTACTTTCATTTGTGTGTTTTAAAGCACACACCCCAATAGAATCATGGTCAAGATTGGTTGTGTAAATGCGCGTGGCTTGGGGTCTCCTTGGAAACAAGGATACCTCCTAAATGACATCAAGTCACATGATTTGGGAATCATAGCCATAAGTGAGACCAGACTCCACGAGCCACGGGCCCTAAAGTCCATGTTTGGCGAACAGTTTAACATTTATTTCGCTCCCTGTCTGCCGAGGATGGGCGGTAGTGGCACCGCGGTACTTTTTCACAAGAGCCTGGATCTCGAAGTCAAGACGATATTCGTAGACCCGGAGGTAGACTGATCGTTCTGGATGTTGACGGCAGCAATGGTGCGCTTTTCGACTCGTATCAGTCTACGCACCGCCCTTAACAGGTCGGGCGGATTTCTTTCGACGTCTAGAAGTATTCTTGGGAACGTCTCGTCCTTTACTCTTAGTGGGGGATGGAATGCTACCTTGGACACGCATGTAGACTACGTGGGTAGAGACAGAAACAGAAGGGATGCAAATGCCTCAGAGACCTGCTCAGACGATTCCAACTGTCTGACAGGTACCGACTCGACCACCCAAATGCACCAACGTGGACATGGAGCAACCGCAGTGGGTCGTCGAGATCGTATCTAGATAGGATACTGTGTAGGACAGTAGACAAAGATAACTTAGGATGTCCACAATTCCACACAGTCAGCTACACGGATCACAAATTGGTGACGTGTACGCTAGACTTAGATAGGTACATAGACAGGGTCCTGGGTACTGGAAACTGACGCAGCATCATTCCCCGTCAGACAAGTTTTCAGAGACCGGATTAGCACACTAGTAAAGAGGGCTTTGACGGGAGCCATCATCAACAACAAATGGTGGTTTGCCCTCAAGAGAGCAGTAAAAGCAGAAGCGATTAGGTACAGCAAAGCACTAGCCATAGATAGAAATAGAATAGATGGTGAGCTAGTTAAGAAGCTAGAAGAGGCAATTAGAAGCGGCATCGCATCCGACGTTTTGGCGGCGAGGTTGGCCCTCGACCAACACTTCAACGCCAAACACGAAGGATGTGCTGTCAGAGCTAGGATGCGTGCTCTAAGGAACGAAGGTGTTGGGGCCGCGAGAGAGGCCCGGGTGGCAGAGGCGCAACAGGGCAACAAAGCCACCATTCGGTCCCTGGTAGATGAACAGGGGCGCGAATTGCTCGAGTGAAGTAAAATGTGTGAGGCCTTTCAGCAGCATTTTGCCCGACTGTTCGGGACGAGTGGAGGGCAAGAACGTAGGGTAGACTTCAGTGCCTACCTACATAGCCTGCCACGACTCTCGACAAGAAAGGCAGGGTGCTGCGAAGGTGCCATCACGGCGGCGGAAGTGCGGGAAGCGATGGCAGAATGCTCGAGGGACAAATCACCGGGTTTGGATGGTCTACCCTACGAATTTTACTATTGAATGCCAGACTTGTTTGGAGACGTCTTGGCAGCGGTATACTGCAACTGGCACAAACGGGAGCATACCCGGTTTTGTGAGTCGAGGAGCTGTAACTCTGCTGAAGAAAGATCCAAACAAGGGAAACATTATAGATAACTTTAGGCCAATCACTCTGCTCAATGCAGACCTGAAAATTTTGACAAAGGGTTAGCCAAGAGGTGGCGCTTGTCATGGAGAAACTGGTCGACAACGCACAAACGTGCGCCGTGCCGGCCGGAGCATCCATGACAACCTCCATCTGATGCGCTACATCATAGACAGGGTAGTTAACGAACCTGGCATGGGTGGGGCCCTGATCAACTTGGATCAATCGAAAGCCTTTGATAGGGTAGACCATCGATACTTGGAGGCAGTCCTGAGAGCGGCTGGTTTCGGTCCCGTCTTCCGCGGCTGGATAGCTGCCTTGTACAGAGGCATCCGTTCGGTAATTCGCGTAAATGGACATCTATCGAGACCCTTCGACATTGCAGTTCGGTCCGTCAGGGATGCCCCCTCTCGGCGCTTCTATACGTATTGACTCTTGAGCCACTACTGCGGAAGCTGGCGACTCTGAGGGGCATCCCGCGAGAATTAGGATGCGGGACGAGCGTGTCTGCATACGCGGACGACCGTCACCGTCACAGTGTCAAGCCACGAGCACATCGAGCGGGTCGGCGAGACACTGAAAGACTACGAAGCGGTGACAGGAGCAAAAATCAACCGGGAAAAGTCAGTGGGCTTGCGGCTCGGCACCTGGAGAAGCAAGCCCATGCCGTCCACCAGTACCTCCTCCGTCGTGGGACGCTGGACAGACGCCCGGTTGAGTTGCTCGGGGTCTGGTTCGGTCCGGACCTCCAAATGGAGAAGACTGGAACGAGATAACGAGTAGGGTGGTCACTCTCGCCCAGCAATGGGCCGAGAGGAAACTGTCCCTAAAAGGGCAGGCGGAGGTGGTGAACGCGTACATCGCGTCCATCATCTACTACCGCCTGACCGTCGTACCTTGTCCCGACCCTACCATCACACCAAACTAGAACGCATCCTCTTCCGCTTCTTGTGGAAAGGATGCGTCCCGATGGTCAGGCGATCCATTTGCTGTCAACACCCGTTAAAAGGAGGGCTGGGCATGCCGTGGTTGATGATGCGCAGACACGCGCTGAGACTGCGACATCTCCGGCTCTATGTAGACGACGGTGAACAGGTGTGGTCGCCGTTGTGAGGCACGCATTCCCGCAACTCGTCTCCATGACCGAACTACAGTCGTGGATCAAAAAGGGCCGAAGAAGGGCGAATGGCACCGCGAGTGTCGCGTTGCTCTCAAGCAACTCTTGCCGTCCCGGGTCGACCTTGAGTGACTTCAACACAACCAAAGCATTCTATAGGGGATTAGTGGAGGGGAGGTACGACGACGAGCTCGGGGCAAACCTGGGCGTCGACGAGGAATACCTGACCCGCCTGTTTCAAACGACTTTCGGCCCGGGACCTATGGACAACTTCCAGAGATCCCTGGCTGGCGGTGCTACCGAGAAGCGCTACCCGTTCGGGATAAGCTCTATAGGCATGGCTCGAGAAACACGGGGCCGACCTGCCCGAGATGCGGGCAGAGTGACGAAACCGCTCTGCACGCAATCGTGCAGTGTCCAGCAATTTCCCACCTGTGGGCTTATGTCGAACGACTGTCACGTGTGGGACGTGTCGGTTTATCAGCCGAGTCTATCGTTAATATCGTCACGCCTCCTTCCTTCAAACGGGAAGAAGAGCTATTTTTATCATACTGTGGCTATGGCGAAAGAATGTATCTGGTGGACGCGTCTGAAAGGATTAGAGACAAACACTTTCGTCTCTGGTCAATCTCTCATCAACTTCTTCAAGTATCACTTGAAGAAAAAAGTGAGAGTAGAGAGGCAAGTTTTGTCTAGTGATGTTTTAAAAAAGATGGGTGAATGTAGCAAGGATGGCACGTATGAATGACGAAGCCACCTTGACTATGATTCTATGAACCGTAAAATTAATACAGAGAGTTGCTTATTTGCAAAAAAAAAAAAAAAGAAATATAACATGTGACTTCATTGACCGAGGTTACCGTGGTCTTTTCCGTAGGCTTTTCTTTCCACGGGTAAACCTCACCTGTCTTCCCCTTTACACTTCAATTGACATTTCTGTGATAACGATCCCTATTGATCAATTTTTTCCTCTCCCCCCTTTTTTTACCCCCCTTTTTTGTCCTCTTTCTCTCTTTTACGATCCCCTTTGATCGACACCCCCTTTTTTATTTTATTTTATTTTTATTTTATTATTATTATTTTATTTTTTTTAAACCTTCAAAAGAAAAGCTCTACCTTGTAATTGTTCTATCTGTGTGCAGCCCTGTGGGGCTAATAAAGAAACATATCTATCTATCTATCTATCTATCTATCTATCTATCTATCTATCTATCTATCTACTATCTATCTATCTATATATATATATATATATATATATATATATATATATATACAACGTAGATGCATGCATACATTCACCAAATTCCAGAACCACACAGATACGTTCTATTGCGTAGATACGCTCCCATATATGCACCCAAAGATCTCAACATACACACTCTGTCTTTCATCCTTTCGGGATCGATAATTACCAGTTGCATTCTGTGGACAATCTAATCGACTGGCCCCCTCCCACAAAATTTCGGGCCTTATGCCTGGAGTAGAAAAGATTATATTGGTCGTATGCAATGTTTCAGATACTCATCGCCATTCACATGCACATGATGGGAAAATATCTTGTAAGATGCGTTCTAATGTCTCATATATTCAGTTTTTTAAATCCTAAGCAAGTATTACACACAGGTATAGGTACAGGAATGGCTGTGTGGTTAATACGTTCACTTTATCACCACCTAGTTTTGGGTTCCAACCCACTGCGCGTAAAGTAGATAAAATTGACTTCCACTATAGCCTCGGACAGTGTAATGTTTTCTGAGTAAATTTCAGAGTCGGAAACTACGCGGGAGCCCGCTGAATATCTATGTGTTTGTGTTTGTGTTGGCTCCCATTCCAGTTTGACAACCGGTGTTCACTTGTTTTGTATTCCCATAAATAGCGAAATAGGTTGAAAGAACGAGTTTGGCGCAAACTTGGCAGACACCCGTCCCATACCCAAATATTTAGATTTGAGAATGATAAATACCGGGGCCGATTTGATCAATCAAACTCTTCAAGGCGGGGATTCAAAATGGCTGCAATTCTTTGACTGAAACAAGAAACAGAAAAATAAAAGGTAAAAAAAGATGTTATTGTGTGCCGCGTGCCGTGCCAGACTAAAACTAGGTTCATTAATTTCACTGTCTGGTGAAACCAATACAGTAGCAAACTGCTAACGTGACCAAACGTTTATTCAAAATTCAGGTTGATCAGTTGAGTCCTGCTTGTTCCACCGGAAACATCAAAGAAAATCCTTCCTCTCGAATTGGACATCACCAGTTCTTTAGTCTTTGTATAAGCTTTGGTTTCTTGGGTCAAAGCGTGATTCGTTTCGCTGGACATAGTGTCCCAGTTGAAAGTCAAAATTAGTTACCTGCCAAATCCTGCGTCTAAGACTTGCCAAAGTAGTTATTGCTGGAACTGAATATATCATTGCTCAAGAGTATTACTTGCCATCGGCTACCATTTTCGATGTAGATCATCTCATGTTTGCTCATGGCAAAGGTAAATTCCTGAAGATGGTCTTTCTTTCCAATCTTGTTTTGCTGGGTACAATATGTCCCCTATCATGCTACCCCGGTGATAACCGAGCAACAGACAGTGAACAGACACAGAAAATTATAGCAAACAGGTCCCTCGTTTATAGAGAATGTGAGATTCAAGTATCTTCCCAGAAACTGCTCCAGTTTGCATCATCTTCTTAGAGGCGTCTTTTCTGACAAGCTTCGGTGTATGTTAAGCAAATATATGGTGCAGAAGTTTCATGTCATGGAACATTGCTGTAGCAGGAATGTTGTGTTGGATGTGTGGAGATTTAAATAGGCTCTCAAAATTCTTCATCGGAAAATCATGTCTTGGAGTAATTGATACACATTTTCAAATTGCACGAAGATAGAAAATACTCGCTCACGCACACACAGTGACAGCTACGCACAATCACGCACACACGAACACATATAAACACACGCTTATAAACAAATGCGCACATAAATGCAAACAGACACACACGTATATGTATGTGCATATATATTTATGTAGGCGTAGATATATACGTATTGTATATGTACATAAATATGTCTATCTATACACGCACATACACACACAAACACACAAACACACCACACACACACACACACACACACACACACACACACACACACACACATAATATATATATATATATATATATATATATATATATATCGGGTCAACCCATAAATAATGTGGCATTTTCAAATGCATGAGCTAAATGTCGGAGGGAGACGGGATGAACTACCTGCATCAACTTATTATAAAAGAAGGTAGTAATTTTACCTTGTACTTATTCTTAGTGCAAGTTTTGAAGAGTGCAGTTCGATATTAACAATTATTTTTTCAAAGCTATAATGAAAGTGACAAAGGATCATATTCGGCATATTTTGCCTTATGAGTTCAATAAAGGCAATAACACAAGGGAAAGTGCAAGAAATATTAATGCAGTATATGGGGATCGGACAATAAGCGTAAGCCAGTGTCAATGGTGGTTCCAGAAATTCTGAACCGGAAACTACAGTCTAGAAGACGAGGCTCGACCTGGAAGATCTGTAGAGCTCGAGGAGAACGTCCTGGAAACTTTGGCGTTGAGGAACTAGTAGAGAAGTTTGCATTTGGTCATTCAACCAGTCATTGAAGTCAGCGCTAGAAGAAAACGACTATCTTTGGTTTCAAGACGAAAGGTATTTTGTCCATCACGATAATGCTCGACTACATACAGTGAGGATGACATTCTAAAGGATGGAGCAGTTTAAATGGGAAGCGATATCCTACCCACCATATTCGCCGGACAATTCGCCACCTGTTTATCATTTATTTCGCAGTCTTCAGAATCATTTGGACGGAAAATATAGGAATTCTCTAGACCAGGTCAGAATAGTACTAGAGGAGTATTTTTCGACGCGGACAAATGAATTTTGGAAGAGATGCTCGCAAATCTACCAGATAGCTGGAGGAGCATTGTAGAAGGTACTTTTTCTTTACTATCTCTTCTCTGTCTATCTGTCTCATTCTCTTGTTCATCCTTTCTGATTTTCTCTCACACCATTCCCTATTTTCTCCTCTCCTCTTCAATGTTTCCTCTCTCTCACTCCTCCTCCTCGACTCTCCCGTCGCTGACACGTGATGAGAGGGAATCCATCTTTCCGACTACTACCTTCACAAAGACTAAACGGTCATATCCTGTCTCTTCATAAGCTCGTCTTCCTAAACGTTCATAATAATTTTTCCGTCGTCTTGGCTTAACAGCCCTCATCGTTTGTTTTTATTGTTTTGTTCTCATTGTTCTGTCTTTTTCTGTTTTTACTTTTTATTGTTTTTACTGTTTTGTTCTCACTGCCCTGTTCTTGTTACCACTTTCACCCTCCGCAAAAAATCCCAAATTTTATTTAATTTGCTTTGCGGGAAGGATTGTTTCAACGAAGTCGCATCTTGTCCTTGCCTTCGACGTGGAGTAGTTGAAACAGGGAGAACTGAAGAAGAGGAATATTCTTTATGTTGTTTGTCTCGTTTCTCTGTTTTTTTTCGTTGTTTGAAAAAAATTCGTTTCTATGTTTTTGTTTTTATGCTTTCGTTTCTCATTGTGTTCATGGTTGTTTTTTTATGCCCTGTACCCATATATGCTTGTATATATACATATATATTTGTCAGTATGTACATATATGTATGTATATTTGCATATATATATATATATATATATATATATATATATATATACAGTGGGAGAGAGAAAGAGAGATGTTACAAATATGTATATCTTTAGATTATATACATAGATATAATTCATTTACTTCTATTGTGTATATTTTCCTCTTGTTCTTTGTGTAGATGTGTAAATATTTTTCTATGCATATCTGCAGACTAAATAAATGTTTACGATATCTGGATATCTGGACATACACAAACAACCAAATATTAAACAAAAAAAAAAGACACATTGATTTCTTTTTTTTTGTATCTAAAACAAAATCCAATATCTTTGTTTTATCGTCATATACGTACATATGTAGCGAAGTAAATATGAAAACAATTATAGATATGTTCGGGAAATATAGCAGTGTTATATAAACAAGTTTAAGGCGGCGAGCTAGCAGAAACGTTAGCACGCCGGGCGAAATGCGTAGCAGTATTTCGTCTGCCGTTACGTTCTGAGATCAAATTCCGCCGAGGTCGACTTTGCCTTTCATCCTTTCGGGGTCTATTAAATAAGTACCAGTAACGCATTGGGGTCGATGTAATCGACTTGATCCGTTTGTCTGTCCTTGTTTGTCCTCTCTGTGTTTAGCCCCTTGTGGGTAGTAAAGAAATAGGTATTTCGTCTGTCTTTACGTTCTGAGTTCAAATTCCGCCGAGGTCGACTTTGCCTTTTATCCTTTTGGGGTCGATAAATAAAGTACCAGTTACGCCCTGGGGTCGATGTAATCGACTTAATCCGTTTGTCTGTCCTTGTTTGTCCCCTCTATGTTTAGCCCCTTGTGGGCAATAAAGAAATAGATATAAACAAGTTAATGCGGCGAATTGGTACAGTCGTTAGAACTCGGCAATGTTTGTTCTGGGTCCTGAGTTCAAATCTCGTCTCGGTCATCTTTACTTTTCATAAAAACTGGGTCGACTTGCTGGTGTCTAGTGGTGGGTTGGACTCATGAGCATACTGTACTAGGTTCGATTTCCAGGCAGTATGACGTACTGTATCCTTGAGCAAGGGATTTCCATTCACGTCGCTGCTGTCTACTCAGTCATATCGCCTCGCTCCAGCTGTAACAACCTGGGTGTGTCACTAGGTGAAGATTGAGTGGGCCTAGACGATGGGTACGCAGGCGGTGGTTCTTTAAAGAAGATTAGGAGGGGAATAAGAGGACGAAGGAAAGAAAACAGGGAAGAGAAGAAAGAAGAAAATGGAGGAGGGGAGGGGAGGAGAAGCAGTAGAAGGAGAATGCCAACAGGAAAGAGGAGGATGAGGAGAAGGTGGAAAGGGTGAAGGAAGAGTAGAAAAAGAACAACAACAGTGGGGAACAGGTAGCGGAGATGAAGAAAGGATAACAAGGAAGAAATAAGGAAAAGGAGATGGATAAGATGAGAAGCGGGGGAGAAGCAGAAGAAGAAGAAGAAGAAGAAGAAGAAGAAGAAGAAGAAGAAGAAAAAATATCCTCAAGGTGAATGGTAAATATTTTGGCGCATGAATCTGTTTTGCGAAATGCCTCGAAATTCCGCGTAGAATCCTCACTGATGCAGGTGGCGATGGACACCAGGCGTCGGTCTACTCTTCCTCTAACCGCCTCGTTATTGATAAAGTCATTCTACTTAATGTCTTGTATTTTCAGGTGGAATCTACTGTCAAAACCGACCGTTCTCTTGGCTGCTTTTCGGGTGCTATGTTTCACAGCCTTATGAAAAGATGGAATGCACGTTCGCGTTGTAAGAAATCAGTTTGTTTGCCAGAGTGTCTGGTAAAATATTACATGAAAGATCAAGGTTACTTTGTGTAGATCAGTAATTCACAACCGGGATCCATATGACCCTTGATGATTTGCATATTTGGGGGTTCCACACAACAAAACAGTAAATTGGTGATCTACATAAGTATTTGAAGGGCCTCTGAAAAAATCTGCTTTGAATGTATTTATTGGTATGTATTGTAGCTCGGTTTCTCTAACATTTTACATAGTTCAACCTACACAAGTTAATGTGTGGAAAACAAAAAAAGGAATTTTGAAAGAAGTTTATATAAAGCTAGTTATTAGACATCGAATGGCTATGGGGGTACACCAGAATAAAATAGTAATCGAAGGGGTTATCGATTAAAATGGTTGAGAACCCCTGATACAGATGGTGATATTTATTTTGTCTGATGCTCCGGTTAATCACCAGCTCCACCTATCGTGATGTATATTCAGCCAGCAAAAGATCTGCCACTAGGAATCCGTGGCATACGAGGTCTGATCAATAAGTATCCGGACTGTTACCGTAGTAACGATGCTAATGCACGCAGATTAAAGCTGCTTGACACAGATTGCTCTTGAACTCAGCTGTGCAGTTTTAACGTTCTAGCTAACTTCCGTTGTTTACAGCAGTGCTTGGAAGGAAGGTGTGTAGCGTGTGATCGTCGCATTGAACATGACAGAGAAAGTTCTTATGGTGATAGCTGCTTAGAGGCCTACACAAACTTCCAGAAACTGTATGAAGAAGAATGTATGAGCCGCACACAAGTGTATGAATGGTTCAGACGTTTTCAAGATGGCTGAAAAAATGTCGATATTGACGGACGTTCTGAAAGAACCGCACCCAGCAGAACTGAGAAAAAACATCACGGATGTCCGTGCAGCTGTGAGGGGAAATCGTCGTATCACAATTCGTGAGTTGTCAGAGGATGTGCAGATTAGTTACGGTTCAGTTCAGTCCGTTATCACCGAATATTTGGGTATGAGACGCGTGTCTACCAAGTTTGTGCCAAAACTGATTTCATCTGACCAAAGCGACACTCGGGTTTCAGTTGCACAAGATCTTGATTGTGTCGAGAACGATGAAAACGTTTTGAAAACTTTGCGTGGGCCTCTGAGCAAGGATCACCAAATTTTTGGTAAAATTCGATGCAGATTCTCTGCTCAACATTCTTTGTCTGTGTCAACGCGACGATCACATGCTACATACGTTAGTTTCAAGCACTGCTGTAAACAGTGGAAGTGAGATAGAACGTTAACACTTTGTGCGCATGCACAGCTGTGTCCAAGGTCAATCTGTGTCAAACGGCATTTCTCTCCGCGCTTAAGCTTTGTTAATATAGCAACAGTCCGGATACTTATTGATCAGACCACGAATTTAGAATTCTCAGTTCACGAGAGTAAAGGTAATTCCTCAAATCACACTGCTTTAGAAAAGATCGCATTAAATAATATGGCTCTCTGTTCTCTCCATTTAGACAAATAGACGGGATTGTCACGTTTGGGATGTCTTTGATGATGAGCATGCTCATGTATGAATGAATGGTAGTTAATGACAGCAACAAGACCAACAACAGCAACCTACTTTATGTATCATGACGTCAGTTCAGTTAAGCGGTGCTTCGAAATGCTGGATAAAACAGCAAGCAACCTTTTTCAAATCACAAAATGAAGGACACCTTTTCACAACCATCGGAGCGCGAAGCGCTACACAAGAATGCAGTTCGTCAGATGGTTGTGATTTGTAAACAGTTTTGAGTAGGAACCGGAAAAAGAAGAATGAACACGCGATGCGCATGTGCACACTGAATTCATGAAACGGAAGAAAAGAATAAAAACGCAATGCGCATGTCAAATGAAACCACTTATATGTTATAGTCTGCAAGCTACGCCTGACACCACTATCAGCCATCCTTGCTATAATCCACTTGCCAATAATACACAAAAGAAGCAGATAGTCGCAGCCGGAAGCATGTTTCATTTCAGAACCGGAAGCAAACAGTAACTCCAACGACACCATCAGCCATGATTTACTTTTTTTTAAATACTTCATTATTTTTGTGCTTCAGTTACAACCTCATCTCTACCATCACTCTTACTACTTCTAATCCTGTCACAACAGCAACAGCAATAATTACAACCATTTTCTGTTGCTACTGCTGTTGTTGTTGTTGCTCTTTGACGTAGAGAGAAACGTTGAGATTTCTGTGTTATAATTTATAATTACTGTCTTCCGATAAATGTTGGTCAACAATTGGAATATCCAGCAGTTAGCAAGCCAGAATGTTATTCAATAATTTCAGTCTACCTTCTTTCTCTTCCCCACCTATCTGTCTCTCACGCTTTCTCTATCTATCTATCTCTCTCTATCTATCTATATATATATATATATATCTTTCTCTCTTCATGTTTCTATTTTTCCCTCTTTACAGAGTAGCCTAGTAATAGTTATAGGAAACAGCATTCAAACTCGTATATGAGAACAACGAAGACGAAAATCTTAAACGAAATGAAAGGGTGAATGACTTAGTTACATGCAAGGTGAAGTTAGTTTCTATAAAACAGCGAGAAGATACTTAGAGATAGCTTTGCAAATGGTGACAGACGTAGACAGTAAACGATGTGTGCAACGAGAAAGCTACGATGGATAAGAAAATACGCCACTTCAGACATTGAATTTCAACTCTTCAAACTGTTACACTATCACAAATTGTATTGATCGTAGCTTGGATGTCTGTGAGTTTTGATATTTGTTTATTTAACATTTTTTCCCCATTACTTCGTTCAATATTCATATTAAACTAAAACTGCATAGAATTGTCGTCCATGTGTGGGTGTATATATGAATCTCTAAGTTCGCATTGGTTGCATTGTTCGGAATACTGTGTTTTGTGAAAAAACATTGAAATGTGGAGATTTTAAATGGATTCGAAACTCCTTACACAATGACTGAATTATAAATATGTCCAACGCAATTCAGCCACGATATATTACTTCTTTCTCTCTCTCTCTCTCTCTCTCTCTCTCTCTCTCTCTCTCTCTCTCTCTCTCTCTCTATCTCTATCTATCTGTCTATCTGTCTATCTATCTATCTATTTATATCTATCTATCTATCTATCTATCTATCTATCTATCTATCTATCTATCTATCTATTTATCTATCTATCTATCTATCTTCTTTCTGTCTCTCACACACACGCACACACTGTCTCTCTCTCCCTCTCACATACTCTCTCTCTCTGACGCTCTCCTTCACTCTCTCTCTGTCACTCTCTCTCCTTCTGTCTCGCTCCCTCTCTTTCTCTCCCTCTCTCTCACACACTCTCTCTTTTTCACTCTCTCACACACTCTCTCTCGCACTTTCTCTCGTTCTCTCTCCTTCTCGTTTTCTCTCTCTCCTTCTCTTTCTCTCTCTCTCTCACATAAGCTCACTCGTGTATATGTACAAACACACACAAACACACACTCTGTCTTCCTCTCCCATACTCTCCCACTCTCTGACACACTCTCTCCTTCACTCTCTGTCACTCTCCCTCTCCTTCTCTTTCGCTCTATCTCGTTCTCTTTCTCTCACACTCTCTCTCTTTCTCACTCTCTCACTTCCTCTCCTTCTCCCTCCTCCTTTTCTCTCTCAGACACACATAAACACATTTGTGTATATGTGCAAACACACACATACACACTCTCTGTCTCCCTCTCACGTACTCTCACTCTCACTCTATGACACACTCTCTCTGACTCTCTCTCTCCTTCACTTTCTGTCGCTCTCTCTCATTCTCTTTCTCTCACACTCTCACTCTTTCTCACTCTCTCACACTCTCTCTCTCTCTTACTTCCTCTCCTTCTCTCTCCTCTTCTTCTCTCTCACAAACACATAAACACATTCGTGTATATGTACAATCACACACATCCACACACGCGTATACATTAATGACAGAGGCAGTATTGATACCGAAATGAAATATTCATCGCTCCACTTAAACATGGATGTCCCGTTAGAACAAATTTTACTGTAGTGGATACGATGAAAGAATCTCTCACATTGGTCTTTTAATGCAAAATGCTCTTTTGTCTATATTGCTTGCGGGGAGATAAATCACAGAGACCACCAGATCACGTTTGGTCCTGTCAACGATGGACACTCGACCGCAAGAGACAGCAGCGATTGTGGAGGCGCAATGGTCCAGTGGTTAGGGCAGCGGACTCGCGGTCGTAAGAACGCGGTTTCGATTCTCAGACCGGGCATTGTGAGTGTTTATTTAGCAAAAACACCTAAGCTCCACGAGGCTCCGGCGGGTGGGGGGTGAACCCTGCTGTACTCTTTCACCGCAACTTTCTCTCACTCCTTTTTCCTACTTCTGCCACAAAGCAGAAGAACCATGGTGTAACCCACTATGGTGTGGTAAACGTTCAGACCCTAGTCTAGATTGCGAATCCTCTGTACGCCAGGATGGTTCAGCTCTCTACCCGTTAAAATCCACCGTTTACTGAATGAGGATAACAACATAGCTTTCGTGCCTGTGCAACACATCGCGTGTGGTGGGTGGATCTTCAAGTTGCCGCACGCATTCTTAGTAGCTTAGAGTAGGCTCCAATTAGAGATTATTTTTTGTGGCTAATGGCGTGAGTCCTGATTGGAAGAAGAGGAAGAAGACAGCAGGGATTCATCTCCTGCCAGTGGTGAGTAGACTGACAGTACCGGGACAGGTGCTGAGTTTATTAATACATACAAACATACATACATACATACATACATACATACATACATACATACATTCGTGATAAAAACGAGTAGCGGTGGATGTCCCAGTAAAGACCTCAATAAACTGTAAGCATAACAGGCCTGATATAATGATTTGGGATAGAGAAGTGAAACTGTGTATAGTTGTAGAAATTAGCAATTAGCTGCCAAGCGAATGTTAACAAAGCTGAAGATCTGTGAAAAAGAGAATACCTATGCTGAACTATTGAGAAATCTGCAGTTACTCTATTCAGATTACAAGTTTAGGTTTATACCTGTAATTATAGGGGCCCTGGGATATTTAACACACTGTCTAAATACCAATCTTGAGAAATTAGGGAAGTAGAAGTACGAGGGAAATGGTAAATGGTAGACAACACAAAAGAAATCACTTTCAACTACTTGCTCAAATAATATGCAGAGTGTCTTATCTCTAAGTTTAGAAGTAGATCTGTAAGGCATGAGGAATTCTGAGGATCTGATCAAAACTTTGTTATTAAAAAAGTAAAGGAATTTTTTAAAAATATAAATAAAGTGGAACTATACAAAAATAGATATTATTTTCAATCTTACTGTTCGTTTTATTTCGTTTTGAAAAATAAATATTTATTTTATGGTTTATTATTGTTTATATCTTGTGAGCGTTTAGGGCCTTTATCGGTTTTAATCCTGCCCTGCACAGAGGCGTCATCTCCTACGCTTCATACGTCTGGCGCCTGTTTTCCTGACAAGGGGGGCGGAGTTCGATATTTATTGGGATATAGGGATTCTATTGAAGGCTGTCTACAAGGCGATGTATATTAATATAGGAATTAAACTGGAATACAGCAGCCTCTCTGAATTAACATGTAAGTGTTGTATTTAAATCCGTTCATAATAATATGAAATCAATATCGCGTTGTATTTTCAAATAACCCACCAACCACCTATCCGTTTTACAAAATCGGTAAATCAATGAGTTATTTATATAATGGTTCAATTCTTCTGACAATTCTCTTCCATTCATTCATCCATTTTCTCCGCCCACTATTTCTAGGAGAATCATGCGTGTAGAGGCTACAGATATCTCTTCGACAGGCTCCTATCAAAAGCAATCGTCATCACAATTTTCTTTCCGAGTTACTAAAGCCAGTTCCTTCCTGGACCTGCTTCGGGTTTCTAGGACACTTATCCTTTGTGGTCCCACCGCAAGCCTCTCAGAATAAGGTTTATTGCTGGTTGCACCAGCAATGAGTGAAGGCTGTAATATATTTTTCGAATGAAACCCCTCTACCTAACATTCGAACACGTCATTTGATAACCTATGCGAGGGATGATGCAGAATTATCATTCTTTCAAACCCTTTCAAATTGCAGCTTTTGATGGTCTTATTCCCACCAGACCCCAAGGTAGTACATTATTTACGTTTGACGGATATTTCTCCTCATCTTGTCTGTTGTTAACACAACGTTTCGACTGATATACCCTCCAGCCTTCTTCAGGTGTCTTGAGTGTAAATAATGCACACAATTACACATCCCTTAAATATAGAACTGAATTACCAAGGTAGTAGTTGTTTTGGATCCACTTTCAATTGTCTTTTCAAGTATAAATTTGCTTTGGGTCACTGAAAGAAAATCAAAGAGGAGTATGAAGTAGTGAAAGAGAGGCAGAAGACTTTCGGGCTAATGTATTACAATATAGGTAACGGTTCGTAGCCTACTGGTTGGGCGTGCTGCATTAAAATCCTGAGATCGAGGTTTCGATTCCCAGACAGGCTGCCCTTTGTGTTCTTAAGCAAGGTACTTTATTTCACCGTGCTCCATTCTACTCAGCTGTAAATAGATCACACTGCAACGCACAAGCCTTCTGATCAGTTGTGGGGGGTGGAGAATGTCAGCCTGCTTGACCAGCCATCGGAGTAGCATCATTCAAAAGCTAAAACGATGCAAAGTGCATTGTATAACAACATTCAATAGTATGGTCGATCACGTGATCATGTAGTGTTAAAATATACAATTTCGCTTTCTGCGATTCTCAATTAAACTACATCTACTAAGCGAACCCGCTTATACCAGGCTTAAATGCTTTATACCAGCTACTGACAAAGGGCAATTAACTTTTCAGTTGGTAGTTCGTTACTCTATTCAATCGAATTTGGTTCTGCCTACCTCACATCAAAATAGTAAAACTAGCAATAAAATGGCAAAAAATAAAGAAAGAGAATAAAGTTTTGCGCTGATATATTTATAAATGCTTTCTTTATTGTTAGCGTTTGCTTTCTGTTATTCGTTTCGCTGCTATGCAGCAGTTTTTGAAAATGAAACAAATCCGATAATCCGATGCCCCCTTACTCATTGGTTATCAAAATAATAAGCATATTGAAACAATGCCAAAAATAGGATGTTTAAATATTTGATATATTCAAGGGCCCTATATTGTAAGATATATATCAAGGATTTCGAAATGCGCAGTAATGGAGACGTATTGGACGTCGGCCAACTGAAGGTAGTGTGGAAATATACATAAATCTCTGAAGTTTGCTTTTACTTAACGTATACTTTATACATTAACAGTTGAAACAGTAAATAATTTGTTCAATTCTGAAATCAATTATTCCTTTCATTCTGGTTTGCTTGTTAACTAAACAGATCTACTTTCATCACTTAATGCACCTAGACGTTGTTTCACCCGTTGACGGTCAATTAGAATCAAATAAAGTAGTCTAGCAAATGTTTGCATTTTTGTTCCGCTATCACAGAGACGAGCTCCGTATTAATCATGAAATATATATTACTTCAATATATTTGATTTTGATGTGAGAAAATTTCGTTGCCTTCCCCAAAGGCAACGAACTGATACAGACGAGACGGTAAAATGGTTCCCCTGTCATTCAATAACATTATATAACATTTATATAGATAGATAGAAAGATAGATAGATAGATAGATACATACATATACATACATACATACATACATACATACATACTACATACATACATACATACATACATACATACATACATAAATACATACATACATACATACATATCAACGAAATCAAATAAGCGTAACCTTCATAGTCACTGATAGCATTTTCCTTGTAAACGTTTAATAAAGGTGTATTCTTTAGTTTAATGTTAAAATGTTTTATATACATCGATATCGAATATTACAAATGTCGATACGCACGCACGAGCGCACACACACACACACACACACATACACACATGCATGTTCATCATTGTTTTATTTCAAGATTTCTTGGCAATAGAGAAAGAACCGGTTTCTAACCTAGATCCAAGGCTCCTTCATTGGAATTTCAACATCAACAACAGGGTATTTTGGTTTTTTTGTATGTATAAGTGCAGATTTGTATGTTTTGCTTTATGTATGCATTCTCATGTTTATATTTACATATCTAGACATGCTCAGATATATTCAAATAATAAACTTCTGGAACGTGTAACAGATCTTTACAGTTCCACTTATGACGTGTATGTATGTATGTATGTATGTATGTATGTATGTCTGTATGTATAACCTGGCAACTGGTGGTGGTATAACACACCATACTAATCATATCTGTCGGGCATGTGGAAGAGAGTGTAATTCGGCAGAAGGACTTAAACGACATGCAAAGGTACATGAAGCCCAGTTACAACTACAGCCGGCTATTACCAGTAAAGGTCTTAGGTGCCAGTTTTGTACAAGACATTGTAGATCTTTAGCTGGGCTAAAAAGTCACATTCGATCACAGCACCAGTAACAGTTAAGCTTCGTGCAATGGCCATACTCGATAACGAGGGGGGCAGCCATAATGTATGTATGTATGTATGTATGTATGTATTTATGCATGTATGTATGTAAATCCCCCAAAAGAATAAATAAAGAACAACAACGCAAGGACGTGATGCTTGTAATGTATTAGCAGACGCTAAGGAAAAGAAAGATGATTTAACGTTTCGAGCAGACGCACTTCGTCGGAAACAGAGGAAAGTCCAATAGAAGGGAAGACAGAGGAAGAAAATAGCCAACGATTCGCATGTGGTTATGTATGTATGTATGTATGTATGTATGTATGTATGTATGCATGTATGTATGTATGTATGTATGTATGTATGTATGTATGCATGTATGTATGTATGTATGTATGGATGGCTGGATGGATGGATGGATGGATGGATGGACTGATGGACGGATGGATGGATAGATGGATGAAGGGATGGATGAAGGTATGCATGAATTTCCATCGGCTTCGACGATAGATATTCGGCTGTTCAATTAAATGAAACGTCTGCTCATTCAATAAGCTTTTACGTCGCTGAATAAT
>NC_043000.1:29952668-29955168 GCF_006345805.1 Octopus sinensis | reverse complement strand
TCGAAACCACGACTTTGTGATTGAGGGAGCAACACCTTCACTGCTAGCCACGCACCTGCAGAATTAAAGTATTATTTCATCATTGAAAAGTGTAAAGTATCTATTCAGGTATCTATGCAATAATATCCGAGACGTGAGAAGTTTTGAAATTTCTATCAAGTTGTTAAACTTGTCGCTATATATTTTCTATGAAAATTATACACTAGGCGTAGGAGTGGGTGTGTGGTAAGCAGGTTGCTTACGAACGACATGGTTCCGGGTTCAGTCCCACTGCGTGACACCTTGGGCAAGTGTCTTCTATAGCCTCGGGCCGACCAAAGCCTTGTGAGTGGATTTGGTGGACGGAAACTGAAAGAGGCCCGTCGTATATATATATATATATATATATATGCATGTGTGTGTACTTGTGTGTCTGTGTTTGTACCCCCAACATCACTTGACAACCGATGCTGGTGTGTTTACGTCCCCGTAACTTGGCGGTTCGGCAAATGAGACCGATAGAATAAGTACTAGGCTTACAAAGAATAAGTCCTGGGGTCGATTTGCTCGACTAAAAGGCGGTGCTCCAGCATGGCCACAGTCAAATGACTGAAACAAGTAAAAGAGTAAAAGAGTAAGAGTACACCGATTTTCTTTCGACGTTTCGGATCTGAGACTCCTGATATAAACGACAGCAATTTAGATCACAGATGAAAAATGGTTAACGGACATATATGCCATATTTCGGGAGTTTTTGCTCCTTCCCCAGCAGCTGTCCAACCCATTGATCATCCACGAACTCATCGCTTAAATAGCCAGTAAATACAGCGGTGTAAGTATAGCAGATACGGAACATCGTAAAACTCAGTGCTAATTTCTATGGAAAATCTTTAGAGATAACATTGACAAATAGTCTTTCCTACTCTTGGCACAAGGCCCGATATTTGGGGGAAGGGAGCCAGACGATTAGATCGACTCCAGTACACAACTGGTACGTAATTTATCGACCACGAAAAGAGGCAAAGTTGATCCCGGCGGAATTTGAACTCAAAACATAAAGACAGACGAAATAACGCTAAGCATTTCGCCCGGCGTGCTAACGTTTCTGCCAGCTCACCGCTTTAACCTTAACAGATAATGTAGTAGCACTGCTAACACAGAAGATCACGGTATTGACATATACTCCCTTTACTCTTTACTCTTTTACTTGTTTCAGTCATTTGAGTGTGGCCATTCTGGAGCACCGCCTTTAGTTGAGCAAATCGACCCCAGGACTTATTCTTTGTAAGCCTAGCACTTATTCTACCAGTCACTTTTGCCGAACCGCTAAGTTACGGGGACGTAAATACACCAGCATCGGTTGTCAAGCGATGTTGGGGAGGACAAGCACAGACACACAAACATAGACACGCACATACATATATATATATATATATATACGACGGGTTTCTTTCACTTTCAGTCTACGAAATCCACTCACATTCGGCCAGAAGCTATAGTAGAACACATTTTCCCAAGGTGCCACACAGTGGGACTGAACCCGGAACCATGTGGTTGGTAAGCAAGCTACTTACCACACAGCCAGCACAATGAAATACCATGTCCTGACAAGTCGTTAATATTCAATTCAGTATGACTTCTTTCGAAACACCTAGTGTTTCCACTTCCGTCGAAACTACCGGATAGCCTTCGATTTCACAAATTTAACATAGAATAAAGTGCAAAGATTTCTAGGAATAATTCTGCGTGTCAAACATACGAAGTGTGTTGGCTGATTGTTAGTGTTCAGGTGAATCGCTTTAAAAAATAGCGAGTACATCCTTTACCGAGCGAGTAAAACCGATCTCTGCTGCAGCTGTGTCTTGTTGCAGTCGTGTGAAAGGCAATATATTTGGTGCATTTTGAAGATGACAAGTCTTATAATTCCGAAGAAAGTCTGGTTGTGACAGATGGGTGATACGCAGAATATAAGATATAACCCGCAACTCTAAACTGTTGGAGTTCGGAATGTTATAGTGAAATTTAGAGAAAAGAAGGGCAGAGAATTTGAAAAATCGATGATACTAGAATTGGGCGAATGAGGTGAGTAATTTGATCACAGGCACTTGTGGTATTCTAATCAAGAAACCGATCATCAATCCAAAGCGGCAAATAGATCCGAATACCGGATTATTTCAGAATTGTTAAGATCAACAAAAATTAATTAAAATTAGGGAAACCCAAATGGAGATGGATAGAAGAAAAAAATTAGCGGTTGCAGTAAGTTGAAGACCGAAAATATGGAATATCATGTGCCTCAAAATATTATATGTATATCTTATGTTACATGCATAATATATAGATACGTCCCTAGATTTCAGTATTTGAAATCAATATATATTTTGCTACTGATATTTCACTGATAACTAACGATTAAACGTTTTATTGATCTCTCGGGTGCATGCCAAGAAATCGATGGTTAATTAGACTCTGCCTGCATTGCACAGAGTGATGCGGAGCGACATCACTAGTATTAACGGAC
>NC_043000.1:29930168-29947668 GCF_006345805.1 Octopus sinensis | reverse complement strand
ATATATATGCGTGTGTGTAGTGTGTGGTGTGGAAATAGCTGTACTTTTATGTATCTATACATCTCCGTATCTATGTATGTGTCCGCGTGTGTCTAGTTCTTTGCGCAATAAAAGTATATTCAACGATACACACACACACTTTTTCCGAAACTATAATAATTTGCCAAAAGTTATTGATTTTACAATCGGGAGAAATTTATGTTCAAAATGTTATTATTAGATCGATCGGTTATGTGTAATGCAGAAATGTAAGCATGATATATCTATTTCAACCGAGATCTTTAAAACCCCTAATTATAATAGATATTTCTACAAAATCTTCCCCACCAACACCACCTCACTATTGAAAATTTTGTAATAGGAGCCAAATTTTGTAATATGAGCGATTTGCATGAAATAGCAGCCAAAAACTCTCTGTTGATTTCTCTGTTATGTTTTACTTGTTTAGGTCATGAGATTCGGTCATGCTGGGGCACTGCGTTGTAGAATTTTTAATCGAATGGATCCACCCCAGTACATTTTTTAAAATCTGGTACTTATTTTATTGATCCCTTTTGCCAAACTGTTGGGTTACGGGGACGTAAACACACCAACACCGGGTGTCAAGTTGCGGTGGGGGACAAACACAGATACAGACATACAAATATATAAGTGTGATTGTGTATACACACACTCACACAGACAGACATATATATATATATACACGCTCGACAGGCTTCTTTTAGTTTCCATCTACCATATCCACTTACAAGGTTTTGGTCGGCTCGTGGCTATAGTAGAAGACATTGCCCAAGGTGACTCGCAGTGGGACTGAACCCGGAGCCATGTGGCTAGGAAGCAAGCTTCTTACCACACAGCCACACCTGCGCCTGTTTTGTGAAAGGAAAAAGCATATTGCGTAACGTGGCCCCCGCGTCCATCTAAAGAGACAAGATGTCGTTGTTAGATTGTTGGTTATTGTAGATGTGCAAAACTGGGTTTGACTGCGCAGTGAACATCGAAAACAATGACAACAACAGAAACATTGACAGCAACAACTAAACATAAAGGAAAAGCTCTTTGCACGAAGTATGTACCTCATACTGTTATTGTTTGTTCCTTCTAGAGACATGCCTGGCTCATAAGGGCCGGTTCCCGGTTTCATTGGCGTATGGATTCCCCACCTGGAAATATCTTATGCATCCAGATAGTAATAAGACCATAACAAGATCATAATCCATGGGACTTATTTGGATCCCTGTCAATTACACTTGCGATGAATTATACGATAAATATATTAGAATATTAAAATAGCAACAATAAATCTCTGAACGAGATGTAAACAGTAACCGCTCGACAACGTAAAGTATACTAGCCATCTCAATATGGCTAACCACTAAGGGTGGGTGTTACTGTAGCTTTTAGCCCCAGGATATCATCGTCTCCAGCTGGCTTCAGGCACACTTTTTGTGCTCTTATGGTATTTGCAAAGGGAGGTCATCCCTCTCTCGTAAACCTAAGTGATACGCACGGACTGCAGTTATACTTATAGTCTATGCTTACAATACTATAAAACCAACGGTGAACAATATGTCTATGCATACACGAAAAAGGCAGATAGCGACTTCGAAGCTTAACGGACAGTCATTGCGACTGGTAAGCAGAAACTTCGAAGTCACTGTCTAACATTTCCCTGTAAATGTTGATAAATACGTATTCTAATAAAAGTTCGTTAATTTGTGTTATGCATAAATTCTGATATTAGATCTTTGTAGCACAATGCAATAAAGTGTTCTTCCGATGATCCATTGCAGTTAGACGACCAAATGCACTTGGAAAATTCAGTCCTTGTTTCCAATTTCAGTGATTAAACGTACGTAGGAACTAATAATTTATACTTGTGTTTATCTAAATTTTCCCCAACATAAATTTGCATACAAAAATATATTATTATCAAGCTGGAAAGCTGGTCTAAGGGGTTGCAATAGAGTGAACTCCATTAATGGCAGCCAAAGTGTCAGATAATGACGTTAAACATGGCGACGGATTAAATCTAAATCTCTGTAAGGCGTCGGTGGTATTTGAGCTTACAAGACGGAATAAATAGAGCCAATCACTTTGTTCCAAGTTCTTGCAGTTTTGTCAATTACAGCCATTCCTTCGGGAATTTTTATTGACCTCAGATCACATCAAACGTAGGAAAGGCAAAATTTAAAGAGGACGGGAATTGAATTCAGATTGCGGTGTATCAGTACAAACCTGGCTCCCTAAAGACTAATTCCCTTTTTGAGAGTCCTATGGTTTTGCAAGATGATGTTATTTACTTTAGGACAGTTTTGTACAGAAAGAGAATTAATATTCTTTAGTTCAAAGATATAGGCAAAGGGTTCGAGGAAAGACTAGCATATTGGATTAGGTACGAATGGGACATACTTTTTTTAAAATGGTTAAAATTTTATCTCTCATCTTTTGTCTTCTACTAGTTTCAGTCATTAGACTACGGCCATGCTGGGGCACATCTTTGAATGATTTTAGTCTAACGAATCGATCCCTGTACACATTTTTTGAAGCCTAGTACTTATCGGTTTCATTTACAGAACAGCTATGTTACATGGACGTAAACAACCAAAATTGGTTGTGAAGCGTTTGCTTGGGAGGACAAACAGACTCAAACACAGACGCGCGCGCGCACGCATATACGACGGGCTTTGGTCAACCCAGAGTTATAGTGGAAGACACTTGCCCAAGGTGTCATGCAGTGTTTGGAAAGTAAATGTCTTACCACAAAGTCACGTTGGGTATTTATAAATTGTAAATCAATGATGGAAGTGAAAAACTCTTCAACAAAAGTGGAAGAATCTCCTTGGTATTAACTTCTGAAACACTTTCTTTGTCTTTCGAGCGTCATTCAAGTTAGTAAGTGGAACCTAATGGTGATTAATTCTTCTTCTAATTAGTTCCAACTTTTGTTATATATGGCCACTTCGTTCTGTATTTATATTTGTTTCCATTTCTTACTTTACTCGGCGAAATAAATATCGGTCGTAAACTGATTAATGTGTCGAGTTAATTTGTTAAACCTCGCCGTTTTTCATCGTCTGCCTCTTAATTGTTTCGCTAATCTCAGAAGTTTTACAACTTTGATTAGGAGATGCGGAACCACATATGTGAGAATCTAGCGGATTCATGTTCTAAGATTTCAATGAAAGTTCAATTCAAAATAGAAGCATATTCATTTCACTAACTTTCTTTAACGTTTGTATGAGAAATATATTCCTCGAATATCTAGAGATTTTCTATTGCGAAACAAAATAAAAATGATGTTATAAGTTAAAATATAGATTCGTAGGCACAGGTGTGGCACCCTGGAAAAGTGCCTTCTGCTACAGCCTCGGGCCGACCAAAGATTTGTTAGTGGACTTGGTAGCTAGGTTTATGTGGGCTTATGTGTGTGTATGTATGTATATATATATATATATATATATATATATAATATATATATATATATATATTGTAACAAAATGGAGAATTGAGGTTGTATAGTTAATTTATTTGAACGGGCCAGAATCAAAACATATGTAGATTTTTTTCAGTCTCCTAGTGTGCTTTTAAAAATTCATTTATACTTATATCTTGAAAACGAGCTATGATGCAAATAAATTAACTATACATCTGCAACTCTCCATTTTCTTTCACAATTAATTTTACCAGGGCGGCGAGCTGGCAGAAACGTTAGCACGCCGGGCGAAATGCTTAGCGTTATTTCGTCTGTCTTTACGTTATGAGTTCAAATTCCCTCGAGGTCGACTTTGCCTTCCATCCTTTCGGGATCGATAAATTAAGTATCAATAGCACACTGGGTTCGATCTAATCGACTAGAACACTCCCGAAAATTTCAGAGCTTGTGCCTAGAGTAGAAAAGATTGTTAATTTTACCTATTATAAAAATCCATAAAGCATTGTGGAAATTTTCTTCGAATGTGATGCAGATTAAACCAGTGAAACTTTAGATTTCTTAATCCCTAACGAGGATAAGATATTCTTTAATTGACTATATATATATATATTGAGGGTAGAAATTAATATTAATTAACTTAATATCAATTTAAGCCAGTGCGCTAGCATAATTTTAAAAAATCCGAAGATTCAGAAAGATTATATTACATACAAATAAGAGGAATGACCACTAGGTAGATTCCTAATATGCTAGAGGATGATCCCATATGGTCTGACTACCAAATTTTACCACCAAATTTTGTATCTTTTCATTTGTCTTGCTCGCCTTACGTTCTCCGAAGATATATGCCAACATTTCTTGAGAACAATTTTTCTTAGTGGTCAGACCATATGGCGTCTTCCCCAGCATATTACGAATCCACGCAGTGGTCATTCTCTTATTTGTGTGTATACGTATATATATATACACCTATATATATATATTATATATTATATATATATATATATGTTAATATATATAATATATATATATATATATATATATATATATATATATATATATATATATATATGTATTATATATATATATATATATTGATGTTAATTGTTTGATATGAATTTCTACCCTCAATTTAAATATATAATATATATTATATATATATACTATATATATATATAAAAATAATGAGGGTAGAAATTCATATCAATCAATTAACATCAATTTAAACCAATGGTCTAGAATATTCAAAAAAATCCGAAGATTTAAAATTTTATATTACTGTTAATAAGAAGAATGACCTCTAAAGTGGATTCCTATACGCTAGAGATTGACGTCAAATCGCCTTACCACAAAGAGTGTGTTCTCAAGAAAAAACCCAGCAGACGCCAAAATGTAAACAACAGTTTGCATTTTGAAAGTATTAATAATGAAATTATGATACGAAGGTAATCGTTTTATTTTGTAAATTTTCATTTGCCTCGCTTATTTTTTACATTTTGTCGTTTGCTGGGTTTTTTCTTGAGAACACACTCTTTATGGTAAGGCGATTTGACGTCTGTCTCTAGCTTCTAGGAATCCACTTTAGTGGTCATTCCTCTTAAGGTTGTAATATAGAAAACAGAGAGATATAATGGATACAAAGTACTTTTCTAATTAATCAACCTATTCACCATATTGGTGAATGTGTTGATTAATTAATAAAATAATTTGTATCTATTAGATATCCATCATATCTCTCTGTTTACTAACTCTATAAAAATGTTTGATATTTTACGACATTCTCTATAATATATTAATTAAGGAATTATCACTTCATTATTGAATATATTAAACCAGTGTATCTTGGATGAATATCCCTATAACAGGTTTGACTATCCTCATGGTGACTACATATATATATAAACATTCGTTATAGTACAAACATTAAATTTGAGTCAACGACTTTATATATAACACCATACATGAAATATTTAATCGCATATAAATATTACCATGGTTCTCAAACTCATAAAAATACTTATACATAAAAATACAGACTGTAAATATATATTCGAATAAAATAAAATACAAATAGAACAACCTATCAAAAAAGGTAAATACAAACGACTAAATATTTGTAAACTACCCCAAAACTAAGAGACAACGATAAAATAAACGTCCAACGACTAAAATGGTTTTTTCAAACGATTAAAAATATCTTTTGCCGTCCTATAAACCCTTTTGTTTCTGTAAAAAGAGATAAATATTATTTCTTGTTGTGTGTATATATATTGTGCCAAATTTTGGCATTGTAAGCTACACCAATGCTAGAACGGGACGACACTGCATAGTACCAAAGATCCCAGCAATGGCATCACGCTTCAGGACCAGCTACTGCAACAGCCTGGGTTTCAAGGGCCAACAGCTTTTTAATATTCTACCAAAGAGTCTGAGGAACCTGCACAAAGTAAATGTAGCGGTTTTAAAATCAAAGCTGGACATCTTCCTGTCGAGAACCTACCTCACGGCAAGAGGTGCAAATGAGGGTAGCTATATCAAACTCCACTCTTCACCAAGTGCCACATTTTAGAGGAGGTTCTTCGTAATAATATTGTAGCACAAAACGGCGGTGCATCAGCATGGCCGCAGCTCTGAAACAATATATATATTATATATATATATATATATATATATATATATATATTATATATGTTGGATGTATATATATAGTGTATATATATATATATATGTATGTATGTACTATGTATGTTGTATATTATATATATATATATTATATATATTATATATATATATATATAATACATATATATGTATGTTGTATGTTATGTATGTATGTATGTATGTATGTATGTATGTTATGTATGGTTATATGTATGTATGCATGTATTAAAAGCAGAACAGCTTTTGTGATATTTCTGCTGCTTTTAATAAAGCATATTACTCTACCTCTGGTATTTGAGTACTCTCATTTACCACCTTGTTTCTCATCTATGTGCTTACTCTGGTATACATATATATATATCGTTTTTAGAAACACAAAAATCCGGAGAAGAAGACCACTCTAAGAAGTAGAGCAGTCTATACATCCTGGTGAAGACCGGTTTATGCGGATACCCTGGGTTTCTCGTTCATAAATGATATAACTTCATGGTGTATCGTCAGACTCCAGAACCAAACCTATATACATAGGAGTGTGTGTCTGTTTGCATATGTTTGTGTGTGTGTGTGTGAGTTTGTCCACTACCACCGCTTGACAACCGGTGCTGGTGTGTTTACGTCTCCGTAATACAGTGGTTGATCTAGGGCACCGATAAAATAAGTACCAGACTTTAAGAAATAACAATTAATGAGGTCGATTCATTGGACTAAGAATTCGTCAGGTCGGTGCCCCAGCCTGGTCGCAATCATAAATGACTTAAACAAGTAAAGGATAAAAGATAAACGAATCATTATTGAGCAGATATAGCTATGAAGTTAAAAAGCTCGCTCTGAAATGGCATGATGTCGGGTTCAAACGCAGTTGGCGGCAGCTTGGGAAAGTGTCTTATACTATAGCACCGAGGGAGTTTGGTAGACATATAGATATGTGTGTGTATGTGTGTGTAAGTGTGTATGTGTGTATGAGTGTGTATGTGTGTGTAAGTGTGTATGTGTATGAATATTGTGTGGGCTTGTGTGTATGTATGTGTATGTATATGTGTATGTATGTGTGTATGTCTGTGTGTGTGTGCGCGTGTATGCATATGTGTATGTTTCTGTGTGCATGTATGTGTAAGCGTGTATGTGTCTGTGTGGATGAATGTATATCGCCCCCCCCCACCTGTTGGTTCGTTTACATCTCCTAACTTAGCGGTTCTGCAAAAGAAACCGATAGAATTCTTTTATTCTTTTATTTCTTTTGCTTTTTCAGTCATTTGACCACTTCGGCTATGCTGAAGCACCGACTTTAGTCGAACACATTGATCCCAAGACTTATTCTCTGGAAGCCTAATACTTATTCTATCGGTCTCTTTTGTCGAACTGCTAGGATACAGGGATGTAAACACACCAATATTGGCTGCAAGCGATGGCGGGAGCACAAACACAGGCATACAAATGCATATATATATATGTGTGTGTGTGTGTGTGTGTCTGTCTGTCTGTGTGGTGAGACCACCTTCGGTTTGACTGACCATGGGATTGTACCTAGTCCGGGCAAGGTTGTTTATGGAAGACCAGCAGTCGCCCATGAATACCTGCCTCCCCTCGTCATGCCACCGATGTTATCCAAAGGAAAGGCAAAGGGGCCGATACAGCTTGACACCTGTGACGTCGCAACTCATTTCTACAGCTGAGTGAACTGGAGCAACGTGAAATAAAGTGTCTTGCTCAAGAACGCAACACGTAGCCAGGTCCGGGATTCGAACTAACAACCTCACGCTCTAACCAGTGAGCCATGCGCCTTCACACATATATATGTGTGTGTGTGTGTGCGTGTGTGACTGGCTTCTTTCAGTCTCTGTCTACCAAGTCTTCTCACAAGACTTGGTCAGCCTAAGGCTATAGTAGAAAACAGTTGCCCAAGGTGGCACGCAGTGGGACTGAACCCGGAGCCACAAGGTTGGGAAGGAAGTTCCTTACCACACACCCACTCCTGCGCCTAAGTATGCGAACTAGATTTTTTTAAAAATAAGCTCTGGTGTCGATTTGCTCCGCTAAAACCCTTCAAGGCGTGCATGGCCCAGCATGGCCGCCGTCCAATGATTGAAACATATAACAGATAAAATATTGGATATCGATTACATAGTGAATCATGCACAAAAGATATCCTTGAAAATGCTTAAACCTTGTAATAAATGAACGAATATGCTTGAATTGTTACAGAATTAAATAAGCCACCCATTTATTGGTATTGTAATCAATCAATTATAAAGGATTTTAGCATCTTATAGATATTTCAGTCGATAATACTTGCAAATTTTATATTTGAACTGTTAGTGTTGCGAAAACGAAGTCGATATTTTAAGAATATAGATAGAAGACAAAAAGAAAAAAATAAACAATAATATAACAAAATGGCAAATAACGCAGCGTATTCTGCCAAATACATGCATCGCTAACTTTGTTTCGTCTGAATCAAAGAATTCGGTGAACCATTAAATTTCTCGACAAAATAGTTGAAGATAATTATTTTAAGGTTTTTGGTGAAAATGGAAAAAATATATATTTCTAAAGACACATGTAAGGAGAAGAATTGGCATAAAAAGCAACCTCGGAAATTTAGGCCAACGATCTGAAGTCGCATTTTTTTTTTTCTTTTTTTCAATTCAGTTTAATCATGTTTTCTTTTTGTGTCTGCCTGACTGTCTGTCTAACTTTCTCTTTCTCTCTTTGGGTATCTCTCTCTCTCTTTCTCTCTTTGGGTATCTCTCTCTCTCTCTCTCTTTCTCTCTTTATGTATCTCTCTCTCTCTCTCTCTCACACACACACTGTTATTATTACATTCTGGTTAACACGAAAATACAGTGCTTTTATCTTTTATGCTTCACTTGCTTCAGTCATTAGACTGTGGCCATGCTGGGGCACCGCCTTGAAGAATTTTTAGTCGAATGAATCAAACCCCGGTGCTTTGTTTTAAACGATCGAACCGTTAAGTTATGAGGACGTTAACACACCAACATCGGTTGTCAAGCAGTGGCGGGGAAATACAGATACAAAGATGCACACAACACACACACACACACACACACACTCATATACACTCACACATTCACACACATAAACATATGAGAGAGATACACACACACACACATACATACGATGTACTTCTTTCAGTTTCTGTCCAGCAACTCTACTCACAAGGCTTTGATCGGCCTGAAGTGATTGTAGACCTCGCTTACCCAAGATGTCACACAGTGGGACAGATTCCGGATCCATATGGCTGAGAAGTAAGCTTCTTACGACACAGCCTCTATATATACGCGGGTCAGGCTATAATTACCAGCACAGGAACATGTATCATACATCAAAGTGAAGCTGGTCCTCTGTGGATCACATCCCTACTTCTCAATATAGTAACCGTTTCTCTCAATAGTACTGTCCCACCTTCGAATGAGAGCATGTATCCCTGCTCCGTAAAATTCTCTTGACTGTTCTTTGAGCCACTTCTTCACTACAGTTTTCACTTCCTCGTCACTGGACTATCATGTCTTCGACCCCATGAAAGAGGGTTTGAGAGGCAAACATTATTCTACAGAGGACCAACTTCATTTTGATCTATGATACATATTCCTGTGTTGGTAATATTACCTGTACTAAACAAAATGCTTTAGTTAGCTTTGTTTTCACCATTTTGTTTTTCAGTAGTAAGATATTATGTACTTATTACTATGTGGTGTTATCATTTTATGATCTTTCCTGAAAACCTGTATGTGTAGAGACTCAGGATTTATGACCAGAGGCAGGAGAATGATTACGAGCGAACATGCCAGCCCATCATGCTAGAAATAACAGTCAAATCTCGTTCAACAGTCAAATCTTGATAGCCTCTTATATAAAGTAAGAACTAATCTGATAATTAAGCCCTGGGTCTCACTCACATATAAAGATAGCTTGAAGCTAATATAACATTCCGAAGGGATGTTTTATTAGCTTCGAGTTATATTTATTATGAGTGAAAAGATGTGCAGTTGTTGATTGTGTTTAGCGATTTTGAGATGTGGTGCTCTGTTTTGCACTTAAGGTGGGTACAGACAAACCATATATACATAAATATATGTGCACCTTGTGAATTCAAACCTGACCAAAACAAAGTACAAAGGCTGATTACTTTAGTAGAGTAACTTGCAGCTGGTGTTGTGGAACTTGAGAGATATATGGAGATGACGGGCTGTTAATATGGTAGGAATGATAGTTGTTAGTCTGGTTAGATGTGTGCTTTGGTTTCATTTTGTGGATGTGAAGCTGAGGTGAGGAGAGTATCAGGTAATTTGTAGAGGGTGAAACCTAGTCCATCGCCTGTAAATGAATATATTGAGTGATAGGAGTGGTGGTGGTGGTGTGGCGAGGTCGTACGTTAATTGATTTGAGTTTAATTAATTTAACAAATAAATGGGAATGATAGTTAGGCGTATGAGTGGAAATATGAGTAAAAATATAAACACACCCCATCAGATGTCAGTAGAAGCTATCTGATGAAATAGTTCAGTCCTGCGTGCCCACGAAACTGTAAGTCATACGTGTCAGACTATTACAATATATGTGCGTGTATTGTTGGTGTACGTATATGTGTGTGGGTGTATGTATGTATATATGTATGTATGTATGTATGCTTGTATGCTTGTATGCCACTAGAGAAAGAGCCGTCTTCCAGCCCAGATCCAACGCTCCTTCACCGGAATCTCAACATCAACAACAGGGTAGTTTTGTATGTATGTATGTATGTATACAGATTTGTATGTTTTGCTTTATGTATGTATTCCCATGCATATACTTGCATATCTAGACATGCTCATATATATCTAATTGATAAATTTCTGGAAAGTTTTACGGAATTTTACTGTTCCAGTGATGGATTAGATTTGTAGTCTTCGAATTACCTTTCTCCTTTCTGAATGTATGTATGTATGTATGTATGTATGTATGTATGTATGTATGTATGTATGTATGTATGTATGTATGTGTAGATTTGTATGTGTAGATTTGTATGTTTAATGTATGTATTCTCATGCATATAGTTACATATCTAGACATATTCATATATATTTAAATGATAAACTTCTGGAAAGCTTTACAGATTTTTACAGTTCCAGTGATCTTTAGTCTTCGAATAACGTTTTTCCTTTCTGAATGTATGCATGCATGCATGTATGTATGTATGTATGTATGTATGTATGTATGTACGTACGTACGTACTTACGTACGTATGTATTATGTATGTATGTATGTATGTATGTACGTACGTACGTACGTACGTATGTATGTATGTATGTATGTATGTATGTATTATCCTAAATTCGAACAGTGGCTGATATTACTTCGCTTTTCCTACAGCTGTAATCGACATAAAATATATCACACATTTGATAAAATAATCGAGTTGTCCTCATTAAGAATATCCTTGCTCTGCAAATGTTTTCTATGTGTCTGTTGTAAAAAAAAATCCTTATATTGTAATTGTTGTTATTGTTAATGGTGTTGTCGCTGTTATTAACACTTAGGCAGACCAAGTGAGAGTTTATGGAAATAATCTATATTTTTATTTGTTAATGGTGATGACAATAGATCTAGAGATAAGAGTTCAAGAAATCGAGATTTAAACGCATTTTCAATCGCTAGTTCAAAATCTAACGTGTTAATGCCATAGCTTTCACATATTGTAGTTTTACTAAGGCGGCGAGCTGGCAGAATCGTTAGCACGCCGGGCGAAATGCGTAGCCGAATTTCGTCTGCCGCTACGTTCTGAGTTCAAATTCTGCAGAGGTCGACTTTGCCTTTCATCCTTTCGGGGTCGATTAGATAAGTACCAGTTACGCACTGGGATCGATATAGTCGACTTAATCCGTTTGTCTGTCCTTGTTTGTCCTCTCTGTGTTTAGCCCCTTGTAGGTAGTAAAGAAATAGGTATTTCGTCTGCCGCTACGTTCTGAGTTCAAATTCCGCCGCGGTTGACTTTGCCTTTCATCCTTTCGGGGTCGATTAAATAAGTACCAGTTACGCATTGGGGTCGATATAATCGACTTAATCCGTTTTTCTGTCCCTGTGTGTTTAGCCCCTTGTGGGTAGTAAAGAAATAGGTATTACGTCTGTCTTTTGGTTCTGAGTTCAAATTCCACCAATATTGACTTTGCCTTTCATTCTTTCGGGGTCGATAAATTAACTGTTTATCATTGCGTTGATCTACTCGACTGGTCCCCTCCCAACAAATTTCGGGCCTTGTGCCTAGAGTAGAAAAAAATATTGCAGTTCTCCGGCCTAACTATATCGATCCTTTTCTACCTAGCCAATCAGATACATCTACTTAGATATTATCGAGAATTTGTTCCTATTTCATCCGAGATTTGTAGAGAAAATACCATATATCAGAGAATCGTGTTTGTGGTCGCTATCTATTCCCAGTAGGATCAAGTGCACTTCAATAAGATTGCTAATGCCCTAGATAAAGGCATGAATTTACAGAACCTTATTCCTGCTATCTTGTAAATATGGATGTGTAGGCTTATGTAAGAAATCGATAATGTGTTATTGGCTTCCATCTTGCCGTTTACTTTGAACGCCGCTACCGAATTTCAGTTCAATTTATATTATATTCTATATTTGATCAAAGGTTCAAATAATAATACATCAAATAAACATTTATGAGTGATATGTTTCATCAAAAGATCTGGGTTCCCAAATTTTGTTTTTTGTATTTTTACTCCAAGATGAAAGCCCCGGCTTTCACCTTTATTACTTATAAACGGTTGTACTTGAAGTTGCTCAAAAACAAAATCAAACACTCAATCGTAATTTTATTATCCATGCATCTCCACTTTTGCGTGTTAAGAATTTTTCCCCGTGAGAAAACTGAATACTACTTAACAAAATTTAATGGACTTATCAAAGTCCAGAAGAACAAAAACAAGCAAGTATTTTTGTATCTCCAGTCTATTGGTTACATAATATTACTCAATAATTTGACACATTCTAATAAAACCCTCATATCACATGAATTTCAACAAAAACAATTTAGTTAAAAGTCGCTATATATATATATATATATTTATATATGTTATACTAACGTACAGATGGAGAGCTAGGGAGAGAGAGAGCGTGTCTGTGTATGTGTTTGTGTGTGAGAGAGGGAGAGAGAGTTGTTGAAGGATAGGTTTAGTCATTCGAACGCGAGAGAACCTCATGTAATCTAGAACTGATTAGAGTGGAAAAATAGGAGAGGAGCATAAAAATCACCATGGATACACCGGTTAGAGCATCTTGGGATTTCGTTCCTCAACAGATAGTCATGGACAGAACAGAATATTTGCAGCATAGAGCACTTTACTTTCATTTGCTTATCGTAAGAATTTGCATCTATTTCCATGAATTATCATGCTCTTCATCGACAGCCAAGCCCTCTGATCTACCGTCCAACTTTTGCATCGTGTAAACATCAGATGGCAAATAATTCAAAGGCTAGAACGAAACGTTAAGCCTGCTCTCCGCAGAGTGTAGAATTCACTTACACCTACTTCAAACGTTTATATCTTCTACGTTGTTTGGCCCTTATATTCAAATAAAAATATCTCAAATTCTTACAAAATTTATCAAAGAAAATACACACCCTTGTAGGTAGGAAATAAATGGGTATTTCGTCTGCCGCTACGTTCTGAGTTCAAATTCCGCCGAGGTCGACTTTGCCTTTCATCCTTTCGGGGTCGATTAAATATGTACCAGTTACGCACTGTAGTCGATGCAATCGACTTCAACCCTTTCCTCAAAAAGGAGGCCTTGTGCTTCCAGTAGAATGGAAGACTTCATATATTATGAACTTCGTCTTCATAATATATGAAATGCATGTACAGACGCAGGTGTGGCTGTGTGGTAAGAAGCTTGCTTTCCAACCACATAGTTTCGGTGTTGGTGTGTTAATGTCCCTGTAACCTAGTGGTTCGGCAAGAGAGAAAGAAATACTAGGCTTAAAAATGCAAGTACTGTGGTCGGTTCGTTCGACTAAAAATTCTTCAAGGCGGTGCCCCAGCATGGCCGTAATCTAATGACTGAAACAAGAAGACAAAAGATAGAAGATGAGAGTTTACACAGAGGTAGCAGGCTAGAAGGAATATTGTCAACAGACTTAGAATAAATAACTCCAAGCAAGTAATCTGAAAATCAATATATTTATCCATAATTGTGAGTCCGACAAAATATGATTGTTTCGCTGGGATGCTTCGTTAGGAACTGGATAGAGATATTTTTAGTAAAGAATTTAAGTTTGTCAAAGATCATGGCTGGTAATTGTTCGCATCGAAAGGGAGAAGAAAATGTTCGCGGAGGTTACAAGTTCAAAGGGACGTGCAAATAAAGAAATTAAGGTAAGAAGTTTGAGTGTCATAATATTTAATCCATAATCGTATATCCAACGAAATATATTTCGTGGGACTCACAGCTATTGAATGTATAGACGAAAATGAATTTTACTACATGAAATATATATAATTTAAATACACAAGCACATATTTTGGTGAAGGGTATAGTTGAGTAATTCTTTCATATTCGTTCTCTTGCAACTCATAGTAATTTAATCATCACGAAATATAAAAGGTAACGATGAAACCGGTGGTATTTAAACTGAGAACCAGGCTAAATATTGTATGGCATTTTATCGTTAGTCTTCCAATGCTGTCAGTCGGTCAAGGATACACTTACCTAAATGCATGGAATATCAAGAAGGAAATTTAAATTAAATATCTTGTGAGAGAAATATAAAATTCGGCGTGGAGTAATCCTTTTTCTCTTCTTCCACAAGTAATAAAAAAAATTCTGGACAAATTCCTACGTCACTGAACATCAACTGCGAAAGTTTAACGTTGAAGTAAGTTACCAGACCGTTGTTATAGAGAACCGGATATTTAACAATTAAATGTGTCTGAGACGCTATCAAGGGTATTAGAGGAAATTCTATTGGCTTTTAAAATGCGTTTGCTTGTTGCCAGAAATGTGTCAGAAACAAATACACAATGACAATGTCGTAATAATAATAATATCTAATAATAATAATAATATATAATAATAAGAAGAATAATAGAGAAGAAGAAGGAAGAAGAAGAAAGAAGAAGAAGAAAAAGAAGAAGATAAAGAACAAGAACAAGAACAGGAATGCAAGAACAAGAACAAGAACAATAACAAGAAGGAGGAGAAGAAGAAGAAGAAGAAGAAGAAGAACAACAACAACAACAACAAGGAGAAGAAAAGGAAGAAAAAGAAGAAGAAGAAGAAAAGGAAGAAGACGAAGAAGAAGAAGAAGAAGAAAGAAAGACGAAGAAGAAGAAGAAGAAGAAGAAGAAGAAGAAGAAGAAGAAGAAGAAGAAGAAGAAGAAGAACCACAACAACAACAACAAGAACAAGAAGAAAAAGAAGAAATAGTAAACAATAGTAACAATTGTTAATTGACGTAACGCCAAACATATATAAAGGAAGTGGATTGGTCGATTAAATAAACTGTCAGTCGATTAGGTAGACATATTTTTGAAGAAAGATGTAAAGAAAAGTCGTCTTGGAAAAGATGTCAATACACAACCCGAAAGAATTTAAATAAATAATGAAGTTGGCTTTGTCTCTTTGCTTCAAGTGTCCCATAAATACAAAATATACCAAGAAATGTGTTGAAGACTAACAGTGTGTGTATGTGTGTGTGGGGGGGGCCTGTGTGTGTGTGTGTGTGTGTAACTGTACATCCATGTGCAAATTTCTATCGTAAAATATTGGCACCGAGCCATGTATGATATTTATACAATGTCCCGAAATTAAGGCAACCGAAGTTTTGGGATGTAATAACTGTTAATAAAGGTGATAAGATATGGAAATTACACATCATTAGAAAAGCTTAATATATGTTCTTTTTGGTTCAGGCTAAATAAAGTCAGATTGATAAATTAGATAATGGCTATAGACCGAAATACAATTATAACCCCCACCCCACAGAGGAAGCGAAAGTAATACAACTGTAGCACAAAAGCTTAAAATTAACCGAACAGTGTGGAAAATTGTCAAGAAATTTCTAATTTCAAGTTCCACTACTGATCGATCTGGACACGGCCGAAAAAGAATAATGTGGATCCTTCAGCCTATCAAAAGCACCGAAGAAAAGATACAGCGAAATTCTCATCGTTCTGTTAGTAAACTGACTCCTAAAGTAAAAATAGGCCGCGCATTGATCTATCGAGTGCTGAAGGAGGATTTCAGGACCCATCCCTACAAGTTGATTTACCGTCGTTATCTCACGTAAGTTTATAAGGACATGAGACTGGAAAGAAGTTGCCGTATCATGCGTCGGATTGTTGAAGCCACTCTGCTCAACCTGGTGTTTACTGATAAAAAGAAATTTGACATCGAATAAACATAAACAGTAAACCACCAGAATGACTGCTTAGGAATGTATCTGACTTTATCGAGGTCAGACTCGTGTATCGACGTGAAAATCCAGTCAGTTATGGTTTGGGCGGCTGTGACAGTCACTAGAAGGCGTCCCTTGGGTATTAAAATTAACACCCAGCGATACACTAGCGATATTCTGGAGGCTGAACTGCTTCCATGAACGAATCAGCACTTCCAAGGCGCATCTTGGTGCCTCCAACAGGGATCGGCACCATCACACAGCTCCAAACAGACACAACGCTGGATTCAGAAAAACGTTCCATGACCCTCAAGAAGCCCCAATCTCAACCCATTGGATTTTTATTTATGGTTCATTTTGGAGACGAGAGTCTCGAGTACTCCTCATTCATGCGGCAGGAATAGGCTTCGATTCCGCAAAACAACAGTGTGCCGCGTGTGAAGCGTTCACACCACGACTTAAGGCTGTGATTCAAAACAGTGGCGGTCATACCGAATAAAGGTGATAGTGTCATAATTGAGTATCCTTTACCAATGCATCGCAACGCTCTGACCCGAAATATAACAATATTTAGCCTTGAAAAACTGAAAAAGTTGGTTGCCTTAGTTTTGGTACACGTTGTATGTATCTACAAACATACACGCATAGAGAGCCAGATACATATGAACGGGAAAATATATACACATGTATGTATTCTTGAATTCTATTTAAAGGCTTCTAAGGCTGGGCATATTAACCATTTTTAGCCCGATGAAAGACCAACTGTCTGCAAGATCTTTCCTCCCAGACTAGTTAATTCAACATGCATAATGTGCGGGAAATGTTCGAATCTATTTCAGGTTCCGCAAAGGACATGGCAGTTCAAAGTGCTCGCTTCCTATACGTTACCCCGATCAATCCAGGTAACGTTACAACTTTCGTCTAACAACTTTGCTTCAAGCCGTGCTGATCTCCAGCTGGGCTGAATGGTTACCTGAGTTCAGAGATGGAAAGTC
>NC_043000.1:29915168-29927668 GCF_006345805.1 Octopus sinensis | reverse complement strand
GCCGCACTTTGGCAACAATGATGATGAGGAAGAGGAGAGGGAGGAGGATACTGAACATGCGGATGAGGATGAGGATGAGAATGGTGATTATATTGATAATGATGAGGACATCGTCGACGACGACCACGACTAATACGATGATGATGATGATGACGATGATGGTAATGATAATGATAATGATGATGGTGATGATGATAATAATAATAATAATAATAATAATAATAATAATAATAATAATAATAATAATAATAATAATAATAATAATAATTATAATAATAATACCAAAACCAGAAAAATGTTGACAGTACACGGAGTCGTCCATCGTATGAGTAACACCGAGAGGTTGTATTTGTCAAGAAGAAAGGCTGGGAGAAGTTTTATCAGTTGCCAGGACTGTATAGAAGCAGAGAAAAGCAGTCTAAGGTGATATATAAAAAATGATGTGGAGCCACTCTTGAAACACACGAAGAAGGCCGGCGTCATCAAAACTGAAAATTGTGTAACTAAAGGAAAAATTGAAACAAGAAACAAACAAAAAAGCAAATAAAAGAAAAAGCATAGAAGGAAAAGAAATTTTACTGTTAGTTTGCAAGAGATGTGAACGCCAAAACTGATACAGAGGACTGGTAGCTATGGATGGAGAGAAGCGAAGATAGAGACAGAGGCACTCATATGTGCAGCTCAGGAACAAGCGTTAAAAATCAATTAAATAAAACAAAAAAACTTTTTTTTTTAGACATTCATTAGTACAACACCCCCACCCCCCAAATATATGGCACACTAGGCATAACAACAACATGAACTTCCAACCCTGTTGTCTCTTGAGGTCTCTGGGTGAGACTTGGAGCCAACTTGTACAAATATAAAGCAAAAGTCAAACATAGAATAATAATAACAATTATTTGTGCAGTTGCGGTGGTCAGATACAGTGCATTTATCCTCAAATGGACTAAGGAGGAAATATCAACACTGGATAGAAGTACGAGAAGTATGAGGCGCTATACTCTAAAGCAAACGTAAACATACTATATATGAAACTAATTAATATAGACCGTTATATAAAGGAGAACACTTGCCGAGTATTCGATAAATAGTGATGAAGTCCTGCCGCAATATGCTGCGAAAAATATGGGTGTAATGCAGATGAAATGGTGGGCAAGGAAGAGTTTAACTAAAGTACTGAGGAGAAGAGAAGACCTTCTTGATCATGTATTTGTCTGCATGTCTTCCGCAGCATTCTGAGTGTTGTGCCAAGTGAACCAATTACTACAGGAATAATAACTGGTTTTTCACTGTCTCCTCAGCTCTCTATCTAATTCCTGATAATTATCAATTACTTCAATTATTTAGTGGAGGCGCGTGGCTTAGTGGTTAGGGTGTCAGCATCATGATCGTAAGATTGTGGTTTCGATTCCTGCACCGGGCGACGCGTTGTGTTCTTGAGCAAAACACTTCATTTCACGCTGCTCCAGTCCACTCAGCTGGCAAAAATGAGTAACGCTGCGATGGACTGGCGTCCCGTCTAGCTGGGGAACACATACGCCATAGAAACCGGGAAACCGGGCCCATGAGCCTGGCTAGGCATTAAAAGGGCGCATTTATTTTTTTGTTATTTCGATTATTTTTTATGGACTCTGCTATCAAAGGAAAATACAAACTGTATGATCATAAAATGTTTATTTTGTCCTCTATGATCACGTCCAATCTTTTTGCTTCAATCGTTTGGTCAGCCTTCATGGGGAAATCCCACTTGATCTTCTAATTCTCCTTTTCTACCACAGCCTCTTGTATTCATACCACTTTCGTTTTGAATACATATACTCGGTTAACATCCCTTTGCAGCATTCTTTTGCCTACACGGCCATATCTGTGTTACATCATCACCATCATCATCATCATCATCATCATCAGTAAAGCTGTTACACGCTACTTTAGTTGGCAGGGATGTTGTCCTCAGGTTCGGTGAAAACAGTTTCTTCATACCATAAGAATCCTTCACAGAATTCTTGAAGAATACATGATTGCATTTTCCTGCAAGTCGACGAAGCCAGTCTCAGTTCCAATATCTCTCAGCCTCTTAGGTAGCTGATTGTGTATTATTCCAAGTGCACCAATAACCACAGGAATATTGTACCTTTGCATTCTACAATCGCTTCATCTCAGTGGCTAACTCTGGTTATTTCTCTTTTTTTTTATTATCCATTCTATTACCTTATCGTATTACGAATTCTATATTATATCATATATATAGTTGAAAACATTTGTTATTTGTCATAGATTTAACATTTTCAAAAGAATGCTTAACATTCCCATAAATTGAGATTAGTTAACGCAACGCTGTGATTTATCGACAAGTTAAAAATATGGATTAATGTGCGAAAAGTTTGGATTTGTGAAACAAAAATGTTCAATGCAACATAAACACAAAATTAAAGAAACTTACTGTGGTTTCGACAACTTTTGAAGACTATGAATGAATGTAGTAACACCAGTAGCATTTATGTCACATTAAATGAACTGAAGTAAAAGAGGAAATATAATTCAAGCTGGTATTTATACGGAAAGGTAGAAATGTTAAATTATGTATGGCAGTGTATATATATATATATACATACATACATAAATACATACAGATATATGTGTATGTATATATAATATATATATATATATAATATATATATATATATAATATATATATATATATATACATACATAAATACATACAGATATATGTGTATGTATATATAATATATATATATATAATATATATATATATATATATAATATATATATATATATATTAGTCATGACAGGTTATATTTTGAAGGAAGAATTCGTATATTCAGCAAATTTTTGTAAATGCTAGAGGTGAGTAAAATGTCAAATTGCGCAATGTAAAAAAATGAGTAAATATTCATAAATCTAGGTTTTAGGTTATGGTTAAGAAGATGAAGACTCAATATGTCAAAGAAAATTTAGCACTTTGAAAGTGAATCGATTCTGAATGGGACTAGGGAACAGAACAAACATAGATAATTGTATGAATATATGCATGTACATATGTATGTATGCATGTATGTATCCATTATATAGGTATGTATAAGAAGAGAGAGACGAAATGACAGAAATAGAAGCAGTACTGTATGATTTGGGGTAACAGCCTTTTCGGAGTAAAGAGTTAAAGGAAAACACAGCGACACACACAGATACACACACAACACACACACACACACACACACACACACACACACACACCACACACACACACACATACACACACACACACAAACATACATACACACAAACATATATATATGTAAAATATTCATTTATGTATGTATGCATGTGCGTGTATGTGTGTGTGTGTGTGTGTGTGTGTGTGCGTGCATGCTTATATGGAGGTATTGAGCTATGATTTATCTTCTTAACCCATATCGGATGTTGAAAGTATCGAATCACTTCGAACGTTCTCTGTGGACAAGGATGTATAAGTTCAGAGTATTTGTTGTTAAGAAATAGAATTTGTTGCATAAATACATCTGAAAAGGAAAGGATCCCGTTCTGTGTGTGTGTGTGTGTGTCGTATTTTTCAACTGATTTTCTCCAGACTTGGAACAAGCATTACTTAAGTTCCAGGAATGGTTTTAGATTCTTAAAATCTTTCACATAATGAGTAACGCGGCTCCTGTGAGCAGAAAATACCCGTTCCTGGGTTACGTGAAGGGAGGTAACTGTCTGCGAAATAACATTCAGAAATTGACTGCGTCTCTTCATCCATTAGTCATAAAAAATATTAATTATTTTTATATTAGATTCACGTCTTTGAATGTTTTAAAAAATATTTACTTCCTGTTTTCTAGCATTATTGACGTATATATATTTCCTTCTATCTCTCTCTCTCGCTCTAACCATCTATCTCTATATATCTCTCTCTCTCCATATCTCTCTGTCTATATCTCTATATAGCTATCTTTATCTTTCTATCTGTCTATCTCTCTGTATTTATCTGTCTATATCTTATCTATCTATATCTTATTTGTCTAACTAACTCTATCTCTCTCTCTCTCTCTCTCTCTCTCTCTCTCTCTCTACCCATCTCTGTATCTCACTCAGACGCTATTTTTGCACCTTAATTTCAGCCTCTATTGATTTCACTAAGTTTTCAATCCCTATTTACAAACAACGGCAAATTATTGACAGAAAGAAGTTCACAATTACTGATGGAAGTAATTTCATAATATACTGACATAAGTAACTTTATAAATTTCACTTCAATCCATACACTTAGGAAATTTCCCTTCAAAATTCTTATTTACTTTTGCAACGGTTATGTCTTTTCCTTTTGTTAGCGGCTTTTTCTGGTTCCTTCGATACTGGCTCTTTGTTTCCCTAAGTGACAAATTTCGCTTCAGCCCATAAAATTCTTTATTTTCCGTAAAAATTTATTTACTTTCTGACGTCGTGTTAAGAAATATCATTTCCGTTACCCAGTTATTTTCATTGTTTAGTATCTTCTGCACCCGTGTATTTCTGTATACGTATATAACCATGCCAAGGGAAGTGTCAAATTTGTCTACAATGTCAAGGTCAGCCAAAAGACTGTCTCTGTCCAGGGAAAGAGAGACAGCTGCAAAAAGGGAAGCATACCATGGCTGACAAGGAATATGATCGTCACTGCAGAACAAAAGGCAGTTGCAACAACTCAGAGAAACTCAGAGAAACAACTTCTATGAAGCAGCTTTCAATTATGAACCAGCAGCTCATCATGTAGGTGATGCTAGAGTTTCCATTGGTACAATGACAACTGAGTGCATACATTGTAAAGTAAGGAAGTGGTCTGGAGAGACACCTAGACTGTGCTGCAGTGGTGAAAAGTCTAAACTCCCTGCAATCCCCCAACCTCCAGAGCCATTGAAGGAACTGTTGTCATGTTTGCCAAGATTCCAAGCACTTTTAAAACAAAATTAGACAATACAACACTGCACTACAGATGACAACTTTCAAGATCGGATTGGTTCTCTACTACCTCTGTCAAATGTATCACCAAAATCGGCCTTTCATTGATTATAATCTGTAACTAGTTTTTTTTTTTTTTGGTGGGGGTGGGTTACGAAATAAGCTACACGAAACGTGTTTTTCAATTATGTTTAATTTATTTATATACATATATGAGTTGAAAACCTTCTTTTAATACTTCAGTTAACGTCTATGTTCCATGCTGGCATGGGTTGGAAAGTTATTAATGTAGAATGTTGGTATCTCAGCTACTAGCAGTTGAAACCTGCATAATCTAGACGGCGTTTTAAAATTTCATTATTTTTTTCAACCCGGGCAACAACGAGTATTTCTGCTAGTACAATATATTTCAAGTTGGTATATTCATTTTACAGGACTTTGTCATTGACGTCTCCAATAAGTGGTTCAGCTTCGATACGAACTAACAAGAATTCATGCGAAAATTCTTGGAATTGTTTATATTTGTATATCTGTTTTTTTTCAATACGTGGAGACGCTGGCGGCAGTTATGGAAAGGGAGATAATCACTTCTAGATAAAACTTGAGTCACGGCCAGGGATAAAATTTGAAGTTTAAATTTAACAGTTACGAAGACGTTAAAGAGATATATATATATATATATATATATATATATATATAATATATATATATATATATATATATTATATATATATATATATATTATTAGTGAATTGAAGAAATGGAGTTGAACGAAGATTGAACAGATTTCTGCTCAATCTTCGTTCAACTCCATTTCTTCAACTCCATTTTCGTTCAACTCCATTTCTTCAATCACTAATAATATTAAAATTCAATTATCCGCACCAACGCACGGTTGCAACACTATATGGTTGTACCTCCAACCGTGCTTTCTTCTGCTGTGATTTTTGCTACCAAGGTATCGGTTAAACTTTTGATTAATCTGCAACAAGATTATTCATCTTTCTCTCTCTCTCTCTTCTCTCTCTCTCTCCTATATAATATATATATATTATATATTATATATATATATATCTATATATATATATATATATATATACTTATTTAATCATAACAAAGATCCAAAATATTTTTGGAATGCATGTTGTAAGGAATAAGTCTTTCTAATTGAGTGAAGAGTGTTGTTGTATCACCTATAGTTCGTGTGGCGCCAGTTAAGTTCTGCTGCGGATTATAAGACTTGATGTTTCTTTTTGTTTTTGGTAGTTCATCTTCGGCAGATATCCTGTGTACACTTAATTTCATCTATGAACAAACAACAGACGAGAGAGCAGCCATATAATATTTAGAGAAAATGTTCAAATATAGCTTTCAACGTTATTTTCAGGGAACTATTTCTATCAAATCTACAAATGATATTCTTGGGCTGGTTAGAATGTCTTCGAATATAGCACAGATTGTCATCAGGTTAACTGTAGGGACATCATGGTGAACTATTGAAACATAAAAAGATATCTCAGAATTTGACAGTACTTAGCTTCCTGTCAATTACAGTTTCCCAGTGTCTATTGGTGACAAGTATCACGTTATATTTCATTAGTAAGAGCAACATTTTCCGTTAGACCATAGAGTTTATAATATATTTATTATTGTCCATTTGTTTCGTAACTTTCTTCATGCAATCACGAGTCAAACCAGATATTGCTGTACTTTCTGATATGAACTCTGCTTATACAGACACAAATGTTATTAGTTGATGTTCTGCATGGGATAAATTACTACGTAATAAATATTTCTGTTATAAAAGTATTTCACCATGTATTTGTAATATTCCCTGCAACTAGATGTATTCGTTTTGCGTGTGTGTGTCCGCGCGCGTGTGTGAGTATGTCTGCGGGCGCCGAGCATTTGGGTGTCTGTTATTAGCTATATATTATATACCTAATTATAGAATTAGTTATACAAATGGCTTTTATCACAATTCTCTTTCAAATGGAAACACTGTCCCATATATGTATATTTTCACACCAAATATACTTTAAAACTGGATTCCACAAATAATTCTATATATTCGTCTTCTTGAATCGTACGCCTGCAGCGCATTGACGATGCTGCAACGAAGTCCTTCCCGATTAAGCAAGAGTTCTCCATCTGCTTTGCCACTCTTGTCCAACCAGCTCCAGATATTAGCCTTCTTTCGCATTCTTTACCTGCCTCCTGATCTGCCACCCTCAACTTTTTCTTCCATGATAATGTTTTTCAAACTTCCGCTTTTTCGAAAATGGTCGTCATCAATGTGCTTTCACTTTTTGTTTCTCGCTCGTTTATTTTTGGCGAGGGACATATTTCTTGAACAACTCCCAGCGTATTCGCAATGCCTTTTTGTCATGGTGTTTTATCATTATTATTATCATTATCATTATTATTATTATTATTATTAATATTATTATTATTATTATTATTATTATTATTATTATTATTATTATTATTATTATTATTATTATTATTATTATTATTGTTGTTATTGTTTTTGTTGTTGTTGTTATTTTCTCTTTATCACAAGTTTTGATGGAGCTCTTGGAGTTTTGCATGCGTATGGGCTTACTAACTGTGGCCTACAGCACCTTGCTATTCGTTCTTTTCAGCTATCTAATACTTCCCCTGAATATTCTGGCCATGCCAAGGAGGCACACCTTTTGTAACAGTTCTCCTGAGTACTCTATTCCAATTTCCTTTATATTTCTATTGATGCCTTCTGATACTTTTCCCCAGGATCTAACAATAATTAGCAATATCTTCCCTGTCTTCATTTTACATATCCGGTATATTTTGTACTTAAGAGAGTTGTATATATCTATCTTACTCATTCCAGTGGTTGACCTTCCAGTTCGTGGCCAAAGTTTGGTCTTGTGCTGTCAGTATAGTGCCCTCGGTCTCATTTTGGTGTTCCTTTCATAAGCCTATCCCATATATTTTTCCAGCAACTTCTGTTATGGCTACATGGAACTGATTGATTGTGAAGTCCCAGAGAATTGACATATTTTCTCCCTCAGTCACAGCTTCAGGATGGTGTTTATACCATTTGTCAGCGGTTTTGATTTTATAATGCCGACATATTGTCCAGTGAAAATACTGGCCGACTCTGTCATGTTTTACTTTATATTCTACAGGTACTAAGACTCTACACCCTGAGATTAGGTGGTCTATTGTTTCAATCTCATTGTTACAGAATGAGCATTTTGGGTCAGCTCCATTTTTTTATCACATTGGCTTGGGAGTTCCGGGTTAATAAGCTTTGGTCTTAAGCAGTCAATACGAAACCTTCAGTCTCTGCTTTTAGTCCTGAGCTTCGTAACCATTGATGCGTGTGTTTCTGGTCGACATCAGCTTGTTTGCTACGAGCCACATACTTGCCATGCAGAGGTTTCTGTTCCCATCTGCTAGAAAATTTTTCATCTGCTTTTGTCTTTGCAATATCATCATTATTATTATTATTATTATTATTATTATTATTATTATTATTATTATCATTATTCTAGGATCGAAAGGAATGAGAATGAAAAGTAAGAAAATACAATCCCTTAACATTGTTGATACTTAAGGTTATAAGGCTGTAACCCGCTCTCCTACATAAATCCCACAAGGAATAAGACCGAACCTGAATTAAAACAAATAATAATAATAATAATACTTTAGGTACAAGGCCAGCAATTTCAGGGAAGGGGTAAATCGATTTTATTGACCCCAGTATATAACTGGTACTAATTTTATCGTCACTGAAATGGTGAAAGACAATGTCGACCTCAGTGGAATTTGAACTCAGTTCATGATGACGGACGAAATGCCGCCAAGCATTATGCCCGGCGTGCTAACGATTCTGCCATTTTTATGTTATAAGATCAAACTCTACCGAGGCCTACTTTGCCTTTTATCTTTTTCGGGGTCGATGAAATAAGCACCAATTGCGCAATGGGGTCGATGTCATCGACTTCCTCCATCACTCAAATATCAGGTCTTATGCCTATAATAGAAAAGATTATTATTATTATTATTATTCTTTGGGGAAGACTCCGTCCGACGTGCCGAATTTTTGATGTTTTCGATGCGGCTCAAAGTCACACCTCCATTTCTAAAAGAAATATTTTTAATATATCTAATAACACCTTGTGGGAAAATAAAAAAAAATAACAGACACTTGTGGAAGATATAAAATTGTTAATAAAATTTTTTAACAGATTTTTGTGATTACAGTTCTATATCGTAATTTACAACATTATTTATGACCTCTGTATAGGAATAAATTGTTTATGAAAGACTCATATCACTGTGTTTTGTACCTTTCTACACGCATTATTTAGAAACGGTCTTGATAGGAAGCATTGTAAAAAAGTTTCTGTTTTATTTATTCAAAAATGTCTCTCTTGGTGTGTGTTTTTCCACGTAGTATAACCACATAAAGGCACATGCCAATGTAGACGAATATACATATATATATATATATATATATATATATATATATATATATATATAATATATATATATATATATATATATATATATATTTATTATATAGAAGGAGCTTCTACAGGACTAGAACTGTAGAAGCTCCTTCTATATAATAAATTAATTTTACTCTGCTATGTATTGAGTACCTTATTTACTGTGGTTAACCCCGAATCAACCCGGGACCTACATATATATATATATATATATATATATGGGACAAGAACGCAAAACATTCAGAAGACGATACAAAAAACACGGACGAATCATTCGAAGCCTTCAATCTTCAGTCAAGAACCGGATCATCCTCGCAATTTCGGCTGATTAATCTTGAGATTGATCCAATCTGGCCAGCCCCAAGGAAAAACTAAGCTAAGCGCATTAGATTCCTTGGAAAAAAAGCTTCGAATTATACGAAACAAGAACGGAAAAACAGACGATGTTACACGAATATGAATACAAAAATAATACGATAAAACAACAACAATAGTAATAATAATAACAATAACAGGACATCACAACAGACGTCTTTCGACTTAAATGAATTGAACTCAGCCGGCATGATAGGAATGTGCCTTGGGGCAGAGAAACAAAATGTTGATGTTACCACGACGACGGTTTTTAAGCAGTTTCATTCAACCAAATCCACTCAGAAAGCTTTCGTCGGCCCGAGGTTATAGTAGAAGACACTTGCTCAAGGATCTACGTAGTGAGACTGAACCCAGAACTACCTGGCTGAGAAGCAAGCTTCTTATCGCACAGCCACGCCCGCGCTGCAGTTTTTCTAAAATAACTTGAATTGGTTTTACATACGAGGAAAAGGTGGCAGATGATAAGTAAAAACGATGGTGAATGTTGGTTGAAAAGAGTATGGACCTGATAATTCAAGAGAATGGTCGATGAGGACTTACTAACGTATAGGTTTATATAATTTGAGTTGGTTGTGGAACAAATAAAAGTGATCTCAACTAGCAGAGAAAAAAATTTGATGTTTTTGTAATAGCCATAGAAAATATAACGTGTGCAAAAGACGGAAATGGTAAAAGAAGACGGCATCAAAGAAAGAAATATATAACGAGATGATATCAAAGGGAGAAAAATGGAGTAAGTGGTTTGGAATAAATCATAGAAATTGCTTGTAAGAGACAAACCTTAAAGTCGAACTGAATGTTTTCATATGAACGCAATAACTGTCCATCAAAAGCAAACTAATTCAAGACTAAAAGAGATAATATCAATAGATAAGAAAAGAGAATGATATGCACTGGGTATCTATGAAACAATTAAATATTTGGTTAGGCATAAAATGAAATAGCTGAAAGAGATTAGGAAAGACAACGTGATTGGTTAGACGAACAAAAAAATGCAATCTGGTAGAAAAATAGCGAATGGGTGGACTTGGTTTGCAGGATGTAGTTTCAGACTTTTTTGTTTAGGTTTGAGTCAGGCATAATCGAAGAGACAGGATCGAATACGTCCCAAACCGCCACATTCACGGATATATGAAGGCGTGTGCCCTTCTGGTAAGAGTGTCACACTTACAATCGTAGAATCGGAGTTTCGATTCCCTAACCTGACGGTGTGTGGTGTTCTTAAGCGAAATAATTGTCCTCATCTTGTTTGTTGTCAACACAACGTTTCGGCTGATATAAATATACCCTCCAGCCTTCATGAGGTGTCCTGGGGGAATTTCGAACTTGATTCATCTTTTTCTTCTTCTTCTTATTATTATTATTATCCAGGTCACTACCTGGAATCGAACTTGGGATCTTGGGGTTAGTAGCCGGCGCTCTTAGCCACTACGTCATGTGTCTTTGGGCAATTATGGAGTGAATTTTAGGGCTTATAAATCTAATTTTTTTCCTATTCTTTCTTAATACCGGTCCCCATACTCTACTCATATCTGCACATGGTTCCGGGTTCAGTCCCACTGCGTAGCACCTTGGGCAAGTGTCTTCTTCTATAGCCTCGGGCCGACCAAAGCCTTGTGAGAGGATTTGGTAGATGGAAACTGAAACAAGCCCGTCGTATATATGTGCGTGTATATATGTGCGTGTATGCTTGTGTGTCTGTGTTTGTCCCCCTAGCATTGCTTGACACAACCGATGCTGGTGTATTTACGTCGCCGTCACTTAGCGGTTCGGCAAAAAGAGACCGATAGAATAAGTACTGGGCTTATAAAAAGAATAAGTCCCGGGGTCGAGTTGCTCGACTAAAGGCGGTGCTCCAGCATGGCCGCAGTTAAATGACTGAAACAGTAAAAGAGTAAAATAGTATAGGCGCAGGAGTGGCTGTGTGGTAAGTAGCTTGTTTACCAACCACATGGTTCCGGGTTCAGTCCCACTGCGTGGCACCTTGGGCAAGTGTCTTCTACTATAGCCTCGGGCCGACCAAAGCCTTGTGAGTGGATTTGGTAGGCGGAAACTGAAAGAAGCCCGTCGTATATATGTATATATATGTATGTGCGTGTATGTTTGTGTGTCTGTGTTTGTCCCCCTAGCATTTCTTGACAACCAATGCTGGTGTGTTTACGTCGCCGTCACCTAGCGGTTCGGCAAAAGAAACCGATAGAATAAGTACTGGGCTTACAAAGAATAAGTCCCGGGGTCGAGTTGCTCGACTAAAGGTGGTGCTCCAGCATGGCCGCAGTCAAATGAATGAAACAAGTAAAAGAGTAAAAGAGTAAGAGTATACAGTACAGTAGTGGTTCTACTTCGCAGATTTTCACCGATCTCGTGGTGGGGTGGAACATAACATCCGCGATAGACGAGGGATTACTGTATACACACATTTATACCTACATACGCATACACATACACATACACATAAATACATGCGTGTGTATTTGTTTGTTTGTGTGTGTGTGTGTGTGTGTGTACTCTGATTTTAAATAGTTTTAATAGAACTTGATGCAATCACCGCAATCGCCAAGACCACATCGATGACAAACACCGCCGTCTCCGTTCCTACCATTCCCAACACCGCTACCACCACTATAACAACTACTGTCTTCTATCACTTCTGCCAATCATCAATCTGTG
>NC_043000.1:29887668-29910168 GCF_006345805.1 Octopus sinensis | reverse complement strand
TATATATTTACGTGCGCGCGTGTGTGTGTGTGTCTTTCAGGGTGTGTCTGTCCCTCACTACCGCTTGACAACCGGTGTTGGTGTGTTTACGTCCACGTAACTCAGCGGTTCCGCAAAAGTTATAAACAAAATAGGTACGACGCTTAAAAAAATGACTGGGATCGATTCCTTGGACAAAAATTCTTCAAAACGGTGCCCTAACATGGCCGCAGTCTTGTGACTGAAACAAGTAAGTGGTAAATTCAGAAACTAAGAAAACTTTTGAATCACACCATCGCTTATGTCGTTTAAGAAGTTTCCTTTGAACCCGCGTGTTTCCGAGTTCGATTCCATTGCGCAGCTGCTAGTTACTGTATTATAGACCCCGGTCGACTCACAACTAACGACTGAAATTTGAGAAGTGAAAATAGTACGGAGGCCCTTTCATATATGTATATATGTGTGTGTGTGTGTGTGTGTGTCATGATTCGCCATGATAGATCGCTAGCCACTAAACCTTTTTCTATTTTCTCTCCCTGTTTCTTTCACTGTTCCTTTCTGTCGAAGAGAGGAGGCTCGAAACGTCAAAGACTTTCTCACTTCCCGAGCGTTAAACTAATACATCTGTTTGTTGTTTACACACCCGTCTTCGTTCTCACTATATATATATATATATATATATATATATATATATATTATATATATATATATATATATATATATATATATATATATGCACCGTGTGCGTTCGTATGGACGTGTGTGTACGTGTACATATGCGTGAGTATGGGATTTTGTGTGTGTGTGTGCATTATAAGCCTACGCGTATCAGTGGAATATAAATTGCATAAAATCCTGGGGATTACGAACCGCGTCCCTACTATATATATGATAATGTGTATGTCTATATATATATATATATGTGTGTGTGTATCAGTGTGTGCATCAGTGTGTTTGTGTGTGTGTGTGTGAGAGAGAGAGAGAGAGAGAGAGAGAGAGAGAGTGTGTGTGTGCATACATATATATTATTTCTATAAATATATTATTCTGCAGAATACAAACAACTTTTTTTAATCCCATATGTGGAAAAAGACAAAAAAAGACGAGGGTCATGAAACACGTCAATCAAGAATGAAAAGAGAAGTCAACAACAGTAAAACAACAACAACAACTTAACAAGCAGATCAACGATCAGGTGTAAATTTTTAAAAACTATTTCAAACAAACCTAGGCCTACGCAAACCTAGGTCTCCCCTATCACCTGAGAGCCTGTGTTAGAAGAACACGACGTAAATGTCATTGATTTGGCGGGGGTAAATTCTCGGATCGAAAAATCCCACTAAAGCGATATACAGCCGTCAATCCACATTTATATACGTATCTATCTATTTATATACATATATATATATATATATATATACATATATATACATATATATATATATACACACATACACATACATATACACAAACACTCACACACACATATGTATGTATATATGTATATCTTTATATATCTGTCTGTCTATCTACCTATGTATCTATATATGCATATATACAAACATACATACATACATACATCATCATCATCATCGTTTAATGTTCGTTTTCCATGCTAGCATGGGTTGGACGGTTCAAATGGGGTCTGGTAAGCCAGAAGGCTGCGGCAGGCCCAGTCTGATCTGGCAGTGTTTCTACAGCTGGATGCCCTTCCTAACGCCAACCACTCCGGGAGTGTAGTGGGTGCTTATTATGTGCCACCTGCACAGGTGCCAGACGAGGCTGGCAAACGGCCACGATCGGATGGTGCTTTTTACGTGCCACCGGCACGGGGGCCAGACGAGGCTGGCAACGGCCACGATCGGATGGTGTATTTACTTGCCACCGGCACAGAGGCCAGTTGGGGCGGCGCTGGCAACGGCCACGTTCGGATGGTTCTCTTACGTGCCACCGGCACTGGTATCTTATCTACAATTTCTATTGATGTTGAACGCTTTCCATTTCAATTTTCACTTGCCTCAACAGGTCTTCACAAGTAGGGTTTGTGTCACAGGAAGGAAAGGTATGCATAAGTGGGCTGGCTACATCCCAGGTAGCGGCCACGGGTTATGGTCTCACTTGTCCTGCCGGTTCTTCCCATGCAGAGCATACTTCCAAAGGTCTCAGTCTCTGGTCATTTCCTCGGTGAGACCTAAAGTTCGAAGGTCGTTCTTCGCCACCTCGTCCCAGGTTTTCCTGGGTCTACCTCTTCCACAGGTTCCCTCAACCGCCAGGGTGTGGCACTTTTTCACACAACTATCTTCATCCATTCTTGCTACATGACCATACCAGCGCAAACGCCTCTCTTGCACACCACAACTGATGCTTCTTAGGTCCAACTTTTCTCTCAAGGTACTTACACTCTGTCGAGTATGAACACTGACATTACACATCCATCGGAGCATACTGGCTTCATTTCTTGCGATCTTACGCATATCCTCAGCAGTCACGGCCCAAGTTATATATACACATATATAACACGGCCCAAGTTATATATATACATATATACATATGTATAAATATATATATATAACATCATATATATATATATATGATATATATGTATGTATATATATATATATATGTGTGTGTGTGTGTGTGGTGTGTGTGTGTGTATGTGTGTGTGTATGTATGTATATATATATGTATATACATACATATATATGTATTATATGTATACACACACACATGCACACACACACACACACACACACACACACACACACACACACACAAGCATCGAGCGAGCTCGCAGAATCGTTACCACGCTGGACAAAAGGTTTAGCAGAATTTTGTACGTCGCTACTTTCTCAGTTCTAATTCTGCCGAGGTCGACCCTTGCCTTTCATTCTTTCGGAGTCGAGAAAATAAGTATTGGGCCATCACATAAATAATGCAGAATTTTTTCAATTGCATGAATTAAAGGTTGGAGTAGGGACGAGATAAACTACCTGCATCAACTTGCTAGAAAAGCAGGTAGTAATTTTTATTTGGTCCTTATTCTTAGTGCAAGTTTTGAAAAGTGCAGTTCGATTTTAACTGTTATTGTTTCAAAGCAATAATGGAAGTGACAAAGGAGCATATTCGGCATATTTTGTTTTATGAGTTCTATAAAGACAATACAACGGAAAGTGCGAGGAATATTAATGCAGTATATGGGGATCAGACAATAAGCGTAAGCCAGTGTCAACGGTGGTTCCAAATATTCCGAGCTGGAAACTACAGCCTAGGAGACAAATCTCATTCTGAAAGATTTGTAGAGCTCGACAAAGACGTCTCGCAAACCCTGGTGGACCAAAATATCATCGTAACTGTTGAGGAACTAGCAGAGAAGCTTGGAATTGGTAATTCAATCATTCGTCAACACCTGCACGCCATCGGAAGTCAGCAAGTTGGGTCAAAGGGTTCTTCACAAACTTTCCGAGGCTAATCGCGCGGCCACATATAGCGAGGATGACATTCCAGAAACTAGAGCAGTTTGAATGGGGTACGATGCCCCAACTGCCATATTCGCAGGACATTGTCCTATTTGATTATCATTTATTCTGCAATCTTCAAGATTATTTGGACGGAAAAAATATGCATTCTGTAGACGAGGTCAGAACAGTAGTGGAGGAGTATTTTTCGTCACGGATAAGTGAATTTTTGAAGAGGCGCCTTGCAAGTCTACCAGAAAGATGGAAGAGCATTGTAGAAAATGAAGGAGAGTATATTTTAGATTTCCCAAAAAAACTTTGTTTATCTTCATTTTGAAAAATAACAGAAGTATAAATAAAACCGCGTTCTTTATGGGATGACCTAATACAATTGAACGCCTTGATCCATCACCCGAAAGTGCTGGCCTTGTGCCAAATTTTGAAATTAATACATGTGTGTGTGTGTAATATAAAATGGTGTACTCTTCCGTCGAAGCACAAATGATTTGTTTATTATGAGCAAATGTATATATTGTACAACAGGTCACTCGTCCCATCAAATCGATATTTCCTGAACATGTGCACAATTCCCACCGACGAAGTTCCGGGACATTCCGGTATTGTGTTACCAACTGCCGGCAATGTCTTGTTTCCATTTTTTTTCCTCTGACTGGATCCATAGAGTCAAAATTGCCTTTGACCCGACCTAATCAGCCACAGGTAGTAATTCAACATTAAGGAGCTTAGTGCCGCTTCCACCCAAACCCCGCCGGATAGTGTGCTCTATTCAGCCTGGTTTTAAATTCGGTGGAAATTCACAAACCCAAGCTCGTGTCAGTTTCCTCCCACAATACGTGAGAAGAAACAAAATTTTATTGCCCTCCAGGGGTTGGCTCGCAAAAATGCGAGCCTCTTCCGGTGTGTCAAATAGCAACGAAATCGTCGCATTTCCGTCACCCCGGGCAATAAACTTCACAGTTGGTAGATAGTCCTCAAACTCTTCTTCTATTACTTCTTTGGAGAACACGAATATGTTCTCAACACCACCGTCTTCTCCTCTTGTTGTTTAATCCACTCTTTCAGTGGGATAATCTCCCACTCCATGGCATTCTTTTCCACTATGCTTTTTTTAAAAAAAAGTTGTCTTATTAGTTCAACAAAAAATATGAAAAGTAAAGAATTAAAAACAAAATATAAAAAAACAATTAAAAAGAAGACAAGAGAAAAACATAAAGACAGAAAAGATAAGAAGAAATGAAAAAACAGTTCAGCACAACGACAGTTCTTTGCGCTGTGATAGTTCAAATCACTGCAACAGCTTCTTCAAAAAGTTAAATTCCGGCCAACCGGTACTCCTGGCCCCTTGTAGTTTCCAAAAAAGGCATTCCAGTCGAGTCGGGAACACAGTAGCAGAAACAAAATTTAATTTATCATTAAATGGTAATTACACAACAAAGAACATTTTTTCACAGCAGCAAAAAAAAGTCCACAGTTTATGGCGGCAGAGGATCCGCCCACCGAAATAATTCACTGAAAAGTGAACAATTTTGCCCAACTGTAGGCAGACCAGAGTCCAGAATCCAGTGAGGATTTCTTGTTTGTACAAAATATAATACAGCAAACAACAAACCGTACTGGACCCAAAAATCAAAAGTCTTCTTTTTCAATCAATATTTCGCCAGCTGTACAACAGCGTGGCGACTTCTGAAGTGTAAGAACAGCACTGACACAACCGGAAGCGGACGCATGCTTCTTACCACACAGTCACATCTGCGCCTATTCGATTAATGAATTATTTATTATATTAATTATCCCGCATAATTAATTATATCTATATAATATTAATCATATAGATTACAACATATATTAGTTATATTGATTATCCGATATTATTATGGTATGTACTAAATATATTGACCGGACACACATTAATTAAATACAATACTCCATATATTAATTATACTAATTAAACATTATCGCCATTGTATCAGTTATACTAATCACATTGATTACCTCATTAGTGCTATTGATCCCCCTGCCTATTAATTATATTGGTTACCCCACATATTAATTATGTTAATTATCCCACATTACATTAATTAAAATCATTTACACAACATACCGGTTACACTGATGATAATAATTACTCTAATGATTATATTAACTGGTTTCAAATTTTAGCCCAGGGACAGTAATTTCGGGGCGAGAGGGGGTGAGTCGATCACATCGACCCCAATGCTCAACTGGTACTTGTGTTTTGGACCTCGAGGGTGGCGAGCTGGCAGAAAAGTTAGCACGCCGGGCGAAATGCTTAGCGGTATTTCGTCTGCCGCTACGTTCTCAGTTCAAATTCCCTGAGGTCGACTTTGCCTTTCATCCTTTCGGGGTCGATAAATTAAGTACCAGTTACGCACTGGGGTCGATATAATTGACTTAATCCGTTTGTCTCTCCTTGTTTGTCCCATCTGTGTTTAGCCCCTTGTGGGTAATAAAGAAATAGGTATTTCGTCTGCCGTTACGTTCTGAGTTCAAATTCCGCCGAGGTCAACTTTGCCTTTCATCCTTTCGAAGTCAATAAATTAAGTACCAGTTACGCAATGGGGTCGATATAATTGACTTAACCCGTTTGTCTCTCCTTGTTTGTCCCATCTGTGTTTAGCCCCTTGTGGGTAGTAAAGAAATAGGTATTTCGTCTGCCGTTACATTGTAATTTCAAATTCCGCCGAAGTCGGATGTCTTTCATCCTTTCGGGGCTGATTAAATAAGTACCAGTTACGCACTGGGGTGGATGTAATCGATTTAAAACCTTGTTTGTCTCGTCTATTTTATCCCCCTGTAGGCAATAAAGAACTATGTGTTTTGGACCACGAATGGTTGAAGAGCAAAGTTGACGGCGACGGAATGAAAAATCAGGATGGTGAGGAAGGACGAAATGCCGCTATGCATTTTGTCCGGCCTTTTTAAACCATTCGGCCAGCTCCCCACATTGCTAATTATATTAATTGACCATGCATTACTTAAATTGATTGCCCACATATTAATTATATCAATTATCCCAAATTGTTTTAATATATCGATTATATCACACTATATTGATTATCCCACAATATATTAATATTGATTACTCTATTAATTATATTAATTGGCCACACCTTAATTATAGTCATTACCACACATATTAATTACATTAATTAACTAACATCTCTATATACCTCACTTATTAACTTCATTGATCACTTGGCCTATTGGTTATATCACCTGTCAAAATTTTAACGTATTGATTATTTCGCGTTTTATTTTACTATACTGGTCATCCATAATATCAATTATATTTATTAACTCATATATTAATTAATTTAATTATAGAATATATTAACACTGTTCATTATCCCACATCACTTTAATCATATTGATTGTCCCACATTACTTAAAATGTCTGCAATTGTGCCTATATTATTTGACGATGGACAAAATCGACTGAGTGGTCTATCCAATGGTGTTACACTACTAAAATCGACTGAGTGGTCTATCCAATGGTGTTACACTACTAAACATAGTGGATATTCAAGCAATACATTCGTGGATAGTTGATGGATTGGATGTGGTGCTGACGAAAGAGCAGTAATTCTTGAAATACGTATATACACCTATTACCTATTTTCTCTACCTTTAGTCGTATTGTTTACGTATACCTATTCATATACGAAACATCATAATTTTCAATACTGGCTCTGAATTCTATAAAAAAAATATACTTAGGTACTTAGATGCTAGATAAATTTCGGCCACATTAGCCCAGACCATAGCTACCTTAATAGCACCACCTGGAAAAGATATTTAGTAATGTACTTTTGTATAATTATTTTAGGCACCATTGCCCATACATTAAAGAGTTATTTGCAGCAGTATATCCGGGTGTAGGTGGTTTATCTGGAATTTGTTGGAGATATTCATCCAGGAACTTTATAAAAGTTTATGAAATCTTTTTCCTCCCTTTATATGTTTTGGAATGATGTTAAAAAGAGCAGGTCCAGTTGAGAAGTAGTTCTGTCTTGTGATGTGCTGAGAGCACGATTTCTGTAGAGGACGCATGGCACGGGGACCAAGCCTTGGTTGGATTTTAATAGTGATACCTATTTCTTTATTACCCACAAGGGGCTAAACACAGAGGGGACAAACAAGGACAAGGTATTAAGTCGATTACATCGACCCTAGTGCCTAACTGGTACTTAATTTATCGACCCCGAAAGGATGAAAGGCAAAGTCGACCTCGGCGGAATTTGAACTCAGAACGTAACGCAGACGAAATACCGCTAAGCATTTCGCCCGGCGTGCTAACGTTTCTGCCAGGTTGCCGCCTTAGATTTTAATAGTGATACCGATATCATTTGAGTAATGCAGTCGGAACAATTTCCATATCATACATTTAATAAAGCGCTCTCGGTAGCACTGAAGAGAATACAGTTTGAGATTCGTGAGTCGATCCCAAAAATTAAGACCAGACGTGCCATCAATTTTTTTGTAATTGATCTCTGGAGTGCTTCAAGCTTTTTAATATGTTGGCTCTTGTAAGGAGATCATAGCGGACAACAGTATTCAAGGGGAAGGCGGGCGAAGGAAGAAAAAAGGATAATGGTTGGAGCATCTCTAGACTGGAAAGTCCTGAGGATACAGGAGCACGCTCTGCGGGCCATGTCGACTTTCTTGTTTATGTGGACACTCCAACTTAAGTTATCGTCGACAGTCACACCGAGGTTCCTAGCAGTGTTTGATGCCGTGAGGTGTTCGCCCGAAGGAAGAATATATAGTTAAGTGCAGCCTCTTTATCGAAGTGGATTAACTGAAACTGGTTCTCGTTCAATTGGATATTATGTTTCTGCGCCCATTGGATAAGAGCAACTAGGTCCGATTGAAGATTTGTCCGGTTTCTCATCCTGTCAACTTTCAGAAGCTTAGATTCATCCGCGAAATTTTTATATTACTGTATTTAATAACCCTGATGATGTCATTTATGTAGATAAGGAACAGAAGTGGGCATAATACAGTGCCTTGTGGGACATAAATGGTGACTTTTGCTATGCTTGATCGAACACCATTGATCTCTACATGCTGCGTTTATCAGGAAGAATTTAAACCACTTTAGAAGTTTCCTTTGCACTCCAATTTTGGAGAGCTTTTTGAACAAGATGTGATCAAATTTGTCAAAGGCCTTGCTGACGTTAAGATATATGACATCTGCATTGGATCTTTCACCCAAGGCCTTTTGGATATCGTCGAAATGATGCAGGAGCTGCGTAAAGCAGTCCATGCCATTGCGGAAACTAGCAGGTTGTTACTTTCCAGGAAATGAGTCACTCTAGATGGCACCACTCTCTCAATTTGATGAGACGAGAAGGGAGATAGGGTGGTAATTTACTGCCTGGGTGTTGCTGCCCTTTTTGAAGACTGAGAAAGGAAACCATCAGGAATGTAGACAGCGTCTAGTGATTTCCGCCAGAGAATATTTAGGAGAAATGCGAGGTGGTGACGGCATTCTTTCAGGATTTTAGCGGCGAATCTGTCAGGACATGCAGCTGAGTTGTTTGTAAGTTTACTTATATCTGCTATGATATCTGGGACACCAAACGATATATCATACAGGGAGTGCACAGGGTTTGATTCGTCACTGCAGTTCAGATTAATCATGTCCGGATTGCTAAAAGCGGAGCAGTATTGCTTCTGCAGAATCTCGACCATGTCCTCTGTACCACTTTGCAGTGTGTTGTTTTCATCAATGAGAGGTTCAACAGATGAGACTGCAACCTGATGCATTTTAGCGAATGAGAACACTTTCGGGTTGATCTTTATTTTATCAATGGCCCATTTCTCTTCTGGTTTTCTTTGATCGTCAATAACATTTTTCAAATAGTTTTGAAGATGGTGTTTCCTTGATTCTAGCGAGTCTATATCCGCCATGTGGAAGTGTTGCAGCTGGCAATATTTTCGCCGGTTGATTTCTTGATTCGTTCTCTTTATCTTTCGCATGAGTGATTTTTCTGGGACGTGTTAGTCCGTATTTTGTCTTCTTCATGGATCGTAGGGTGGTGTTGTGTAGACACATGTTTGTAACAATGTAAATAAATAGCTGCCATGATGAATCAATACTCCCTTGAGTGAAGGAGTCTGTGAAAGACCAATTATGGTTGATTGCAGACCAGTTAGCATTGTGAAAATCCATGAGATCGAAGGGATATGAGGGATTGAGATCACACGGATACGCAATTGGCCGCCAGAATCTTAGGCAACAGAGAACCATATCGTAGTCGGAAAACTCAAAAATGTAAAGTGTATATGTGTGATGTGAGGTCAAATCTCGTTCTGTTCCGTTCTTTTCTATTCTAGTGTAATCAATGGATAATATAAATATCTATCATTTCTCACTTCACTAATCAATAATCCGGCAATCACCTACAGTTCTAACATCCACTTCAGCCCCTGGCTTCCCTTCAGTTGAGGCTACGACCCCGAGATGCTTAAACGTCTTCGTTTCCTTCAGTGATGTTTCACTAGCATTCAGAGTGCAACAGGACAGCTTTCAAAATACGGACATGGAATTAGACTGTCCCAGGAAAGAATCGACGGATTTTTCGAGGCGAGCCAACCGGTAGGAAATCTAGAGGTAGACCAAAGGCGAGAAGGGTGGATAATATCCATAGTTTTGGTTGGTCACACTTGGAATCCAGTCACAGAGTCTGATGACGATTGCTTCTGACGGAATGGAAGGTGAGAGAACACTTGAAGTTTTCTATAGTTCAACACCATCATCATTGTCGTCGTCGTTGTCGTTACTATCTTCATCCTCATCATCATCAACATCATCATCATCATCATCATCATCATCATCATCATCATCATCATCATCATCATCATCATCATCATCATCATCATCATCATCATCATCATCATCATCATTGTCGTCGTCGTCGTCTTCGCCATAATCATCATCAGCTACCAGACATTACAACCTCGAGTCATAGAATTCATAGCGTTTATCATAGCGTGTAAGGGATCGGCACCACGATATGTCCGTCGAACGTGGTGCCAGTCCATCGCAAGGTGACTCAGTTACATGTTAGTGAATTAAAGCAACATGAAAGGAAGTTTTTCCGTGAAGAACAAAACTCATCACCCTCGACCGGAAATCGAAAGCACGATCTTGCGACCGTAGGTGCTACAGCTTAACCACTTGGCCACGTGCCGTCATTTTCTATTCTCCCCGATATGAAAATCCTCCGGAATGTCTACCTATTACAAAGGATTATAACTATGAGAGGTTGGTGAGACAGTGAGATGGTGGGCTCGTTAGAGTACCAGAAGGAGTACCTTACTGTAGTACTTCCGGTTCTTTACCTCCCGCATTCAAATCTCGACAGGGTAACGTTGTGCCTTTCACCTGTCATAAAAATAAATACAGTCAAATATCGTCTAATTAGAAATAAATTATTATTTGTAACTACATTACCTTCCATTTTCAATATGGCAGTATATAATTTGATTTACATTTGGTTCCTATGTCAAGCAGCTCAAGAAACCACATATACGCTCTCTCATTGACTTGTATATATATAGGACAGATTCAACATAGAATGCACACCACACATATGCAGGGGTCACTACAATCGCAATAATATTTCCCACCCAAGTAAATCTGTAACCACGGGTCTGCCTTATAGGAACAATTATAATCGTTTACTGTGTAGAGGCTTTGAAAATGCTTCTGTTGCCAAGTTAAATGCAGAGTTACATAAGAGAGCTTTGGTTTGAAGCTCAATTAAAATTGCAAAAGCTGCATCGACAACAATAACATTCGACTCGACAAACAAAAGGTGCAAGAATCAAGTATTCATCGTTATTGTAATTGACACAGAGAACTGTTTTAATATCGTGCAGTCATCGAGGAAACATGTGAACACAACAACGCGACGGCAGGGTCCTTTAAGTATCGATTGCTTAGTCACCTGAATACGCTTTATAGATGCATATACAAGCATATAGACTTGCGCGTGAGTTTGTCTGTTTGTATAAATATGCCTGCATACATATATACATACATTTACATATATACATATATATACATATATGCATATATACATATATGTATATGAATATATATATATACATATACATATATATACATATATATATTATATTCTATATATATATACATATACATGTATATATATATGCATATAAATATACATATTAATATATACATATATATATATGCATATATATATATATATATACATACATACATATATATACATACTTATATTTATATCGATTCGTCGAATATATATATATATATATATATATATTATATATATATATATATATATATGAATGTATGTATGTATTCGGAAATATATATACACACACTCAGTGAATATGCCTGCATGTGACGAAAATATGTACGTGTGTATATGTATATATGTGAATGTATACACGCATCAACCTTCTTAAGTACGAACGTACGCATGTGTGAACATGTGTATATGTGACTACTGCAGGCAAGTTTAAACCTGTATCCATGTGAATATATGCATACGGTTGCGTGTATACATATATGTGAATATATGTATGTATGTATGTATGTATGTATGTATGTATGTATGTATGTATGTATGTATTATGTATGTATGTATGTATGTTTGTATGTATGTATGTATGTATGTATGTATGTATGTATGGTATGTATGTATGTAGGTAGGTAGGTTGGATAGGTAGGTAGGTAGGTAGGTAGGTAGGTAGGTAGGTACGCGTGTGTCTATGTTTGTATGAATTACTGCACGAATATTCAACAGTGCTTAAATCTATGACAGCAACATCATTAACACAAATAATAATAATAATAATATAATAATAATAATAATAATAATAATAATGATAATAATAATAATAATAATAATAATAATAATAATAATATAATAATATAATGATAATAATAATAATAGTGATAATAATAAGAATCGGTAGCAAAGATGTATGATGATTCGAAAGGTTTCTAAACAAAAGGCAGACACTCACAATACTCCGTATTAACAGCACCAGCAAATATTGACAAAAACGTGTATAAATATATATATATAATTACACATAGTGGCGACATAAACCATGCTGTTCCTTGGAGTCGTTTAATGAATAAAACTAGACGACAAGTGTAGAATCTATTCAAAGAACGCTAGAATAAGACAGACAGAATAGAATTGGCAGAGAAAATTTAAATTAAAATCATACAGTTCTTACAAAGTGAGTCGTCGAATTAGTTTTTGTTCTTCACCTAAATTGAAAAAGAATCCTTTTTTTCTTTTTTTTTTTTCTTCTTCAAGGTGAAAAATATTTAGAAGCAAAATTAGATGCGGCTTTACATTTAGTCAACTTTTCGTCGTTAAGAAAGGCAGCGATCGTGAAACGTTACAGGACCTCGAGGCTAGTGGAATGGAAAAATATCCTCAAACTGGAAGCTTGACTCAAATGTTTTCAACGGCGTGGATTCCACTGAAAGCATCAAAGTGTGGGTGGGAAGGCTTGAACCGGGCGACAGTTTAAACCTATACAAAAGTTAGAATTTAGCCATATAGGCTTCCTTGTCTTCTATGGAAAAGACAGATGGAAATATGGCGTACAGGTTTTCATGAATAATAGAGGAAATATAGAGCTAGGTATTGAAATATACATACACCTTCAGCTTAGAGGGAAATACAGAGAGAGAGAAAGGGGGAGGGTGCTGATATATTGCCCTTCCAAAGTACCCTTTAATGACGTGGATCTCAATCGGGGTTCATATAACACTTAGGGGGTCCATATCAGGAATAGCTCTGTGGTAAGTAGATTGCTTACCAACCACATCGTTCTGGGTTCAGTCTCACTGCGTGGCACCTTCAGCAGGTGTCTTCTACTATAGTCTCGGGCCGACCAAATCATTGTGAGTAGATTTCGTAGACGGAAACTGGAAAAGCCCTTCATATATATATATATTTGTATGCATGTATGTATGTAATTATATATGTATATGTGTTTGTCCCCCGCTATCTTTTGACTACCGATGCTGGCGTGTTTACGTCCCCGTAATTTAGTTGTTCGGCAAAAGAGTCCGATAGAATAAATGCTAGGCTTACAAAGAATAAGTCCCGGGTCGATTTGTTCGACTAAAAAGGCGGTACTCCGGCATGGCCGCTGTCAAATGACTGAAACAGGTAAAAGAGTAAATTGGTTACACTTCTACGGTACACAAAATATTTTCACAATTTCTTATTCATTTCCTAAAAAAATATTTACTTTTAAAGGTATAACTGGAATTTTGAAACATCAAATGGCTCTGACGGCCCGGCTAAGAAGAATAGGAGTCAAACGGTTTCATAGACAAAAACGGTTGAGAACTACTGCTTTAAATATGGTTTATGTGTCCCTTGGGGCATCTTCTATGTTCTAGTCATTCAGGCCATGATTCTGATTTCAAAATACCAAAATTATACCACCACTTCCACCCTTTTACCGTCTCAGAAATCCTACTAAATGCCCAAGGGTGCTGCCATTTGTCCTGTGAAATAAACATAAAAATGAAAAATAAAAACAATCAAATTTGTATTTTCTTAATTTTTCATAAAAGCAAAATTAGCTTGCAGACAAATAATAATTATAGACATTTCAAAAGTATAATTTAGAGAAATAGAAAAGAATGATCAAATAGAATCTAACAATGGTTGATATTAATGTTCAAATTAATGATTAAATTAATTTAATCACGAGTGTTACATCAAACATAATATTACCTCAGTCTTAATTAGAAGATATTGATATATGAACTTGTTAAAGACGACAGGAAATCGAAATCAAAGTAAGACAGCAGAACCAGTTAATCGGAAGTTCGTCTATACTTGGTTCTCATTAATGGTTTAGCGACAAGAGGAAAAAGCAGCCAATGCGCATGGCCACCGAGACTGAGGGAGGACATGAAGTAACCTCGAACGGGGGATCTGGTCCTTGATGGCTGTAACAGATGGGATCCTACTGAATGCACCACATGTCACGGTCTATCTCTTATCTTTTACCTTTTCAGTCATTAGGTTGCGGCCATACTGGGACAGCAACTTGAGAAATTTTAGTCAAATGAATCGACTCCAGTATTTTGTTTAAAGCCTGGTACTTACTCCGCCAAGTTACGTGGATGTAAACACCAACAGCGTTTGTCAAGCGGTGGAGCGGGTACAAACACAGAAACACAAACACACACACACATATATATATATTATATATATATATATATATATATATATATATATATATATATATATATATATATGTACACATTTTCAAAAATTTCTACTTCAAAATTGGAAAAACTAGCTATCAAGCGAAGGAAGACAACTTGCCCGGCCATAATTTTTGAAGAGAAATATTTCTTGAACTATCACCGGCGTTCTTGTGTTTTAAAAGAAAAAAACAGTTATGTTTTTTTTTTAAACTGTTACTTTACACATGCAAATATATACATACATACATATATATAATATATAATATATATATGTGTGTGTGTGTGTGTGTGTGTGTGTGTGTGTGTGTGTGTACGACAGACCTCCAACTTCCGTCCAGCAAGTCCACTCAAAAGTCTCTCGAGGCCATAGTAGAGGACGCTTGCTGAATTGCCATTCAGTAGCACTGAACACGGAACCGTGAGATTGAGAAGCAAGCTTCTTACCACATAGCCACCCATGCGTAAAGCCGTAAAGCAGGCTCTTTAACCACACAGCCATACCTATGCCATTGCATCAAATAAAAATAAAAGCAGATGAGCTATATGCTTCAGGTATGGCTTGGTTGGTTTATACTAGATATATTCAGTCCGCAACTAAGCGGTTTTCGGTCCGGTTCCAGCGTAGAGCACCTATGAAATACGTTTCTGCTAGCAAAGCCTCAGGTCCATCAAGGTCTTGTGTGTGAAATTTAGCAAACGGAAACTGTGTGGAAGCCAGTCTGAAGTGATCGTTCCTGGTCCTTGATAGTAGCCTCAATTCGTTGTTCGGTTTACCATCATTATGTGGACTGATGGACACTCATCCATGACTGTTCTTTTATCTCCAGGCAATACATCATTCCTCTTCCTTAATGGCCTGTCATCTCAGGGAAAGTGTCTTCTATTATAGCCTGGGGTAAACCAAAGCCCTGTAAGTGGATATGGTAGACGGAAATGAAAGAAGCCCGTCGTATATATATATATATATATATATATATATATATATATATATATATATATATATATATATATATTGTTGTTGAAGTTGGCATCCTTTTGTCTCGGGAGACAATGGAGTTGCGCATAAACTAATCCAGTCTGGTTTTTACATTTCATGTCCTCTCTAGTTTCCCCTCCAGGTTTGTGCAGGCCTGGGCTAGATGTAAGAAAATCCTGGGTAGTCCAATCGTCAGGATCTCTCTCTCTCTCTCGACCTTGCTGATGTAGTCCAAAGGAGTGCAGAGCATTACGTTTGGCACCACCTTGGTTGCAGGAGCTGCCGGAAAGTGTCGAGTCGAACACTAAACCGCCTACGGAGCTCCACTCCGGATTTCTTTGAAGGTTGTCTCCTTTCCGTAACCATGGATAGGGGCCCATACCGGGTGCTGTCAGCTGGAGCCAGCTGAACCCGGGACTCATGTCAGGCAGGGTCATCACTCCTTGTAGTAGTGAAGAAAATCGCTACCCACTATCTAAATATATATATATATGTGTGTGTGTGTGTGTGTTGTGTGTGTGTGTGTGTTTTGTCTTTGTTTCTCCACCACCGCATGACAACCACTGTTGGTGTGTTTATGTCCCCATAGGTCAGCAGTACGGCAAAATAGACTGACCGAATTAGAAGCAGGCTTAAAAGAGAAACAAATACTGCGGTCGATTCATTCGATTAAAAGTTCTTCGAGGTGATGCCCCAGCATGGCTACAGTCTAGCAACTGAGGCAAGTATATGATAAAAGACAAACAGACAGTTTATGTTGTACGGTATTTGATATATTCGTCTCTGTTTATTGGAACCACAATTTTGTTGTTGAAGCTGGGATTCCGCCGCTCCATGGTCGCATCATGACTTCCTTCATGCTTTCCTTTCACCAGTCTTAATGGCCCTGACAAAAAGGGGTCAGTGACGCTGCTCCGTTTCTCTCTCACACTAAGGCTTCCGAATGGCATTTGAACTGAGAGCCAAGAACAATAGTAGTAGTAGTAGTAGTAGTAGTAGTAGTAGTAGTTGTCGTAGTAGTGGTGGTGGTAGTGGTAGTAGTAGTAGTAGTAGTGGTGGTGGTGGTGGTGGTGGTGGTGGTAGTAGGGGTAGTGGTAGTACTAGTAGGTATGGTGGTGGTAGTAGTAGTAGTAATAGTAGTAGTAGTGGTGGTGGTGGTGGTGGTGGTGGTAGTAGGGGTAGTGGTAGTACTAGTAGGTATGGTGGTGGTAGTAGTAGTAGTAATAGTAGTAGTAGTAGGGAGGTTGGTTGTAGTAGTAGTGGTAGTAGCAGTAGTAGTGGTAGTAGTAGTAGTGGTGGTGAGTGGCGGTGAAGGTCGTGGTGGTAGTAGTAGTAGTGGTAGTAGTAGTAGTGGTGGTGGTGGTAGTAGTAGTAGTAAACCTGCGGTGGCGGTGGTGGTGGAGTTAGTGGTAGTAATAGTACAGGTAATAGTGTTAGTGGAAGGGGTGGTGATAGAGATTGTAGTAGTAGTAGTAGTAGTAATAGTAGAGCTGGGATGGTGGCGGCGGCTGCGTTGGTAGTGGTAGTAGTGCTGGTGGTATTTGCTTTGTAGGTAGTAGTAGTCGCAGTTGTAGTGGTAGTGGTAGTAGTTGTGGTGGGGTCGTAGAAGCCGTAGTAGTTCTAGTAGTAGTAGTAGTCGTAGTAGTAGTAGTAGTAGTAGTAGTAGTAGTAGTAGTAGTAGAGGCATCAGTAGTAATTATATAGTGAATGTGTGTTGTGAATGAAAAAGTGATTCATAGAGAGCGCAATGAATGATTAAGAACGAACGCCGATGAAAAGCAAAAATATTTGTTCATTTCGAGCAGAAAAACAACACAAAAAGAAAACAAAGAACAAAAAGAAAAGAAAGAAAGCATTTTAAATGATTACAAAACAAAACAAAACAAAACAAAGAGAGAGAGAGAGAGAGAGAGAGAAAGAGAAGAAAGAAAGAAAGAGAGCCGGAATCCGACGGGGCGCAGTTAAACAAAGAACTGATGTAACGCTAATCAGAATGGAACCACCCAAAATAGGATCTGTTAATTATAAATTTATATTAAAAGAAGGTGAACAGACTCTTCGAAATCGAACACTTATTATTGTTATTATTAGTATTGGTGCTCGTGCACTGCTTATACAATTAATTTATAATATTCCCGCTCTTCTAATTCGAAACCATTGTATGCCAGATCTATTAATATCAAATAACGTTGTCTTCGTTTTGGGATTAGACTTATATATAGGCGCAGGCGTGGCTCGGTGGTAAAAAGTTTGTTTCCTAACCACGTGGTTCCAGACTCAGCCCTACTATGTAGCGCCTTGGAGATCGTGTTATTGTATAGATTTCGCGTGTTTTAGTCCTTTGACGGCGGCCATCCTGGGGCAGTGCCTTGTAAATATTTTAGCCCAACAAATCGGCCAGAGTACTTTTTTTTAGCCTGGCACTTATTCTATAGGATATATTTGCCGAACCACTAGAGTGCGGGTATGAAAACAAAGCAAACATCGGCGGGGACAAACACACACATATATATAAATATATATATATAAATATATATATATATATATATATATATATATATATATATATATAATATTATATATATATAATATATATATATATATATATTATATATATATATAATATATATTAGATATATATATATATATATATATAATATATATATATATATATATATAATATATATGATTAAGCCAAAGAAAAACGGGAAAAAATACAAGAAAAGAACAACAACGTGAGGATGTGGTACATGCAAAGTATTAGCAGAGGCTCAGGGAAGGAATGAAAGGTAGTTCTTACGTTTCGAGCAAAGCTCTTCATCAGAAACAGGAGATAGAGGAAAGTCCAAGAGAAAAAGAAAACGGAGGAAAAAATCGCCAACGATCCACATGTAGTTACATCATTCGCCGTGATTGGTCGCTAGCTACAAAACCATTTTTTATTTTCTCTGTTTATTTCCTCGTGTTCATTTCTGTTGAAGAGCGTAGGCTCGAAACATAAAAGAATTTCTCATTTCCCGAGCCTAAAACTAATACATCTGTTTGCTATTTTCACACCTGTCTCCGTCTTTTGTTTTGCTTGCTTTTTGTAAGTTCCAACAGTATATGTACAATTAAAATGATAATAAAAGAAAACGGAAACCAAAAATGAAAATGATGCTTGGCTTGTTATATTTGTATTACAACTGGAAAGGTATTGCAAATTAAAAAATATACTTATAAGAGTATAAAGGAACCGACTTATAACAATCCTTTACGTGAGTATTGCTTCCTCAAATTTTGTATATATATGTGTGTGTGCGCGTCTGTGTGTGTATCTACGACGGGCTTCTTTCAGTTTCCATCTACCAAATCCACTCACAAGGCTTTAGTTGCCCTGAGATTATAGTGAAAGACATCCACCCAAAGTGCCACGCAATGGGATTGAACGCAGAAAGCAAATTTCATACCACGCAACCACAGACAAAAAGATAGGTAGCTTTCTCGTTACTTTTCGTTTCCATTCAGTTTGCAAACATTTTAGGTAAGATTGGAAAATAAATTGAGATAATCACAATTTTCCCAGAGACATTAGCATCGAGACTGAGATGAAATGCAATCAGAATAGAATCGAAATCGGCCCTCAAGAGATTCGCACAAACGTCTTATTCCTTATTTGACGAAGTTCAAAGACCATTTTTATTTTCGCGTAGGAGGATGGAGAACAGTGACGTCATACTTCTTACAGCGGTATTAGCAAAGAAGCTTAAACGAATAGAATTTAGTCTTAAATGGAAATACGATTGCAGAAAACTTTGTTATAGAAATATTTCGCTTTTAATCTGCAGTGTTATGTTCTTTCTACAAAACACAAAGTTACACTTTTATCCGCCATATTAAACGAAATAACTCGCTGTATCGTATGTGTTCTTCCCCGAATATACTAGTAGCAATAGTATATTTAAATGGCTGCGATTGACTTTGAAACTGTATTGTACATTTATCTTACCCTTTTACAGTACACGCTAACCACACATTTCTTTATTATGTATTTTAAAAAGTATACGAAACTTCCAACTGAGAAAATCATGACTAAGAAAAAGTTCGGTTTATCGGATTACAGAGAGAATAACCGATACATATGCATACGTTGTTTGTTATTGTATTATCGCTGTACACAGTTTAAAATTTGCGTGTCAGTAAATAATGGGGAGAGACTAATTGGAAAGCGGAGTTTAGGTTCTCAGCTGCTCTTTGAAGGGAAACTAAAGGAAAGATCACGTAATGTAAATTGTTAACATGGTTAAGTAAAAGTGAGCTGACGTCAATAGGGAAGCGAAACAACATGGTAGCATGGTTTAGTTGGATACCAACATGCTGTAAGGAAAATGCTACAATGTAATCTATGGCACGATAAGGATTTCAGTTTTAAAATGGGGGATATTTTGTGATGTTCATCCCTTGCACATGCATATTTATCATAAAGGTTATATGAAATGTTTTCAACCAGGAATCAAAGTTGTGGTTTTGTATATTATTTGTAAAACACATCATGGGTGTGTCACAGCGTGAGCTGATATGGAAAAGATAGCAACGGTTTAATGACACCACATCCTCAATGAATCCATTTAGTGAATCACTGCAAGTGAGTCGCAAATAGATAGATAGACAGAGACCTAGCTAGCTAGCTGGCTAGATAGCTAGCTAGAGAGATAGATAGATAGATAGATAGATAGATAGATAGATAGATAGATAGATAGATAGATAGATAGATAGATAGATAGATAGATTGATAGATACATAGATGGATAGACAGATGGATAGATAGATACATACATACATAGATAGATAGATAGATAGATAGATAAATAGGATAGATAGATAGATAGACAGACAGACAGACAGACAGACAGACAGAAAGGCAGACAGACAGACAGACAGATAGATAGATAGATAGATAGATAGATAGATAGATAGATAGATAGATAGATAGATAGATAGATAGATAGATAGATAGATAGATAGATAGATAGATAGATCTCCATTTTGAACATTTGAACACATCGTTTTTCTCCCTCTCGTCAACATTGGACGATCAGAAGAAACGTGATAAACCAGAAAAAAAACAACTGCAAAAATAATCGTGGAAATATCTCAAAACCTAAAAAACTGGTTCAGTGGTTTTAATTTAATTTCGTTAAGAATGTTAAGTTGGAATATCACCAGTATCGTTCTTGAAATTTATCGCTAATCTCTCCAGCATCAAGAAAGTAATTAGGCTTGGCTGTGTAGTGAGAGGTCTTTTTCCCAACATTATAGTTCCTGGTTCAATCCCACTGCTTGATACCTTGGAAACTACATTTTACTATAGCCTCGAGCCGACCAAAGCCTTGTGATTTGATAGATGGAAACTGAAAGAAGCCCGTCGTATATATATATATATATATACATATATATATATATATCATGTGATAAGGCTTCAGGTAGAAAAGCACTCGATCGGCTAAGAGAGTAGTTTATAGTAACATTATGTATGTATGTATGTATGTGTGTGTGTTTGTCCGCCAGCACCGCTTGATAACCGGTGTTGGTTTGTTTACGTCCTCGTAACCAAGCGGTTCGATAAAAGAGAGCGAAAGAATAAGTATCAGGCTTAAGAAGAACTGAATCCGATTCATTCAACTAAAAGTTCTTCAAAATAGTGCCCCAACATGGCCGCAGTCTAATTACCGAAACAAGTAAAAGAAAAGATAAAATGAATTGATTCCATTAAGCCCTGCTCTGTCTTTGCAATAAAACTCGATCTCTTGTGCCTAACATAGAAATCCCTAATTTGCAAAGCAGAAACGGTAGAGCGGCGGACAAAATATCAGGTGATATTAAATCACCTTTCTTCAATGTCCCGCGTTCAATTCTACTAGGACCGATTTTATCTTCCATTCTGTGATTCATTCAATATTACACCTCGTAAATTAAGGGTACCATGTGAAACAGGAACTTCTGTCGGCTAAAAGTAGCACACAAATAATATTCCTCAAGTAATAATGAATTAAACCTTTCGAAGGCGGCGAGCTGGCAAAAACTGAATGGGCGGAAAATGTTCGAAATCCCGTCGGACTGACAGTAATTCAAAGATCCAAACTTGTCAGAGTCAGGCTGATTCTGCCTAGCGGTTTACACTAAGGTTACAGGTACCTGTGGAATACTCGGCCACTTATCGGCAAATTTAATTATTCCACAACTGAATCGACAACGTCGAAATTGACGGAGAGCCATTTACATTTTTAGTTTATTTTTCCCAATCAACATTTGTGGCTGAAAACCAACGGAAATAATCATTAGATTATGACAAATTTATCTGACAAATAGCTATTTCTCACTTCAGTCAGCAATTATATTTCGACTTAGGATATTATAGTATAATTGTAACTTTAATTTGGATGGTGAATATGATGTTTGAAGTTAAATGCTAATTATATGTGTATCGGATTAGTGTGTTAGTGTGACAGACAACTGACAATATGAAGATAAGAGTTTAGTAGTTACTGTTGTAGGCTTTTAGATTTATTGTTTTAGAGTGTGTGAGTGTGTGTGTCTGTGTAGATAGATAGATAGATAGATAGATAGATAGATAGATAGATAGATAGATAGATAGATAGATAGATAGATATATAGATAGAGAGATAGAGAGATAGATAGATAGATAGATAGATAGATAGATAGATAGATAGATAGATGATAGATAAATAGATAGATAGATAGATAGATAGATAGATAGATAGATAGATAGATAGATAGATAGATAGATAGATAGATAG
>NC_043000.1:29877668-29882668 GCF_006345805.1 Octopus sinensis | reverse complement strand
AAATTAAGTACCAGTAAAACACTTGGGTCAATGTAACAGACTAGTCTCCACTCCAAGAGTTTCAGGCCCTGCGCCTTTTCTAGAAAGAATTATTATTATTATTATTATTATTATTATTATTATTATTATTATTATTATTAAATAAAGGCAGCGAGCCGGCAGAATCGTTAGCACGCCGGGCGAAATGCTTAGCAGTATTTCATCTGCCGCTACGTTCTTAGTTCAAATTCTGCCGAGGTCGACTTTGCCTTTCATCCTTTCGGGGTCGATTAAAGAAGTACCAGTTACGCACTGGAGTCGATGTAATCGACTTAATCCGTTTATCTGTCCTTGCTTGTCCCCTCTGTGTATAGCCCCTTGTGGGTAGTAAAGAAATTATTATTATTATTATTATAATTATGATGTTTTTTCATCTTTCTTCAAATTTTCTTCCGTTTCTCGCCGAGTGTTTTCCATACACCTAGGGCAGAGAAGGGCATTGCATGCATTCTCAGATTACACGCGCAAATTCACAGTTAAAATATGCATTTATAAATTAATAAATAAATAAATTCATGGATGGATGTTATTTTCACAGCGATAGTGCTCTTCTCAGTACATGAGCCGTTCCAGTTAATACGATTTTTTGCACTTCCTGTAGGGATGGTAAGCCTGGATTATTATTATTACTATTATTATTATTATATTTACTATTACGATTATTATTATTATTATCATCATCATCATCATCATTATTATTATTATTATTATTATTATTATTATTATTATTATTATTATTATTATTATTATTATTATTATTATTATTATTATTATTATTATTATTATTATTATTATTATTATCATTATTATTATTATCATTATTATTATTGATATTATTATTATTATTATTATTACTATCATTATTATCATTACTATTATTATTATCCTTATTATTATTATCATCATCATCATCATCATCATCATCATTATTATTATTATAATTATTATTATTATTATTATCATTATTATCTGTTTCATTTTTGCTTTGTATTTGTACAAGCTGGCTCCAAGACTCACTCAAAGACCTTAAGACACAAGATAGAAGTTGGTGTGATGCCTAGGGTGTCATATATTTGGCTTTGCACATACTATTGTTCTAGAGAATGTTTAAGAAAACAAGAAAATAATGAGTTTTAAAGGTTGTGATTACATAGATGGTATTTCACGTAGGATATAGCCAGTTCCTAAGAGCACTATCTTTTGAATTTCTGCCATTTTGGGGTTTCCTGGCATCTGAGCTAGCTGGCTATCAGCTGATTTTACTGTTGATGTTGTTGTTGTTGTTATTATTATTATTATTATTATTATTATTATTATTATTATTATTATTATTATTATTATTATTATTATTATTATTATTTTCCTTCTTTCTTCAAATTTTATTCCATTTGTCGCCAAATGTTTTCCGTACACCTAGGGCAGAGACGTTTATTGTATGCATTCCCAGATTACACGCACAAATTCACAGGTAAAATATGTATTTAAAAAATTAATAAATAAATAGATTCATGAATGGATATTGTTTTTACAGCGATAATGCTCTTCTCAGTACATTAGCCGTTCCAGTTAACACAATTTTTGCACTTCCTGTAGGGATGGTAAACCTGGTATCATTTTCAAATAGGTTTCAGTACCTTTTTTTTTATCATTCCTAGAGATCCTATAATCACTGGTACTGTAGTCGCCTTGAGATGCTACATTTTTCAGTTTCTATTAGCAAGTCTTTATATGTACTGATCTTGTCAAATTCTTTCGCCGCTACATTGTGATCGCAAGGAATACTCATGTCAGTTAATAAACACACCTTTTTTGCCTTATCATTTATAATAATATCTGGTTTATTAGATTTCATAGTTTTGTCGGTATGTACGGAGAAGTCCCATACAATTGACACATTTTCTCCCTCAGTCACAGCTTCAGGATGGTGTTTATACCACTTGTCAGCGGTTTTGATTTTATAATGCCGACATATTGTCCAGTGGAAATACTGGCCGACTCTGTCATGTCTTGCTTTATATTCTGCAGGTGCTAAGACTCTACACCCTGAGATTAGGTAGTCTATAGCTTCATTCTCATCATTACAGAATCGGCATTTTGGGTCAGCTCCATTTTTTATCACATTGGGTTGGTAGTTCCGGGTTAATAAGCTTTGGTCTTGAGTAGCTAATATGAAACCTTCGCTCCCTGCTTTTAGCCCTGAGCTTCGTAACCATTGATGCGTGTATTTCTGGTAGACATCAGCTTGTTTGCTACGGACCACATACTTGCCATGCAGAGGTTTCTGTTCTCACCTGCTAGCTAATTTTTCCTTTGCTTTTGTCTTTGCAATTAATTTTATTTTTTTTGCGGCAGCAGTTGGCGCATTTCCTTCAACCTGATCAATCTGGTAGGTATCTAAGAAATCAGTAGCGAATTTTTTGCTCGCTTTCAGAATAGAGTAAATTTTTTTTCGGTCTTTCATGCTTTTCAACAAGTTTTAGCATCCAATCGTTGGTTGCTTCAAGGTATTTGGCCAGTCCGATTGTGGTGGTTTTATATGTAAGTTCAAGCTGGATCAAACCTCGACCTCCCTGAGCTCTGGGAAGGTAAAGGCGATCCACGTCTGCCTTTGGACGGTGCATCTTATTAAAAGTCAGTAGCTTGCGGATTTTTCTATCAATTTTCATTATTTCACTGGTATTACAGTTAAGCACATTGAAGCTACAAAGAACAACTGGTACTGCTAAGAAATGTATGGCTAACACCTTATTATATGCCTTCAGCTCAGACTTCAGGACTGCTCGAACTCTTCTATAACATTCCCCCCTAACCTTCTCTTTCATGCTTGCATGCTGGATACCAGAGTCTTCATTTATTCCTAGGTATTTATAGGTTTGTTCCTGCTCAAGTACCTTTATTATTGTTTCGACATCTAATTCGATTGAACTTGACTATACTAATTTCCCTTTCTTAAAAGTGGCTTTGGCACACTTTCAAGACAAAACTCCATCCCGATATCATCACTGAATCCTTTCACAGTATGTAGTAGTCCTTCAAGCTGTTCATTATCTTTGCTATATAGCTTTAAATCATCTATATAAAATAGATGACTTATTTTACTGTTGCCAATTTTGTAGCCATACCCTGTTCTATTCAGTTCACTTGAGAGTGGTATTAGTGCTATGCAGAAAATTAGTGGTGAAAGTGAGTCACCTTGGAAAATGCCACAGTTTATGCTAATATTGTTTGAGCGCAATACTCCATTAGAATGATATAATTGGAGCTTCGTGTTCCATAGTGACATATACTTTAAAATATCTGAAATCACAGGAGAAATTCTGAAAATGTCCAGCGATTTCAGAATCCACGAATGCGGTATGCTGTCAAAGGCTTTTTTATAATCAATCTATGAAGAGCTGAGATTTCTGCGCTTGTTATGGCAGTTCTCAAGGATCATGCGATTAATTAGGAGCTGATCTTTGCATCTGTATGAGCCTCGTCTGCATCCTTTTTGTTCAGTGGGAAAGAGGTTATTCTCTTCCATAAACGTATGTCTTCTCCACTAGAATAGATGTCAAAATCTTATAGGTGGTAGTCAAACAAGTTATAGGCCGGTAGTTTTTGGGGTCTTTGGTTTCGTTATTTTTGGGGAGAAGGTAAGTAATACCATTTGCCATTCAATGGGGAGTTTTTTCCGGGTCTTTCATAATACTATTAAATAGTATTACTAACATTTTGTGTGCAGACGAGAGTGATGAGAGCCAGAAATTTGGTACTCTTTCAATACCAGGGGATTTCCATTTATTATCCTTCGTTAGTGCCCTCCTCCTCCTCCTCCTCTTCCTCCTTATTATAATTATATTATTATTATATTATTATTATTATTATTATTATTATACTTTTCATCATCATCACCATCATCATCATCATCATCATCATCATCATAATCATCATCATTATTATTATTATAATTATTATTATTATTATTATTATTATTATTATTATTATTATTATCATCATCATCATCGTCGTCATCATCATCATCATCATCGTCGTCGTCGTCGTCATCATCATCATCATCATCGTCGTCGTCATCATCATCATCATCATCATCGTCGTCGTCGTCGGCATCATCATCATCATCATCATTATTATTATTATTATTATGATTATTATTATTATTATTATGATGATTATTATTATTATTCTATGTTTGACTTTTGCTTTATATTTGTACAAGTTGGCTCCAAGTCTCACCCAGAGACCTCAATAGACAACAGGGTTGGAAGTTCATGTTGTTGTTATGCCTAGTGTGCCATATATTTGGGGGGTGGGGATGTTGTACTAATGAATGTCTAAAAAAAAAGTTTTTTTTTTTTTTTTTTTTTAAACCGAAAATTATGTTTGTTTTAAACCTTGAGATTACATAGAGAGTATTATAAACCTTGAGATTACATAGAGAGTATTATTATTATTATTATTATTATGATTATTATTATTATTATTATTATTATTATTATTATTATTATCATCATCATCGTCGTCGTCGTCGTCACCATCATCATCGTCGTCGTCGTCGTCACCATCATCATCATCATCATTACCACCATCTCTGCAATTAATTCTGTTACAATTAAACAGATCCATTTTAAGTATCACGAATCCAGCGTTTTAAGATACATCGTAGCTTTCATTTAGTTATCGAAATTGCGGGGTTCTTTTCCTCTCTCTCTCTCTCTCTCTCTCTCTCTCTCTTCTTTTTTTCGTATTTTTATTTTATTTACTCCTCTTTTATAATTTGAATCCCTTTTCGTTGTTTGTATATTTGTTTGTTTCTGTTTTGTTTTTTATTTTCTTTTTTCATTCATTTTCTATAATACGCTCTACCTGTAGCTTACATGTGTTATCTCCGTGCTTATACAGGTATGGATTAGGTTTACGGTGTATATGGATGTATGTGTGCGTGTGTGGTTGGGGGGGGA
>NC_043000.1:29865168-29872668 GCF_006345805.1 Octopus sinensis | reverse complement strand
CTAACACCTTCCTTGATATCTCGAAAGATCCCTTAAACGTTGGGATGATTACATACTTTTTGCTATCGGAAACCGTTTCTCTTTATCGTCGATATAAAACAGAAACCAGAAGCTATATCATGGGAAGAATGGTATAATGGCACCTTGTCTCCAATCACGCTTTGATTGTTGACAGTTTTCATTGTTTCAAAAAGATATCTTCATGGATTTACGTCGGTTACAACGACGAAATGTTCCAGTCGATCCGATCAACGGAACAGCCTGCTCGTGAAATTAACGTGCAAGAGGCTGAGCACTCCACACACACGTGTACCCTTAACGCAGTTCTCAGGAAATTTTAGCATGACAAGGAATGTGACACGGCTGGCCCATTGAACTACAGGTACAATAGAAGCAAGGCGAATGATAGAATGTTGTGGTGAAAAAATACAGCCGGGTTCAATACCCCAACCTGCCGATGCCTCGTGGATTCATATATATATATATATTATATATATATATATATATATATATATATATATATATATATATATATTATATATATATATATATATAGGCTCGAAACATTAAAGACTTGTTTTATTTATATTTCCTGAGCGCCATACTAATACAATTGTTTGTTTGTTTCCCACCTGCCTTCGTCTTTTGTCTATTTTCATAAAGCTTCCCGTTATATATATATATATACTGTTGTGTCTGGGGAGGGTCATTTTCTTTTTGTGCCTTATAATTTAACACACTCACCGGTAAAATTTCCACTTATTTGTATTTATATTTTCCTAAAATTTTCGTTGCGTCTTGCAACATTTTCAATAGTTTTGACTAAAAGTGAATGACTCTCCCCAGACACAACAGAATATGCTTCAACAAACGAACTCACATAAGGAATCTTGCAAAACAAATCCAAAAATGAAATATATATATCGTGGCACTCCATCGGTGACGACGACGAGGGTTCCAGTTGATCCGATCAACTGAACAGCCTGCTCGTGAAATGAATGTGCAAGTGGCTAAGCACTCCACAGACACATGTAACCTTAACGTAGCTCGGGGAGAGATTCAGCGTGACACAGAGTGTGACAAGGCTGACCCCTTTGAAATACAAGTACAACAGGAACTGGAGGAAAGAGTGAGAGAAAGTAAGTTGTGGTGAAAGAGTACAGCAGGGTTCGCCACCACCTCCTGCCGGAGCCTCGTTGAACTTTAGGTGTTTTCGCTCAATAAACACTTACAACGCCCGGTCTGGGAATCGAAACCGCGATCCAACTACTGCGAGTCCGCTGCTCTATACACTGGACAATTGCGCCTCCACTTAAAACGATATAATCCTTCCAATAAAAAGCAAATAAGCTTTACAAACTAAGCAGCTTCCAACGTTGTGAAGTCGAAGCTTTAAAGAAATAAGAGTGAGAGAGAACAAGATGCAGCTTGCTTCACGTTCGTTGCTATTGGCTTTATACCACGTAATCTTTACAGCGTGATCGGATGTGCAATGGCCCAGTGGTTGGGGTAGCGTACACGCGAACGTAGGATCGCGGTTTCGATTCCCAGACCGGGCGTTGTGAGTGTTTGTTGAGCGAAAACACCTAAATCCCCGCAACTTTCTCTCACTCTTTCTTCCTGTTTCTGTTGTACCTGTATTACAAAGGGCCAGTCTTGTCACACTCTGTGTCACGCTGAATCTCCCCCCCCCCCGCGACAACTACGTTAAGGGTACACGTGTCTGGGGAGTGCTCAGCCACTTGCACGTTAATTTCACGAGCAGGCTGTTCCGTTGATCGGATCAACTGAAACCTTCATCGTCGTGACCGACGAAGTGCCACGACGATATCGTGATCAGGGCAGTGAGCTGGCAGAATCGTTAGCATGCCAGGCGAAACGGGCGGTATTTCGTCTGCCGTTACGTTCTAAGTTCAAATTCCGCCGAGGTCGATTTTCATTTCATCCTTTCGGGGTCGAGAAATTAAGTACCAGTTACGTACTGGGGTCGACTTACTCCCTTTGTCTGTCCTTGTTTCTCCCATCTATGTTTAGCCTCCTGTGAACAATAAGGAAATAAATATTTTAAAGGCGGCGAGCTGACAGAAACGTTAACACGCCGGGCGAAATGCTTAGCGGTATTTCGTCTGTCTTTACGTTCTGAGTTCAAATTCCGCCGGGATCGACTTTTCCTTTCATCCTTTCGGGGTCGATAAATTAATTATCAGTTCCGAACTGGAGTCGATCTAATCATATGGCCACCTTCCCCAAAATTTCTGGTCTTGTGACAAGAGTAGAAAAGAATCGTTAGCTTAGCGGCATTTCGTTGGTCTTTACGTTCTGATCTTAAATTCTATCGAGGTCGACTTTGCTTCTCAGGGTCGATAAAAGAAATACCATTTGAGTAGTGGTGTCGATGTGATCGATAACCCCCTACCCCGAAATTGCTGGCCTTGTGCCACGGTTTGAAAGGAATATTCATGTCATGACATTATTATATGTAGTCAAATTCTGATGTATTTGGATGAAGGATAAGTTGACCATTCTTGTTGACGTAAAAATATTGCCGTATTTGATGGCATATACGATACGCTATTTCTTTTTTCCTCGAAAAAATGTGTCAAAAATCACCCTTGGTTACGTTTCCTTCCAATCCGAAATATCTTACATTATATTCCATGATACACTAATCATCTGATACATCCAGTACGTAGAATTTTCTTACATAAGCAGAATTCTTCTTCTGTATATCAAACACATACTGGTTTCAAAGTCAACCACGGCGGGATTCGAACTCAGAACGTGAGGACAGACGAAATGCCGTTAAGCATTTTGACCACGGTGCTAATGATTCTACCAGCTCACTGGATGAAAAGCAAAGTCGACCTCGGCGGAATTTGAACTCAGAGCGTAGCGGCAGACGAAATACCTATTTCTTTATTACCCATAAGGGGCTAAACACAGAGAGGACATACAAGGACATACAAACGGATTAAGTCGATTACATCGACCCCAGTGCGTAACTGGTACTTATTTAATCGACCCCGAAAGGATGAAAGGCAAAGTCGACCTCGGCGGAATTTGAACTCAGAACGTAACGGCAGACGACATACCGCTAAGCATTTCGCCCGGCGTGCTAACTTTTCTGTCAGCTCGATGCCTTACTTCACCCATTTATAACTTTCGCTTCTAGATCATTCTAGCCGGTTGTATCAAGTCTAGCCTATATCAAATATCTTTGAACCGCCAAATATTGCTACATATTTCCAGTTGGACAAGCTTAAATTCCAACATAATTCAGCGTGGAAATGTTATGGTCTTTACAATCCCTGCTGTGATTATTACACAAGCAGGCGCCAAAGAGCTTCAAAAGAGTCAAGACAATTTCCGGCAGACATATTTATAAAGTTGTTTTATTGATTAAAGATAAAGAATTGTAGATCTCTACGATAGAAGAAATATTTTTCAAATTTTCATGCTCAATTCCATCAATTACTTACCAACATCGTAACGCATGGTAAATTGAGTTCCTGGTGATGCTTTTTTTTTCTTTTACCATTTCTGTTGTTGCTCTTTCCTTTTTTAGTCTAAAGTAAATCTTCGATGACAAGGATAGAATTCAAAAGTTTCTGGAAATTTCTTCATATATATATGTATGTGTGTGTGTGTGTGTGTGTGTATTGCGGCGGAAAAGAAATTAAAGGAAATGACGTACAATCGATGAAGAATTTAGCAAAGATGTACAGAAGACGAACCAGACGAAACGATCAGAGAAACAACGGAACAATAACGGGAAAGAATATGAATACCATAAACATGCGTGTGTGTGTGTGTGTCTTGATATATATATATATATATATAAACAGGAATACAAAAAATGGAACATGAACGCAAAACATTCAGGCAGTTAGATGATATAAAAAGGGACAAGAGAAAACGGGTCATTCGGAGTTTTCTTTCCGCAGCCGAGTTACAGATTATCATTGGAATTTCAGCTGGTTATACTCGAGATTGCTCAAATTTGGCCAGCCCCAAGGAAAAAACTAAGTTAAGAGCACTAGATTCCTTGGAAGAAAGCAGTGAATGTATACGAAAACAAGGACAGGAAAAAAACGGAGAAATGGTACAGAAATAAATATGCAAATAACAGGACATTAACATATATATATACACACACACATATAAATATATATACATACAGACATGTATATATGCATGTGTGTATATATGTCTGTGTGTGTGTACAGACAGACAGGCATACATATATGTTGATATATGTATATTTGTATATATGTATATATGCATATATATAAACCTACATATATGCACACACATATATATGTATGTTTGTATATATGCAATACGTATATTTTTATGTATATCGCTTATTTGTGCTTATATTTATGTGTGTGTCTGTATATATTGATTTCAAATTTTGGCACAAGACCAGCAATTTTTTAGGGAGGGCCAAGTTGCTCGCATCGCTCCCATTCCTCAATTGCTACTCATTTTATCAACCCCCAAATCGGTAAAGTCTACCTCAGAGGAATTTGAACTCAGAATGTAAAACCAAATTTATTTTTAAGCCTGGTACTTGTCCTATCGATCTCCTTTTGCCGAACATCTAGATTAGAGGGCCTTAAACAAAACGACACCGATCGTCAAGTGATGAGGCACAGACACAAATGTATACACACACAGTTTCTTCTATCAAATTAATTCCAAATGCTTTGGTCGGTCCGTGATTATAATAGAAAACCATGCTGTGGGACTGAACCCAGGACTGTGTGGTTGGGAAGCAAAGTTCTTACCACACAGCCACAGCTGCGCCTATATACACAAATATAAGGCGACGAGCTGGCAGAGTCGTTAGCACGTCGGGCGAAATGCTTAAGTACCAGTTATGCAAAGGGGTCGATATAATCGACTTAATCCATGTGTCTGTCCTTGTTTGTCCTCTCTGTGTTTAGCCCCTTGTGGCTAGTAAAGAAATAGGTATTTCGTCTATCTTTACGTTCTGAGTTCAAATTCCGCCGAGGTCGACTTTGCCTTTCATCTTTTCGGAGTCGATAAATTAAGTACCAGTTGCATACTGGAGTCGATCTAATCGACTGGCCCCCCTCCCACAAAATTTCGGGCCTTGTACCAAGAGTAGAAAATTATATATACAAATGCAACAAATATATGTGTGTGTGTGTACGTGTGTGCGTGTGGGGGGTATGGATGTGTGTGTGTGAGTGTGTGTGTGTGTGTGCATTTATATCTGCCTGTGCAGGTGTGTGTGAATACGGTTTTTTCATGTCAGTGAATGAAGTTAATGATGAGAATAATGATAATGTATTTTTTTTTTTTCACTTCAATCTAGTCCAAGTGATGTCGACTAATTTATATTTAACAATATTTACGAGGTACGGACCTTTCACATATTTTCTCACAATGGAAGATGTCACGAAGGTCGCGTAAAGAATGAATAAAACATTTTTTCTTCATTAATTGTTTTAATGCTAGATTCCGTTTCCATTGTTGCTCTTTTCTTGGGTGGTCCCCTTTCGTGGTTCCTTTACGATTATCATTATTATTATTATTATTATTATCATTATATTATTATTATTATTATTATTATTATTATCATTATTATCATTATTATTATTATTATTATTATCATTATTATCATTATTATTATTATTATTATTATTATCATTATTATCATTATTATTATTATCATTATTATCATTATTATTATTATTATTATTATTATTATTATTATTATTATCATTGTTATCATTATTATTTTTCATTATTATCATTATTATTATTATTATTATTATCATTATTATCATTATTATTATTATCATTATTATCATTATTATTATTATTATTATTATCATTGTTATCATTATTATTATCATTATTATCATTATTATTATTATCATTATTATCATCATTATTATTATTATTATTATTATTATTATTATCATTATTATCATTATTATTATTATTATTATTATTATTATTATTATATTATTATTATTATTATTATTATTATCATTATTATTATTATTATCATTATTATCATTATTATCCTTATTATTATTATTATTATTATTATTATTATTATTATTATCATTATTATTATTAATATTATTATTATTATCATTATTATCATTATTATCCTGATTATTATTATTATTCAGTAGTTTTATTTTTATTTATTATAGCGTGCTTTCACTTCACTACCGAGCGCAGCTCTGTGTGCCTTGGGTATGTGCTGTGATTTGTTCTGATGCTCTGATGGTTATTGTATGGAAAGTGTTCTGCGTAGGATGTGTGCAGTGCCTAGTAGTGCAATTTTCTGTATGTTATATGTGTTTGTAAGTCCTGGTGTTTTTGTTATGTATTTGTCTGAATATTTTTTTATCATGCCTAATGCACCTACTATGATAGGAATTGTTTCTGTTTTCAGATTCCACATTCTAGTTACCTCTATTTCCAGGTCTTTGTATTTTGAGAGTTTCTCCATTTCTTTTAGAGACACGTTGTCATCTGCCGGTACTGATACATCAATTAGAAAGCATTTTTTTTTTCTTCATGGTCTCTGACAACTATATCTGGTCTGTTGGCCTTAATTTCTCTATCTGTGTGTATCGGCATATCCCAGAGTATGGTTGCTTTCTCGTTTTCTGTGACCTTTTCTGGTGTGTGCCTATACCATCTTTTTTCTGTTGTTATTCCATAATGTTGGCATATTATATTATTATTATTATTATTATTATTATTATTATTATTATTATTATTATTATTATTATTATTATCATTATTATTATTATTGATGTTGTTGTTATTGTTTTAGTTTCTCTTTCAATAATTATAAAAACGTGCAACCATCTTTGATATCGGATATATTTTCAGTACATATAGAAGAAATATTGTTCAAACGGCTGCTACAACAACAACAACAACAACAATTACTACTACTACTACTACTACTACTACTACTACTACTACTACTACTGTTGCTGCTACTGCTGCTGGTACTACAAATTACTTTTTTTGTCTTTTATCTTTTATTTGTTCCAATCATCCGATTTTGGCCATGCTGGGGCACCGCCTTGAAGAATTTTTAGCTCAATGACTTGAGTTCGGTTCTTATATATTTTAAAGATTGGCGTTTATTCAAACGGTCTCTTTTGCCGAAACGCTACATACATATATATGTATGTATGTATGTATGTATGTATGTATGTATGTATGTATGTATGTATGTATGTATTTATGTATATTCAAAAATGAAAATAATGCAAAAATGAAAATAATACTGACATCTCGTTTTAAGACATAAAAATATCTTGAAATACTAGAGTAAATGTATTTAATAAAATCGCCATTGGTTTCATCCACAGCCTCCAGACGACTTCGTAATCTCCTGCAACGCTTCTGGGCGGTCTCCTTGTTTGAGTTGGTGAATGTTGCCATAATCCTTGCCTTGAGTTCAGCTTTGGTGTTACAAGGAAGTTTTGTTGA
>NC_043000.1:29840168-29860168 GCF_006345805.1 Octopus sinensis | reverse complement strand
ATTTCTTTTTTTTTTTTTCTGATTGTTCGAATAAGCAGGCATCATTTTCATCACAAGAACGCTCTTAAATACCTCCGGCTATCTAACTTAATTAACTTCAAAACAAGCGACTCTCTCTGAATACATAATTTCTTAATTTTTTTCGAGCTTTTCGAACACACAAACATTCCTCTTTCATATCCAGAAAAAAGTGAAGCACCTCCAAGATTTAAAACTCAGAACACTTTCCAGAACTGATAACGAACGCAGAAGATAAGCGTCTGACATATTTACAAACTGCATAATGGCGGAAACTGTAAACCACAGCAAAATATCATTCATTAAAGCAAAATATCAACAGGCTCAGGAGTGGCTGTGGTAAGTAGCTTGCTTGCCAACCACATGGTTCCGGGTTCAGTCCCACTGCGTGGCACCTTGGGCAAGTGTCTCCTACTATAGCCTAGAGCCGACCAAAGCTTTGTGAGTGGATTTGGTAGACGGAAACTGAAAGAAGCCTTCGTATATATATATGTGTGTGTGTGTATGTTTATGTGTCTGTGTTTGTCCCCCGCCAACATCGCTTGACAACCGATGGTGGTGTGTTTATGTCCCCGTAACTTAGCGGTTCGGCAAAAGTGACCGATAGAATAAGTACTAGGCTTACAAAGAATAAGTCCTGGGGATCGATTTGCTCGACTAAAAGGCGGTGCTCCAGCATGGCCACAGTCAAATGACTGAAACAAGTAAAATAGTAAAAATATCAACGGTGTATATATTTAATTTTTCTTTTCCTAATTGAAACAGAGCAAAGTAAATCAGCCCGCTTTAAAATTTACCATCACTCATTAACCATAGTAGTGACTACTCGTACTGCTTTAATCACATATTTTGATCTCTGCTGACCACATGGCAGGGCGGTGGAGGATGCGTGCAAAAACTCCTTTGTTGGTTCCCTGTCAGCATCTAGTGTATCTATTTATAGACAAATTATATCTGACTGTATGTCCGCCAGCTTGTATTTCTTCCTCTTACTTTCCCCCTCAACTCCTCTCGTGTTCTTACGATTATTTCAAACACAAAGCAAAAGAACTGTATTAAGTAATATTTTATAATACTACACATAGAAGTAGCAGCGAAGCCAGCAAGCTTATCTTTGCCAATCCCCGGCAGCAACATCAGCAACAATTCGTAAAGTAACAACGATATAAACGATGATGACAACTGCACTGTTACCATGGCTGCAGAAGGTAGCCAGAAGGACAACCGCCACAGCAGTGACCACAGCTATTATTGTAGTAAATTTATAGTTATGGTAACGGTAAATAACAATGATGGGGATAATAATAGTAGAGATAATAGTTGTTTCTTTATTAACCACACCAGGCTAAAGGATAATGATGATAATAATAAAAGAGACAAATACTGTCGGATCATTGATGTAGCCATACCAAATGACATGGATGCTGTGAGTTAAGAGGTTGGAAAAAAATCACCAAGGACTCCTTATTGAAAGTGGAAATGGCAAGACTGTATGGAATGCGAGAGGGTGATGTGGTGATCGGAGCGTTGGGCTCAATCCCATTCAAATTTCAAGACTTCTTAAGGCAACTGGAAATCCCATGCAAGATTGATGTCTTGCAAAAAGCAGCCTTATTGAGCACGGCGCACATCTGAAGGAAAGCATTATCGGTCTGAAGTCCGTTTTGTGACTTGACAGATGACTAAAGACTCAGGTGCATTTCTACCTACAGCGTGTTACGAAGGAATAATAATGATGATGATAGTAAAAATAATAATAATAATAATAATAATAATAATAATAATAATAATAATAATAATAATAATAATAATAATGATGATGATGATGATGATGATGATAATAATAATAATAATAATAATAATAATGATGATGATGATGATGATGATGATGATGATAATAATGATAATAATAATAATAATAATAATAATAATAATAATAATATAATAATAATAATAATGATAAGCGCTAGACCAAACTTTGGCCACGAACTGGAGGGTCAACATTAAGAATGAGCAAGTGTTTCCGCTGTGCCGTATCTGCAATAGAGTTGATGAAACTATTGCTCATATCACGAGCGAATGCCCTAGACTTGCACAAAACAAGGTTTGGCGAAACGGTCAGGTAGCAAAATTACTACATTGGAAACTACGAAAAGTGGGGGCTAGAGAGAGGTAAGACGTGATATGTGCACAAACCACAGAGTGGTGGAATGGGACACTATCAAAATCCTCTAGGATATTTTTACTCCAAACAAATCAGGTGGTAGAGTATAACAGACCAGACCTAGTGGTAGTGGACAAGGTGCACCATCTATGCTGTATAGCTGACGTTGCATGCCTCTTTGACACACCAATAGTAAAAAAGGAAGGCGAAAAAATAAATAAATACAACCCTCTTAAGTACGAAATAACCCGGCTATCGAAAATGAAGAAGTTGAAGATAGTGGCAATTATTGTTGGGTCCTTGGGGACAGTATTAGAAAGCATCATGACGAATATAAAGGAAATTGGAGTAGAGGGCCCAGTAGAACTGTTACAAAAGGTTTGCCTCCCTGGCACGGCAAGAATAATCAGAGAAGTATTAGAGATCTCAAAGGAAGGAATGGCAAGGTACCGTAAGCTGCAGATATAAAGCCCGCTTCGTATGCAAGACTCCTGGAGTTCCGACAAAACCTGTGATGAGAAGAAGAAGAAGAAGAAAAAGAAGAAGAAGAAAAAGAAGAAGAAGAAGAAGAAGAAGAAGAAAAAGAAGAAGAAGAAAAAGAAGAAGAAAAAGAAGAAGAAGAAGAAGAAGAAGAAGAAGAAGAATTTTTAAAACTTAAACACAATGTTAGCAATGTTGAAGCGAGGGAGTAGTCTATGCCATCGACCCCAGTACAAGTCTGATACTTTATTTTATCAACGTCGGATGGCTACTAAATTCTATGGACAATATTCAATATGTCCGACGTTTAAAACAGTTACATTAAAGCAACACTGCCTCCATGTATCTCTCTCTATATAAAAGGCAGTTTGTCTGTGCGTGTTTCTGTGTGTCTGTTTTCTCGTACCCTCACTCTGACCACGGCTTTCAACCGATTCTGATGAAACTTGACACACACATAGCCCAATGTCATAATTCAAAACTAACGCAGCGAAAATTTTGAAAAGTTCCCCCAGTTCTGAAAAAAATTGATAAATTCGACATGGGGTCGAGAATCAGAAACACGAACCACAGACTGTCTAGGGGACGCAACTCGAGAATCTAAGCTTTTTTTATGCAACGCATTATCTATGGTAGTTTTCACATCTTGCAATCGATTTTCACCAAACTCATGGTTAAGCTTAATATTACCCTAAGAAACTCAATTCTGACGTTAGTTTTCCATGCAATACCTTACCATCAGAAACAATCGATAAAATCATGCCATTTTGGGAAATCGCGTTCAATTCAAGATGACATATTTTCGACAATATCTTTCACAAATTGGCAGGAATTTTTTTTTTTATTCACAATGAGCATCATGTCTGCTCCAAGGAGCTATATAGCCCTTTTTATTCCAATAGGATACATTATTGGAAAAAATCGGTTAATTTAATCATATGTGGCACACATAGCAAACAAATTTGTGTATTAAACACAAACCAGACTGTCTAGGGGACGCAACTTGACCTTTTTAGCTATCGATAATTCGATCCAACCAATTCCTACCAGGAAGAAATTACATTCGAGACTTTACCCCCAACACCGCCACTTCTGCTAATAGCTGCTGCAGCCGCAAGTTATTCGAATACTTTTTTTGTTTACACTTTCTTTATAACTACCACCCCAAACGTTTTACCTTCAATTTTTGATGTACCCTAACGGTCCTCGGACGCTACTTGCAAACTCTTGGTTTATTATAAACCACTTTTGTCGTGTGCATCAAAAAAACTTTTCCTTTCGTTTGTTCAGTTTGATCACTTTTGACTTTTTCGTTGTTGTCACTCACATTGCTGCCCGCTTTTTGGCCGTTTTTGTGCATTTTTATACATTTTCGGATACTTACCCCACGAGCTCCTTTTTATTACACCTTTACCAAACACATTGCTATCCACCAAAATACTTACCCCACGTGTTCCTTTTTATTACACCTTTGCCAAACACATTGCTATCCACCAAAATGCCACCCAAGAAGAGAAGGACCCTCCTCAGCCCTCGGACGGCCAAGGCATCGGCTGCTAGGGCTAGAAGGGCACGCGAGACCCACGAGGAAACCGCCTTGCGCCTCTCGCAAACAGCTTCCCGTTATGCCGCTGCTCAGGCATCTGAAACTACTAGCGACCGTTCTACCCGACTTGCAAGGGTCGCAGCGTACAGATCTTCCCTCCGCTCGAGGTTGACGAAAGAGCAACAGTCCAGCCAAAACATGCGGGCTTCTTACTGTGCTTCCATCCGCAGAGCTCGCGAGAACCCCGAACAAAGGGCCATTCGGAATGCGGCTAACGCCACTAGCACCGCCAGGACACGATCTGTCGAAACCTCACAGCAGAGGAGAACTCGCCAAGATGCTGACGCCGCAAACAAAGCCATGGCCCAAGCTGCCGAAACACCTCAACAGAGGAGAGCTCGCCAAGCTGCTAACGCCGCAAACACAGCATGGCTCGATCTGCCGAAACTCCACACCAACGAACTATTCGGACATCCAGACATGCCATTAACACTGCTTCTGCTAGGGCTTCAGAGGGTGCTGAGGCGAGAGCTGAAAGGCTTTCAAGGGATGCCACTGCTACCGCTGTCGCACGTGCATCTGAATCTGCTGAAGCACGGTGCACTCGACTTGAGAGTATCAACAAACGTCGGGATATCATTCGTGGTGTACGTACCCCTGCCCCCGCTTTCTGGTTGTCACTAGCATTCAACTACGACGCCACAATTAACTTCTCCTTGCGTGACGACATCAAGATAGGGTCAATGACAATTGTATGCCAGTTTTGCAAAGCCAAGAAATGGCACGGAGAGCCACCTGCTTTGTGCTGCTCTGGTGGCAAAGTGGACCTGCCACCCCTACGGGAACCACCTCAACCACTGAAGGATCTCGCGGCGGGTTTAACCCCCGAATCGTCACAATTCCTTGAAATAATTCGAAAGTACAACTGCTCATTCCAAATGACCTCTTTCGGGGCCAAAATTCCTCCCAGAGAAGGCTGGATGCCTACTTTCAAAGTGCAGGGACAGGTCTACCATCTTATTGGTTCACTTCTGCCAGACGAGATTCAGCAGTCTTCTTTACTCCAAATATACTTCATTGCCGACTACAACCACCAGGTTGATGCACGCCTTGGAATAATACCGGGTACAAGCTATGTTCCCCGCAAAGACATTCTTCTCCGTCTCCAAACCATGCTTCATGATATCAACAGCTACGTCTGCAGCTTCAGATATGCCTTGGACAGTGCTCCATCTCCAAACTTCACCGTTGTCATTGATGCTGATAAACGACCCCACGGGGAGTACGAACGCCGTTTCAACGCACCTGCGTGCAACGAAATTGCCGCAGTCATACACGGAGAGCAACACAACAGCCGTGACATAATCATCTCCTCCCGTGGTAACAACCTACACGGGATCAGCGCACCACATTTAATAACGGCCACAATACTTACCGGTTGTGGGAAGGGAGAGGACGTCTTCATTCCACGGATGCACCTTCAACCGTCGGGCGCTGACCTACCAATCCACTTCAGGCGTTCTCAGTTTCCTGTTAAACTCTGCTTCGCAATGTCCATCAATAAATCCCAAGGCCAAACGCTACAAGTCGCTGGGTTACATTTGGGCGAACAGTGCTTTGCCCAATGTCAACTCTACGTGGGCTGTTCACGCGTTGGGAGGCGCAATGATGTTTTCATGTTTTCGCCCAAACGGACAGCTAGGAACATCGTATATACAGAAGTATTCCAGTGAAGACAAGACATTGCAACGTCCACATGCACCTTCGTTCCCTGGAGGGAAAGGACTACATTGGGATTAGTCGTTGCCTACTAGGGGCTCTTACATACCCGGGCAACGCCGGGCTATGCTGCTAGTATTTTATAACTGGCTGTAATAAAAAAAAAAATTTTTTTAAATAGATTGTGGCAGATCAGAAATGAAGCATCTTTCATTAAGATTTTGCTAGATTGCGTCTTGTCACAAAACTAAATGATAATCAATTTATAATCACGAATCCATGACGCTATCGATCTGGGGTGGGGATTCAGTAAATACATTTTTTTTATCTTTGAGCCATATTTTCGCTATGATATATTCTCGGGAGAATTTCATGGTTTCAACATGCTTCCCCTGCTTTTTCTTTTCTTTTCTTTCCTTTTTTTTTTTTTATTCTAAGACACTGTTGGCTGCTGTAGGAAATTGTAAAAGTGCAAGGGAAAATTACATCAAATATACTCTTTTGCAACGAATTGGTTGGAATCTGAAGACTGAAACTTGGAAAATAGAATTAGATATTTCTTAGACTTCTATCTAAACTTCAAACGTATAGCATTCGCCAGAAGTACCAATTATTATTTCGAACCAAAAATTGCAGCTATCCATTTCGCTTCTGTGGCTTTGGTGTTTTTGTCAAAGTATTCTCATGTTACAGTTCTATATTTAAGCGGTGAGGAATTATATACATTATTTACATTATTTACATTTGACGGATATTTGTCCTCAACGTTTCGGCTGATATATCCTCCAGCCCTCACCAGGAGTCTTGGGGAAATTTCGAACTCGGGTTCTGATAACAAACAAGATGAGGACAAATATCCATCAAATGTAAATAATGTAAATAATGTAAATAATATATTTTCATGCTTTTCCTGTCCCTATTGGTTTCAAATTTTGGCTCAAGGCCAACAAATTAGGGATAGGTTATTGGATTACATTGACCCCAGTACTCGACTGGTGCTCATTTTATCGACCCCGAAAGCATGAAAGTGGAAGTCGATCCGACCGAGGCGGAATCCGAAAACAGAACGTAAAGACGGACGAAATGCCACTAAGCATTTTCTCCGGCATGCTAACGACCCTGCTAGCTCGCAACCATGCTTTTCTATCTTTACTAAATACTTTTTTTTTCCATTTTCAAGTATAAAAATACTTTTTTTAAAGAAAATACATTTTCCCTGCATCGTTCATTTTTCACCTCTAACAATTTCTGAGATATTTGGCTGTTATTTCTAGCATCGATGCGACTATGTACGAGAACATTAACTGGATCATGTATCAATCAAACCATTATTTTTTCGTTTGTTTTTGTTTTGTTTCTATCTTATAATTTGTGCAAACCACCGAATTTAGTTAATGATAATCGACATTATAATTTACATTTTACTTTTCTTTTTTTTCTTTACTTTTTTTTCTGGCATCCGTTCTCATCTTCCATTTGTGTGACACAGCTCAACAAAATACATTACATCTAAAGAGGTCAAAAATAGTCCATTATATAATAAAATTGTTTTCAGACTGCTGTTTGAAAAATTAATAATGTCCAACCATCTATTATGTACGGAACGCGGATTTGTTCAATCAAACCAAACGTTGCTTTTTTTACAGTAAAATTTTTTAGTTCATTTATAAGCAGATGTCTTCTTTTTAACTTCGATCACAGAAAAAAAGCTGTACATTAGAGACATTTTATTAAGACACAAAATACGCATTAAGTAGATAAATAAATGCTGGAAGTAATAGGCATATTATTAATTTTTTATACTAGAAGTGCTAGAAACATTATGCAAAATTTGTTGTATATATTCCTTTAATCTTTTGTTTGTTTCAGTCATTTGACTGCGGCCATGCTGGAGTACCGCCTTTAGTCGAACAAATCGACCACAGGACTTATTCTTTGTAAGCCTAGTACTTATTCTATCGGTCTACTTTTACAGAACCGTTATGATACGGGGACGTAAGCACACCAACATCGGTTGTCAAGCTATGGTAGGGTGGCGACAAATACAGACACACATACATATACAAACACGCATATATATATATATATATATATATACACAAACACATACACACGACGGGCTTCTTTCAGTTTCCGTCTACCAAATCCACTCACAAGGCTTTGGTCAGCCCGAGGCTTCAGTAGAAGACACGTACGCAAAGTGCCACGCAGTGGAACTGAACCCGGAACCATGAGGTTGGTAAGCAAGCTTACCCAAAATATATATCACTGCTCTAATGCTCTAGAGTGTGTGCTTCTTTCTCGGATATATGAACTACTGACGATATGAGTGTGTGTGTGTGTGTATGTGTGTGTGGCTGTGTGTGTGTGTGTCGATTTCTAGCTTAGCACTGTAAAACACACTGCTGTCATCAGGACAATATGCCAAAGTATATAGACGTAAATATCGATACATTCCCATACGAACAACATACGCGAACGACCATATACATACATTTACATGTGTATACTAGGATGCTGCGTTTCAATTATATGATGCCACGTTGAATAGCAACAAGTATTTCATTAATATTTACACAGAACTCAGCCTACATTGGGAACCTAAGATATTCTGAAAGATGTTAAAGGTTTTGAAGCCTTCTTTAAGGCTGTCCTCGTGTTTTACATTCTGTTAATTCATCAGAGGGCAAGTGTTCCAGTCATCTATCTACCTACAAAGAGAACTTACTAGCGATGGTTACTGAAATTGACGAATGCCAGAACTCGGATGTAATGGTAAGATTAACTTGCATATCGCTCATTCGATGTTGATGTGAAAAATTTATTATTAAAAATCTATTCACAACATAGCTTGTAGTTTAAAAAAAGTAAGATGAATTTAATGTCGTTCAGCTGTTGAAGCCTTTGCTATAAAAATATAGAGAGATGTAAATATATCACATTATATTGTTTGTACATAGAAACAAAGAAGACATTCTCCTTTCATGTTTTACGGTTTGTTGACCACAAATTAAAGGACAAACTATCCTTCATCCATTTGAGCAGGGAAATAATTTAATGTAATGTATGATATCGTAGCCAGCAGGACGGAAATAAATGGGTGGGGAGGAAAATCAGTCCCTAAAATTTATATAACTTATGTTTGCATTATATACTTAAAATTCTCTGATACTGAGAGTAATTTTCGTATTTATTCCATCTTTACTGTAATTGCCTCTGTTTCCTCCACAATTTTCCTAGGTCTGTCCCTTGCCACAAAAAATAACTCGCCCTATTTCATAATGTGATTTTACATTTTACACATCTACAGAGTTTTTCGCTTAAATCCATCTCAATCTTTCTTACTCTCTTGTTCATTCTCGATCTTTTTTCTCACTTTCCGTCACGTTCCAATCTACATTATATTGAAGAAACTGTCGTTAAGTTTTGCCACAGAAACAAATACATGTGCACATGTACCTATATATGCACGTGTGTCTCTGATGTGTGAATATACACCTATGTCCACGCACACTCGCATAAATATAAGCGTGCACACACATATACATATATGCATATATACTCGCAGATCCACCGCTCATTCCTACTCCTCCCTCGACCAACTACGTGACCGATTTCCAGGCCACCACGTGACCGATTTCCAGGCCACCACGCGGTCGATTTCCTGTTCACCATGCAGTATTTCACAAATAATTGTTGTCGCTGCTATACAAACATCAAACTGTGACACCACGTGACCTTTCTCGACCAATCGCAGGTTAACGTCTTTAATAAACATTAACACTCTTCAACCGACCTCTTATTCAAACTCCAGTGGCCTAAGATTAACGGCACGCTTGAAACTCAGATTACCCAGGAGTTTTAATCAAACTGTTTTGATTCATACATGCAATTCCCAATAAATTTATTGAATGCCCGTTATATAAATCTGACGATTTTTTTCCTCTGTCTTTCCTTCTCGAGATCTTTCCTTCTCCTATGTTTCCGACGAAGAGCTCCGCTCGAAACGTTAAACCCCCCTTCTTCCCTTCTTTCCTGGGCGTCCAATAATACTTTATTTGTTCCACGTCCTCGCGTTGTTGTGTTTTTTTGTTTTCTTGTTTGGATTAACTATATATATATATATATATATATATATATATATATATATATGATTGGAGGACTCGTTCGATTGCAGACAAATACCTTAACGTATTACTTGTAGCCCTTTGCATTCTCAGTTCAAATCCTACCCAGACCAACTTTACATTTCCTCCATTCGGATTCGTTAAAATAATGACCTACACAAAACTGGGTTTCTATCTTTTTCCTCTCTTTTCTCTCCTATTCCTAAACGTTCATACACCCAGAGAGAGAGAGAGAGAGAGAGAGGGGGGGGGGAAGAATTCACTGCACTGTCTTATGAGAAAGAGTTTTTGGTGTAGACCCGATACAAAAGAGCATTTCCCGAAGACAAATATTTTCCGAATATATAACAGTAACAGAACGTGTATACCGGACGTTTGCAGGAATAGGATAATTCTCCATCCTCAACATTCAGCAGCAGCAGCAGCCATTCAAGAATTTGGACCTGGGGATCTCCATTTCCAGCGACTTCGAGGGCCACCTCCCAGTGGTGTCGGACGTCAACGGAGAGCCCTCGACTACAAGACGACCAACGTTTTTTTTTCCAAGGTCTGGGGGTCTCCCTAGACCATCACTTAATCACCCTCACCCGTCTTGTTGCTTAACAACAACAACAGCAGCAGCAACATCAGTAGCAGCAGCAGTAGTAGTAGTAGTAGTAGTAGTAGTAGTAGTAGTATTAGTAGTAGTAGTAGTAGTAGTAGTAGTAGTAGTAGTAGTAGTAGTAGTAGTAGTAGTAGTAGTAGTAGTAGTAGTAGTAGTAGTAGTAGTAGTAGTAGTAGTAGTAGTAGTAGTAGTAGTACATCTAATGAAGATGTTAAAATGGTATTTCATTAATGATAAAATACAATCAACTCTCAACTGAGAATTAGCCAATCTGATAGCATTGATAAATTAATATAATTAATACCCTGGAGCAACAATTAGTTTTATTTACCAACACTGGCCTTAAGTAATGAGTCTTACGGCATAGATTATTTATAAACGATGACAAACAAATAATGAAAAAGTAATAATGAGTTATATTTAATTAACAGGGAAAAAGAAATATAGAATTATTTATTTTGAAATGACTATAACAGTGAAGTTCAAGTTTTGATGGTCAGGCACAGCATGGACGAATGGTTGCGGCGTTAGCATTTGAATGGTTGGAGAACCACGAGCTACAGGGTTCGATCCCGTTGCAAGCAACTTGGGTAATTTTTAACATTATTTACAATTGACGGATATTTGTCCTCATCTTGTTTGTTGTTAACACAACGTTTCAGCTGATATACCCTCTAGCATTCATCAGGTGTCTTGGGGAAATTTCGGACCTGGGTTCTTATTCCTGAGGTATTTTTCGAAAGAGGACCTAGGTTCGAAATTTCCCCAAGACACCTTATGAAGCCTGGAGGGTATATCAGTCGAAACGTTGTGTTAACAACAAAACAAGATGAGGACACATATCCATCAATTGTAAATAATGTAAATAATGTACATGATTCCTCATCTCTTAAATATAGAACTAAATTTGGGTAATGAATCTTCTGAAAGTAGACAGATGGAAATTATAGTGAAGCCTTGCCGCTCCTCATTTCGGCTCGTAGCTGGCCTGCCTCACCCTGTCTTGCTATCATGCTTTGAGCGGTTGTTCTACTCCTTTATCTGAGTTTTGCTCATGACACCATCGCCAAAAGCTTGCTGAATAGTTTCTCGACATTTTGAGGTTGAGTATCACCAAGCTTTTGTCAAAACCTGATGCATTGGCTCTGCTCGATGAGTTCGGTGGAAACGAAAAATCCATCGAGCGTGCACTACACGTCTGTGCAATAGGCGTTGCAGGCGTGAACTGACGCGAAAATATGCGCAGGAAGTGGATGGCGTCATGCCCTACCCAAAGTATTTTGCCTACGTGGCATTTATTGTGGTGGAAGAAAATAGAGTCGGGTACGTTTTGAACGCACCCTGTATATAATGGGGAGTGTTTGAGTGTGTGTGTGTGTGTGTGCGCGCGAATGTGTGTGCGCGCGCGAATGTGTGTGCGTGTGTGCGTGTGTGCGCACACGTGCATAAATATACATATATGTGTGTCTGTGTGCATGCATATATATGTTTATGTATGTGTGTATGCTTGCATTTATGTGTATAAGTATATGTATATATATATATATATATATATATATACATATCTATTGATTGGTTTTGTATATGCATGTATGCACGTATTTACACACGCGAACATATATACATATATGTATTTATATGGACGTGAGTGTGTGTGTGTATGCGTGTGTGTATGTGTGTGTGTATGTGTGTATGCGTGTGTGCGTGTGCATCCACACACACATTGATATTATAGTGAATCCATTTCTTCGCTCCGCCTCACAACACACAGTAAAATAAATGTTCAACTCGAAATATTTTTTTTTGTTTCATTCCAACACACGCAACATAAACAGGGATTAATGTAAACACACGCAAGAAGAACTCTTCTCTATCCAGTCTCCATTCTCTCGCATCGCACATAGAAAACTACACGACATCCCAAATTACGAACACCATTGTAGCGTTCAGCTTCACTGAAGTTGTTTATTTGGTCTATTATCTTAGTTTTGTTGAGCTTGTTATGTTTTGGAATAGAACAGCGAAGAACAGCCTGACATTAAAACAACAACAACAACAACAGCAGCAACTGCAGTGGAGGCGCAATGGCCCAGTGGTTTGGGCAGCGCACTCGCGGTCAGAGGATCGCGGTTTCGATTCCCAGACCGGGCGTTGTGTGTGTTTATTGAGCGAAAATACCTAAAGCTCCACGAGGCTCCGGCAGGGGGTGGTGGCGACCCCTGTTGTACTCTTTCGCTCCAACTTTCTCTCACTCTTTCTTCCTGTTTCTTGTCCCCGACTCCCTACGCAACCACCGAGCCTGGATGCGCATTCATCCATCCGTCGATGCTCTCGGTGTCGGGAGTTGACCTGCTTTCTCTTCTGCGGGTCTTACGAATAGCAAAGGGCCACGTTTCGGACTTCTCCCATCTTGCGAGCTCTGGGACGAAGACCGTTCGCTCAACAGCAACAGCAGCAAGAAAACAACTACAACAACAATAATAATAATGATAAAAATAATAATGACGATGGCGATTATCAGAGAAAGTTTAGAAGTGTGGTAGGTGCAGTATGCGCTATACTTGACCCTGTTTCTTCCTATTTAAATAATATGTTAGAAATTGTTACGGCGTAATGAAGGTTTGTACATTCCCGTCAAAATATGAACAGCCCCTCTTAGATAGAAAAATGCTTAACTGTGTCGGTTAATACTCGAAATGAGGAGTAGTTAGACAGCCGACAACTGATGAAGTGTCATTCTTTGTGTTACTTGTCCTGTTTTCCATTTTCAATCGTTCGTTTTCGTACTTCATGTGTTTACAGTTGGTGATGTCCTGTATCCATATATGCATATATATATATATATAATATATATATTATATATATATATATATATATATATATATAATATATATATATATTATATATATATATATATATACATACATAAATACATACATACATATATATTATTTATATTATTATTTAATTGAACGCCACGCATCCATTTCCAAGTTTATATATATATATATATGTATATATATATATATATATATATATATATATATATATATATATATATATTATATATATATATATATATATATATATACATATATATATTATATATATATATATATATATTATATATAATATATATATATATGTGTGTGTGTGTGTGTGTGTATGTATGTATATACATTTTTGTGTGTGTGTACTGGGAAGGAATGAACAAAAGCAAACGAGAAGCAATAGAAGAGAGATAACTTGTAACAAATATCTAATTCCTAGACAGTGAGGGAAAGTGCCTTAACGTTTCGGCCGATAGTCCTTCACAGAAGAAAATCATAGAAGAGAAAGATAGGAAGATTGAGGAAGATGGAAAATGGCTGAGAAAGACAAAGATAGAGGGAGTGCGTTCAAACCCCGTTAGGAATGCAGTTTTTTTTTGGGGAAAACATTACGTAGAAAAGGACAGATGCATATGTGTGTGTGTGTGTGTGTGTGTGTGTGTACACGTATAGGAATGGATCCGTATTTTAAGATAGGCACAAGGGAGGTGCGAGTACAGAATATATAGAATTTTGGAACAGCGGGGGGCGTGGCGTGTTGCTGTCTATGTGTAATCATTTTGTGAGGAGAAAGCGCGGAAGTGAGGAGGTGTGATTGGACGCGATTGCGAGGAAAGGGGAGGAAGAGACATCAAAGGAGAATAACGAAATATGTTCGGAAATAACTCGGATTGTATTTTTTCTTAAGCAAACGTAATTTCGTCCCTTTTCGTCTGCTTAAGAAATTCTTTTATCACTTTCTGCGCGATCCGCTTTAATCCAGCCTTCTATGAAGAGCAGTGTGTACTCAAAAAATTCCTTTCCTTTCAATGAAGATCACGGAAACATGTACAATATTGAACTTTAATATCCTCTTGCATACGAGACGTTGTTACCTACTCTACTTAGATATATTACTTTATGGCACAGAAATCGATTCAATATTCTAACTCCAAACAATTGATCCACTCGCAGTAGAACCCGCCAACTTCACCACACTTTCTCTTTTTTTTTTCTTTTTTTTTTCTCAATATTTCTGCTTTCCTCTAAGGCGGCGAGCTGGCAGAATCGTTAGCACACCGGGCGAAATGCTCAGCAGGTATTTCGTCAGCCGTTACGTTCTGAGTTCAAATTACGCCGAGGTCGACTTTGCCTTTCATCCTTTCGGGGTCGATTAAATAAGTACCAGTTACGCACTGGGGTTGATATAATCGACTTAATCCGTTTGTCTGTCCTTGTTTGTCCTCTCTGTGTTTAGCCCCTCGCGGGTAGTAAAGAAATAGGTATTTCGTCTGTCGCTTCGTTCTGAGTTCAAATTCCGCCGAGGCCGACTTTGCCTTTCATCCTTTTCAGGGTCGATTAAATAAGCACCAGTTACGCACTGGAGTCGATATAATCGACTTAATCCGTTTGTCTGTCCTTGTTTGTCCCCTCTGTGTGTAAACCCTTGTGGGCAGGAAAGAAACAAGAATCGTTAGCACGCCGGACGAAATGCTTAGTGTTATTTCGTCTGCCTTGTGCCTAGAGTAGAGAAGAGTATTTCTACTTTCCTCTAAGGCGGCGAGGTGGCAGAATTGTTCGCACGCCGGGCGAAATATGTAGAGGTATTTCGTCTCTCTTTATGTTCTGTGGTCAAATGCCACCGGAGTCGACTTTGCCTTTTTCGGAGTCGATAAATTAAGTACCAGATGCGTATTGTGGTCGATGCAACCAACGCCCCCCTCCCTTCAAATTTCAGGCCTTGTGCCTATAGTAGAAAGAATTTAGCCACATTTTTTTTTTTTTTTTAAATATTTCTACTTTCCTCCAAGGCGGCAAGCTGGCAGAATCGTTCGCACGCTGGGCAAGGTGCTCAGCCGAATTTCGTCCGACTTTATGATATGAGTTCAAATCCCACCGGGTCGATAAAATAACTACGAATTGAGGATGGGATCGACGTAATTACTTTACCCCCTCCCCTGAAATTGTCATGTGTCAAAATTTGAAACTAATATTTCTACTTTCCTTGAAATTCCGCCGAGGAAGACTTCGCCTTCCATCCTTTCGAGGTCGATAAAGTAAGTTCCCGTCGAATACTGCGATCGATATAATTGATCTCACTCCGAAATTGCCGGTTTAATGCCAAAATTTGAAATCAATATTTCAACTTTTCGTAACTTAGAGACAAGAATTTTTTTATATATGTTTTGTTTATGTCTTTCTGCATCTTCTGACCTCGGACAGCGAATCAAAAGTTTGAGTTCGATCTTTCATGAACCTACATTCATCATTCGTTCTCTTGGGTAGCAATACTTAAACAGATAACGAGGTGTCATTTAACAGTTGCAACCTAGTCTTCGACCGAGGAACAAATCACTAGCAGCAGCCGTTCAAGAATTTGGATCTGGAGATCTCTATTTCCAGCGACTTCGAGAGCCACCTCCCAGTGGTGTCGGGCGTCAACGAAGAGCCCTCGACTACAACAAGATGACCAAAGTTTTTTTTTTCCCAGGTCTGGGGTCTCCCGCCCCTAAGCCCTAGACCATCACTTAATCACCCTCATCCGTCTTGTTGCTTAACAATCAACAGAGTGCTCAGCTCTTCGGCTGTCACTGCAATACATCGAGCACAGACAGCAGCATCAGCTGTTGAGAAACCATTCGATTATTGGCAGTCAGCCACCTTACTGCCGTCACGGTCAGACGCGCAAGGAATTACACAAACATAAAATATGATAGATTTTTCTTTACGAAAAAAACATTTCATCTGTCTTCATCTCAACATTTTTTCCGGACATTGTCTCTGGGTTGGAATAATTCTTGCCAGCTATAATAATTTCCTTGTGTGTGTGTGTGTGTGTGTGTGTGTGTGTGTGTGTGTGTGTGTGTGTTGTGTGTGTGTGTGTGTGTGAGAGAGAGAGTCTTTCAGGAAGATTCACCTCATTTAATTATAAAGTATTTCGCTCTTTTCTCCTCAGCACAAATTCAGTACATAAAATCTCTACGTTTACATTTATTTGGAAACGAAAAATATCCGCTTACACTGTTGATCGCCGATCTTGATCATCCCGCTGAGGACTAAATCTGGAGAAACCAGGTTCAAAATAAAATATTAACTATATATAACCTACTGAGAAAGATTATTAGTGTATATCGCTTTCTAATTCGACGAGTGTTGAGATCCAAAGCATTAAATATACTACGACACTCTGTCGATTACGACGACGTGGGTTCCAGTTGATCCGATCAATGGAACAGCCTGCTCGTGAAATTAGCGAGCAAGTGGTTGAGCATTCCACAGACAAGTGTACCCTTAACGTAGTTCTCGGGGAGATTCAGCATGACAGTGTGTGACAAAGCTGACCCTTTGAAATACAGGTGCAACAGAAACAGGAAGAAAGAGTGAGAGAAATTCGTGGTGAAAGAGTTAGAGCAGTGTTCGTCACCACTCCCTGCCGGAGCCTCGTGGAGCTTTAGGTGTTTTTGCTTAATAAACACTCACAATGCCCGGTCTTGGAATCGAAACCGCGATCCTATGACCGCAAGTCCGCTACCCTTAACAATTGGCCATTGCGCCTACACATCAAATATACACAAGAATGATACAGTAAACATCAGCTGTATGAGACAGGAAAAACAACCAGCATTGCAAATACATTATGTCCCACAAATCTTCGGACCTCTTTCTTTAGTAGCATAGCATGAAGGACGCCTAACTCTTAGCGTCAACAGAGGAAGAACTGACATTCTTTCAGGGTGAGAGAACGATTCCATGCTGATGTCTACGTTCTTGAACTTAATTGTATGAGCGGTTACACACTTTCTTTTCACATTTCTTTAAATCTTCTTACCAGCGCCAAACCCGGTTTGATTTCACTGGACAGTGTATTTGCACAGGTTTTTTCCCTCTTTCCATCATTTTCTTACCCCTCTACATTGCATTCTTTATCGTTTGCAATAAATTCCTTTCGTTTTCATATTTCTTTTCTTTTTTATGCACACCTACCTGCATAAACTTTCACATGCATACATGAGACAGCAGCTGTTTTTTTTTTTGCCGGCTAGCTTACACCATAACATTACGTCGTGCACGTAGTGACACATTTACGAATTTCACAATCTAACCATGTTCTTCACTTCGCATTTCTACAGAACAACTCCTGTCAGCAAAGTTCCCACCGCCTATATTTCCTGTTAATTTCACATGCAACCGGCATCCATCACATTTCACAATTATTGCGTTCACTCAGGGCAACTTCGATGCATTTTGTGAATTTATTTCATCTTGATTTCTGCACAACCAAACGGAACTGGATTTGCCGAATGGCTTGCACCTGTATTTGGTTTTACATGCATTTCTCAATTCCCTATGGTTGATTTTTTCATGGTTTTTATTCACTATTTTCACCAACTTACCAATTATTACTCAATTATATTTTTATCTAACATTTCAATTGGGTTTCCGCTACACTTTCTTTTTATTTTTTTCGCATGGATGCTTTTTTTTTTTTCTTGAGACATATCTATTTCTTCACTTACTCCTTGACCCAAACTACATTACTAGACCACGTACAAAGATACCTTGATGAATTCTTTGCCATGAAACCACCTCAATTCTCGGAAGAGGGTATTTTCAAGTTAATGGAAAGATGGAGACGCATTGTGCAACAAAATGGTTCATATTTGGTTGATTAAAAATGTAATGGCAAGTATTTATTGACATTCTTCTTTCCTTTAAAAAATCGGCACAAACTTTCCGGACAACCCAATAAAATGTAAATACAATTGTTACGATTGAAGTTGCCAGCTTCATGAGTTAAGATATAACACAGGAAGTAGGAACTCAACATTTACGTCTGTGTTAGGTACTTACAACAAGATGTTTGTGAAAATTGGTCGAAAACCAAACACTATTGACCATTAGTCGACAAAGCATCTATTGTCCGTAGAATTCACCATGGAGAATGACGAATCGCTGTGGAATGGAATTAAAGTATATTAGCAAATCGAGCCAACGAGAAGAATAGCTAAAGTGTGGTAGCAAAAGTTTGAGTATTTCTAATGAAGAGGAAACTAATAAAAAGACAAAGGAGACAAAACAACATGGTTCACCGCCATAAAGGGTTTTTCTCTCTTGTAAATTCAAAGGCCAATGCAAACATGGCAATCTAAATAACTGCATGTCAATTGGAACACAGAAAAACAATTAGTCAAAACAATGTAACAAAACATTGGATGGGAAAGAGTGAAGAGTGGAGCAACGAAAACAGGAGCAACGAAAATGAGGATAATAAGAATAATAAGAATAATATTAATAAAAACAACAACAATAATGCTAATAATAATAATAATAATAATAATAATAATAATAATAATAATAATAATAATAATATAATAATGGTGGTGATGATTACGATAATGACAATAATGAAAAGAAAAGCACAATACAGTCGAAGAATTCAATGTGCAAAGAGAATGTGTAGCAACGCTTCTATATCTTGTGTATCGAGTGCGCACATACATACATGTATATATATATATAATATATATATATATATATATATATATATATATATATATATATATATATATGCACGTGTGTGTGTATATATTTGTACTTAGCTGCATACATGTAACAATGCATTCATATACACATTTACATACACACAAATATATATGTTTACATACAACTGTTAGGGCTGTTAAATGATAAATAAGCAATATTTAATAGTAAAAGTTCTCAATAGCCTTAATAGAACCCAAATGTTACTATATGTACGTGTGTGTGTATGTGTGTGTGTGTGTGTATAGGTGTGAGTGATTGTGTGTTTTTAATTTTGTCTTCGGATGTTTATTCAAGAACATACACGCACAAACACACATGTATGTGTGTACATGTATATATGTGTGTGTATGAGTGTATGTGACTGCGTTTTGTGGGGGTGCGGACGAATGCAGTGATTTGGCAGAATAAGTCTTTGAAGTGTCGAGTAAAATCTCTTGCTCTGAGTTCTAATCCGGCTGAGGTCACATTTGAGATACCCCACCACCACCACCAGTAAATTAAGTACATTACATTATGCTAATCGTTTCCGGTGGATTTGATCTCAAGTGTCATTAGTCTGATGTGCTTTTATATTCACTTATTTTATTTTTCAGTTGTAACTCTCTGATGAAGAGTTCTTATCCGAAGCGTAAGCAAATTTCATTTTCATTAAGAGTGGAAATAACAATTATAAATTACACCGTTATATTATGTGTTGTTTATTTTAAAATCTGCCTTTTCTAAGAATTTATCTTTCTGGCTATACATGCGTGCGTTCCCGCCAATGTAT
>NC_043000.1:29827668-29837668 GCF_006345805.1 Octopus sinensis | reverse complement strand
TCAATTTTTCGATTAACAATTTCAATGTTTATACATTGAATATAGGCGTGGCTGTGTGGTAAGAATCTTGCTACCAAACCATATGGTCAGGGTTCAGTCCCACTGCGTGGCACCTTGCACAAGTGCCTCCTACAAAGCCTTGTGAGTGGATTTGGTAGACGGAGTGGATTTGATAGTGGATTTTGGTAGACGGAGATTGAAAGAAACTCGTCGTATATGCATACATATATGTATATGTGTGTGTAGGGATGTGTGTCTGTGTTTGTGATCCGCTCAACACCCTTTGACAACCGATGCTAGTGTGTTTACGTCCCTGTAACTTATTCGGCAAAAGAGAACGATAGAATAAATAGTAGGCTTACAAAGAATGTCCTGGGGACGATTTGTCCGACTGAAGGCGGTGCTCCAGCATGGCCGCAGTCAAATGACTGAAACAAGTAAAAGAATTTTAAAGATATATATATGTATAAAATTAAAGTTTTGGTTGTTGTTACTTATTTATCCTACCCGCGAGTATCCCTGGTATACGAACTATTTAATAAAAGGGTACTTATGTTGAACTGTAAACGCCATGAGGCGCGGCTTATTGTTCTCAAGAACCCGGTCCGTTAGAATTAGGAAATCCCACAGGATTTTGCTTGTCCCCGGCTCAGCCACTCTCAGTGATTTGTGCTCTTACGACGCCATGTCGTTCTTGTAGTTGTAGTTGTAGCCCTAATTGAAGCATTCCAGACGTGGCCGTCTCGCCTTTTAGTAAGACATGATATATACAGCTGCATTCTCATAGAATCGATTCGTCTTAAACGCGTCCTGCATCCACTCACCCCACGCCTCTCTCTTCCCCCATCTCCTCTGCATTACAGTCACGTGTTAATTAATATACGCCAAACTGATCAACCGGCCACGAAATCCACTCAAAAACATATTATGCACCACTTGAGCCTCTTCAGAAAAACACTTTCTCCAATTTACTGTTCTTTACATTACAATAAATCTGCTTCTAGAAGTTACATTATATTTAGACTTGAAAGTCTATTAACCGTCGTCAGATCTACTTTCATATGGTGATAATGATGATGATGATGATGATGATTGGTATATTGATTTATTGAACCAGTTCATGATACACTTGATTGAAGTGATTAATTACTGACAGAGCTGGAGGCAATGTTTAATCCGCGAGGGAGAGAGAGAGACAGTCACGATAGATTGATATTTGTTTCTTTATTGCCCACGGGGGAGGGGCTAAATATAGAGAGGACAAACAAGGACAGGCAAAGGGATTGAGTCGATTACATCGACTCCAGTCCGTAACTGGTACTTATTTAATCGACCCCACACACCCCAAAAAAGGATGAAAAGCAAAGTCGACCTCGGCGGAATTTGAACTCAGAAAATAAAGACAGACGGAATGCCACTGAGTATTTTGTCCAGCGTGCTACCGATTCTGCCAGCACGGCGCGCTTAGCCGCAATAGACTGATACTCTTTTCTACTCAAGGCACAAGGCCGAAATATTGGGGGAGAGGGCCAGTCGATTAGATCGACTCCAGTACGCAACTGGTACTTAATTTATCGACATCGAAAGGATGAAATGCAAAGTCGACCTCGGCGGAATTTGAACTCAGAACGTAAAGACAGACGAAATACCTATTTCTTTACTACCCTCAATGGCCTAAACACACAGAGAAAAAACAAGGACAGACAACTGGATTAAGTCGATTACATCGACCCCAGTGCTTAACTGGTACTTAATTAATCGACCCCGAAAGGATGAAAGGCAAAGTCGACCTCGGCGGAATTTGAACTCAGAACGTAGCGGCAGACGAAATACCGCTAAGCATTTCGCTCGGCGTGCTAACGATTCTGCCAGCTCGCTGCCCTCATTCACGATAGATTGATATTACGCCAGCGTAACCAACAGTCTCATGTAAATAGAGCTTAGGTCAGTATTTACCAACCATTTTTTACTTATGCAACCCTTTGTTTCCTAATCCACACTGTGGAAAGGCGGCGAGCCGGCCGATGCTTAGTGGTATTTCGCCTGTTTTTTACGTTCTGAGTTCAAATTCTACCGAGGTCAACTTTGCCTTTCATCCTTTCGGGGTCGATAAATTAAGTACCAGCTGCGTACTGGGGTCGACCTAATTGAGTGGCTCCTTGCCCCTAAATTTCGGGCCTTGTACCTAGAGTAGAAAATATTATACTTTGTGGACATCCATAGCCATTTCAAGTATATTTTAAACAATCTTACGGAATTTTTATACAGTTGTATCTCGAGATGGTCATTTCATCTTTTTCTTTTTATTGTTTATTTTTGTCAAATAAACACACGCATTATATATTCGTTCTTCACTTCGGATTTACTATTGTCCTCGTTTTAGTCCAATGGACTAAACAGAACACAAGAAGACACTTGGTGTGTAGAGTCGATGAAGAGATCACAGGATGTGTGACGAAAGATTCCACACAAAGGACACTAAAAGAACAATAATAAACAATTGAAGAACGAATACATAGTGCTTGTATTTATTTGGCAAAAGAAAAAAAAAGAGAAAAATGACCACGCCTGAATATGACAATATTTGTTTCAACAAACGATTTCACATCAAGAATCTTGTAATGCAAATACATAAACGTGTATATATATATGTGTGTGTGTGTGTGCATGTATGTGTATATATATATATATATATAAAGTAGTAACAGAAAAGAGGACTTTCGATTATCCCCACGTGGTGAGTTGTAATGTATATAAGAAATTATAAAAGGAAAATACGCACACTTACATAGTTTTAATATAATTTTTAATATATCGACTGGTTTCGCTTTCGCTATTCATGATATTATGTGTTACTTATTTGAATATATATTTTTTCTTAAGAAGAAATTTGGTCCATGTTGTGTGTGATGAAATTCATGAGTGAATGACTTCATAAGTAGATAAATAAAGGGAGGTAATTGGTTGTCGTTATTATTCTTATTGTTGTAGGTAAGGGAGAAAACTGTTGAGTTCGGTAATGAGTGGGGATTATATATGTGTACAGAACAGAGACAGGTTTCAAAAACCTTGTTTAGTAGGGGATTTATGTACAGTGAAGTAATCGTGAATTGAAATATGTAAAAATATAAAAGTCGGTTATGCGTGCATATTAAGACGTGTTTTGTATTTTTCAATGAAAAAAGTTTTTTTATTTAAACATTCTAGTTGAGAGATTGCGTCTATGCAAAAATGTGCAGGTAACATCAAACCAAATTTCACAGTCTTCCCTACCTACCCTTTCTACCCACATGGCTCCGGGTTCAGCCCCACTGCATGGTACCTTGGGCAAGTGTCTTCTACTATAGTCTCAGGTCGACCAAAGCCTTGTGAGTGGATTTGGTAGATGGAGACTGGAAGAAACCGATCGTGTATATATATATATATATATTCACACACACACACATACATATATATATATATAATATATATATGTATATATGTGTGTTTATGTATTTGAGTGTCTGTGTTTGTCCCTACCACCATCGCTTGACAACCGATGTTGGTGTGTTTACGTCCCTGTAACTTAGCGGTTCAGCAAAACAGGCCGATAGAACAAGTACTGGGCTTACAAAGAATAAGTCCTGGGGTCGATTTGTTGGATTAAAGGCGATGCTCCAGCAGGGCCACAGCCAAATAACTGAAAAGAACAAAAGAAAAAATATGTATAAAAAACTCTGAAAATTGTTGGCGTTTTAACAAAATTTGGATCCAGCGTAATATTACACCATTATCGTCTCAGGTGAAGGTGCAATGGCCCAGTGGATAGAGCAGCGGATCACGGTCGTAGGATCGCGGTTTCGATTCCCAGACCGGGCATTGTGAGTGCTTATTGAGCGAAAACACCTAAAGCTCCAAGAGGCCCCAGCAGAGTGTGGTGGTGAACCCTACTGTATTCTTTCACCATAACATTCTCTCACTCTTTCTTCCTGTTTCAAAGGGCCAGCCTTGTTACACTGTGTGTCACGCTGAATCTCCCCGAGAACTACGTTAAGGGTACACGCGTCTGTGGAGTGCTCAGCCACGTGCACGTTAATAAATGAGCTGCAACGTCACTGGTGCCAAGCTGTATCGGTCTTTGCCTTTCCCTTGGGTAACACTGGTGGCGTGGAGAAGGAAGGCTGGTATGCGTGGGCGACTGCTGGTCTTCCATAAGCAACCTTGCCCGGACTTGTGCCTCGAAGGGTAACTTTCTAGGTGCAATCCCATGGTCATTCATGACCGAAGGGATTCACAAGAATCGTCTCAGACATTATGTTAGAAATGTTTTTTCTGATAGTAGTCTAGGTGGTGGTGGTGGTGGACTTGGGGGGGGGGCGGTTGATCGTGAGAAAACAGAATTATGATAAAATGCGTTCCATAATAATGACCATCCCCATCTATTTGATTTCAGATTGCATATTCCAACATGCACTTCCTCTTTCATTAAGGATCGGCATGTATATGGTGTCGGTGGTTGTGGCGGTGCGATGGTGCGATGGTGACGGTAGTGCAAGCAATCATGGTGAAAGAGATGGTGGTGGTGAAGCTGATGATGGTGGGGATTGTAGTGGTGGTGGTGTGGGAGGCAATGGTGGTGGAAGTGGTAGTGGTAGTGATTTTTGTGTCTGTGATTGTTTTAGGAACGAGTCGTACAGGTGGTGGGGTGGGCGGTTGTATGGTGGCGGTGATGATGGTGGATGTGGTGGCTGTGATTGTGGTGGTGGCGGCGGCGGTGGGGTGGGGGTGGAGACGGTCGTGATGGTGGGGGTAGATAGCAGCTCCGGTGGTGGAGGTGGTGGTAGTGGTTATGATGGTGGAGATGGTGGTGGTGGTGAGTTCATCATGTAATGTGTAGCAGCAGTACCACCACAACCATGGCCACCACCACTAACCACACCAACCACCACTAACCCCACCAACCACCACCGCCGCCAGAAAGGGGTGAAAGGGCTGTTAATGTCTTTGCCGTGTCCCTAATAATGGGGCTGCTGTAAGGGAGGTGTGGTCGATATTAATGGTGGATGGTGTTGATTTTGGTGGATGAGGTGATAATGGTTGGCGTGGAGGAGGAGGAGGGGGAAGGAGAGGATTTATAAATGGGGGGGTTGTGTGGGTGTTTGTATTGTTATTTGGTAATGGTGGTGTTGGTTGTGTTGGAGGTGGTTAGTGGACGGGGAAGGGGTGATGAGGTAGCCTGCTTCAATGATGATGGCCATGGCAGGAGTGGTGATTTCAATTCTGATTTTCGTAATAAACTCGGTTGTGGTGGTGGTGGTGGTGGTGGTGGTGGCGGTGGCGGTGGTGGTGGTGGTGGCGGCGGCGGTGGTGGTGGTGGCAGTGACGGCGGCGGTGGTGGTGGTGGTGGTGATGGTGGAGATGGTGGTGGTGGTGGTTATAGTGGACGAGGACGACGCGGCGAGACAACCTGCATCAGCGATGATGGCCATGGCAGGAGTGGTGATTATATTTATGATTTTCAAAATAGTCCTGGTGGTGATGGTGCTGGTGAGCGTGTCGGCACCAGTGTTGGCGGCGGCGGCGGTGGTGGCGGCGTTTTCTACGTGCTGATGGTGGAGGTCGCGGCGGCAACGGTAGCGATAATAGTGGTGGTGGCGGCGGCTGTGGCGTTTGTAGTGGTGGTAGCAGCAGCGGTAGCAGCGGCGGCGGCAGGGGAGGCGGCAGCGGCGGCGGCAGGGGAGGCGGCAGCGGCGGCGGCAGCGGCGGTGGTGGAGGTGGCAGAGTTGGCGGTGAGGATATATATTGTAATACATTCTATAATGATGACCTAATCACCGCTAATCACTAATGATCAGAATGGAAGACATAATTTCAACAACAAAACAAAGCAAAAACGAAAAAAATTATCCAAAGAAGCACAAAAAAAAGTAATAAAATAAATAAATAAATAAATAATACAGAACTTACGAAAAAAAAATCCGATTGTTAATTTAATGTAAATGGAGCGGGGGTAATGAAGATGGGGGGGGGGTATTTCCTTCTAGAATGGTAAACATGCAGAATTATATTGCAGGTAAAAATGGGTTAATTAGGGGACGCTAAAGTCAAAACGGAAATGACTCTGACGTACAGACAATGAGCGATTAGACATCTTAGCTGTTTATCGAACGATTCCATATCTCTAATCATGAATTTGTCTAGGGAGCACCTTGCATGATTGCCGTCTGGCTTCAGGTCTGTTCTCTTTCATTCCATTCCTCACTCTCCACCTCTCTCTTTCTTCCTTCCTTTCTTTCCTTTTTTTTTCTTCCATCCTTCCTTCCTTCCTTTCTTTCTTTCTTTCTTTCTTCCTTCCTTCCTTCCCTTCTTTCTTTCTTTCTTTGTTCTTTATTTCTCACACATACACATACTATCTTTCTCTCTTTTTTTCTTTTCTCTCTCTCTATTCACTTTCTCTCCAACTCATTCTCTCACGCTCTCATAAATACATAGATGCATGCATATCTATCTATCTATCTATCTATCTATCTATCTATCTATCTATCTATCTATCTATCTATCTATCTATCTATCTGTCTGTCTGTCTGTCTGTCTGTCTATCTATCTATCTACCTACCTATCTAACTATTTATCTATCCATCTGTATATAAATATGTGTGCGTGCGTGTGTGTGTGAATGTATGTTTGTGTGTATGTATTATGTATGTACATGTGTGTGAGTGTGTGCGTGTGAAAGGGTATGTGTATATATATATATATATATAGATATATATATATATATATATATACATACATACATACATATATATATACATACGCAATACATATACACACATATACATATGTATATAAATATATATATATTCAAATACATACGTATGTATGTATACATACATAGATACATGCATACATTCATACATACATACATACATTCATACATACATACATACATACATACATACTACATACATACGTACATACATATGTAGATACATGCCAATATATGCGATTAAATTCCAAAGCAGCAATCTCTTTAACCTAAAAATTGATCGTTCAAACTATTTATTCTTCATCTTTCATTTGCTCTTTATCTGTCAGTAATATAATTACACACACACACACACACACACACACACACACACACACACACCACACGCGCACATACACACACACACACAGTCACACAAACTCACACACACACAAACATACACATACACACACATACAGATGTCTATACACACAGACTGCATGTGTGCGTACATATATATGTATATATATATATATATATATATATATATATATATATATATATATATATGTGTGTGTGTGTGTGGTGTGGTGTGTGTAAATATATGCATGTTTATGTGTACGCTCACACACATGTATAAAAATAGAGAGAGATAGAGTTAGTGAGTTAGTGAATGTAATTATTTAACATTGATTTTCAAGTTTTGCCATTGAGTCACAGACGCACACACATACACACACATACACACACACACACACATACACACACACACACACACACACACACACACATACGTTAATATGTATATATAATCTAAGTAAGTGGACGGAGAAAGACTCTAACACATCTTTAATGACCAGTTACAGTTGTTTCTGCATCACATCTACATTCAACGCCAGCCGATGCCAAAGTTCAAGGCCAAAATATACATATTTGACGTTGAAACGTTCGAGTGGCACTTCTTCAGACCGGTATCAAATACCTGCTCTAACAGTGTGCAGTCATCAGTCCTTGCGTTTTGCTTATATCCACAGGAAACACAATGTGACTAAAGGCAAAATGTAAGTAGAGTGCTAAAAGAAAGGCAGGGTAAGTAAAGGGTGAATAGCAATGCAGATAAATGTATAGTTAGAGAATGAAGAAGCAGTAACAGTATATGTATATATGTATATTACTCTTACTCTTTTACTTGTTTCAGTCATTTGACTGCGGCCATGCTGGAGCACCGCCTTTAGTCGAGCAAATCGACCCCGGGACTTATTCTTTGTAAGCCCAGTACTTATTCTATCGGTCTCTTTTGCCGAACCGCTGAGTGACGGGAACATAAACACACCAGTATCGGTTGTCAAGCAATGCTAGGAGGACAAAGACAGACACATACACACACACATATATATATATACATATATACGACAGGCTTCTTTCAGTTTCCGTCTACCAAATCCACTCACAAGGCATTGGTCGGTCCGGGGCTATAGCAGAAGACTGAACCCGGAACCATGTGGTTGGTTAGCAAGCTACTTACCACACAGCCACTCCTGCGCCTGAAATACACACACATATATATATATATATATATATATAATATATGCATCTACATATATAAAACTCAACGTGTGTGTCTGTGTGTGTATCTGTGTGTGTGTCTGTGTGTTTAACTTCCCGGTACACCTCCTCCTAGCCAACAAATCGTAGTACCGCCAAAAATGGGTCACTTAAAGTTTAGGCGAATGAAAATTGAACTGCGCTATTTCTGTTCCGAAATTCATCTCGCAAGTGCAATAATCGATAATGTGTTTGTTTAGGCCTTATCCCATGCATTGAATAGTGAACTTTACTCAGTCAGCTGTTTGACGTGAACTTTGTTCACCACGTGTGCAAGCATGCGTAAATTGCATGAAAAAAAAATCAAGATATAAAAACGAATAACCCTAAACATTGTAGAAATTCGGCAAAGAAATGAATTTTCGGGATGTAGCCTGAAGGGTTTTTTCGTATTAATCGTTTGGACTTGTGAAAACATACCAATTGTTTTCATAACATTTTAACGATTTGAATAAATGTGACCATTTTGCGTTGAGTCTGCAGTTTGAATCACTTTAATCAAAACTTTAGCAGGCCGGATTTTTGATCATCACGATACATCGCAAGCGACTCCCTGAAACTCTCCCTGAAATCCCCGTTGAGAAATCTATATATATAAACTCAATTGTGTGTCTGTGTGTGTATCTGTGTGTGTGTCATGTGTTAACTTTGGATCTACCAAGTTTCATTATTAAGGATGGAAAGTAGTGTGTAGCAAATCTATATATATAAAGCTGAGCTGGCAGAAACGTTAGCGCGCCGGGCGAAATGCTTAGCGGTATTTCGTCTGTCGTTACGTTCTGAGTTCAAGTTCTGCCGAGGTCAACTTTGCCTTTCATCCTTTCGGGTTCGATAAATAAAGAACCAGTTTCGCACTGGGGTTTGATGTAATCAACTTAATCCGTTTGTCTGTCCTTGTTTGTCCCCTCTATGTTTAGCCCCTTGTGGGTAGTGAAGAAATATATATATATAAAGCTGAAGTTGTCTGTGTGTGGCAGGTTTGGTAGCCTTCAACTAACACTATCTCCTTCGAGACCCTGCAGCGCAAGTTGACCAAAATTGAGAGTATGATAGAAGAAGGCTTGCTCTTCATTCTGCAGTAGATAAAATTCAAATCGGACCTTGTTAACACCAATAATTATTTACTTCAAAAAGGTGCTTTTTTTCTATGAAAATCCCTATTTTTTACGATTTTTGACTGCTGTGTCACCATTTTTCGGTGTATTTCAGCTGGAAAAATGTTCCCTTGAAGAGAATTACAAGTTGCATAATGCAAAATTTTTACTTCTTAAAAATTCCAATTCTAAAGGGTCGAAACAAACCCTAGCACACCGGGTGATACTGCTAGTATATATATATATATATATATATATATATATATATATATATATATACATATATATATATATATACAATATATATATATATACATATATATAATATACATGTATATATATATATATGTTTGTATGTATGTGATATATATATGTATATATATTTATATTGTGTGCCTTTGTGTCTGTGTTTGTACGCCACCACCACCATCGTTTGACAACCGATGTTGGTGTGTTTATGTTCACGAAATCTAGCAGTTCGGCTAAAGTGACCGATAGAATAAGTACTATTCTTACAAAGAATAAGTCCTCAGGTAGATGACTGAAACGTGTAAAACAATATAACTGTTAAATT
>NC_043000.1:29817668-29822668 GCF_006345805.1 Octopus sinensis | reverse complement strand
TATATATATATATATATAATTCCCTTCAGCATAAGAGAGATTTTTACTCCACAGTAACTTCAGTGAATTTTGAAGTAAAATATGTCACAACCATATTTTGACTTAGCCTAATGGTCATTTATTCATCATCACTTCTTAAGCGGTGATGTTGCTATTTTGATTCCGACCAGGCGGTCTTCGAGCGTTTTTAAGTTATAGATGTTGCTGAATCTGTCCGTGATTATCTCTTTCCAGTATTTCTCATGAGGATGGCTAAAGACCCAGAAATGCTCCCGAGAATCCGGTAGAAGATGTCGTCTTTTTTTTACATGTTTTACTGTAAGAGAGAATTGTTTTCGCCACTGTAGCTGCAGTGGATTTGCCATTTAAATAAACCTAAAGTTCATCTAAATGCATATAATATATATAGAGTGGGTATGGATGTGAGTGTGTGTGTGTGTGGATAATATATATATATAGTATATATATATTACGATATATATATATAACATATATATATATATATATATATATATATATATATATAATACAACGTGCAGCGTGGGAGGTGTTATAAACCAATTTAAAGAAACACACAAAAACCGTTAGATTCACTTCAACATTTAAATTTAATTTGTCAAAATATTTTCGTCGTCGCTGAGGACCTGAAGAACAACCTGTTCATGACAACATTCCGTGCTGCAATAATATATATTTATATATATATATATAATATATATATATATGTATAATTAACAGAATGAGTTAAGGGTCCAAGGCTGTGAAAGATTTCAGAACATTATAAAGAGTTTACAGCTGTTACGGGATATTTTATATATCCCTTCATCGGAGACGGGCCGTGAGAAGATAGTAAACCAAATAAATTTTCAAATCCTCGAACAACAGTTAAGAATTATATATATTATATATTATATATATTATATATATATATATAATATATATATGAGTATGTATGTATGTATGTATGTATTTATATATATTATATATATATATATATATATATAGTTGAAATTTACAGAAAAACAAAAAGACGAAGACAGGTGTATAAAAAACAAGCAGGTGCGTTAGTTTGACGCTTGGGAAGGTGAGAACGTCTTTTACGTTTCGAGCCTACGCTCTTCAACAGAAAAGAACACGAGGATATAAACAGAGAGAGAATATACGTACAGGCATACATACGTACATAAATATATGTGCGCGTGTGTGTGTGTGTGTGTGTGTGTGTGTGTGTGTGCATACATGTGTTTGGAGAGGTGTCGGTGATTGGCCCGCACAACCACTTGACAACCGGTGTTGGTGTGGTTACGTCCCCGCAACGCAATGACCAATAAAATAATACTTGGCTTAGAAATAAATACTGGAATCGATTTGCTCGCCTATAATTCTTGAAGGTGGTGCCCAAGCATGGCCGCAGTCTAAAGACTGAAACAAATAAAAGAAATAAAAAATGAAATACAAATCTACAAAAATTTGAAATCAAAGAGGAAGCCACTACGTGGAACATTGGCCTGCTAGAAATAGCAACCAAAACACCCTCATATCACACCATTTAGACTTTTAAAAAAGGGGAAAGAAAAGGAGCAGGCAATAAGGTTACATTATACTATGTAGTCCTAGATACACTATGCATGAAAACATATAATTAATGATCATGGCTGGAAATACTTCGATCATAGATCTTCTCGCTTAAAGCCGTCCTGGGGTTAAATAGCAATAAAACTTACAATATTACATGTTATAGTTTAGTCCCAGACGAAAAGTGTTCTAACTGACGATCCTACCGTGACCATTCCAACTTTAATTCAGATAAAGTATACCGAGGAAATCCTTATTTGATATTCTATTGAACAAAGCTGCACGGTGGCGGAATGGAAGCGCTGAAGAGGGAGTTCACTGTTATTTCTAGCATACAAAACGAACACGTGCAGGCTTTCCTCACCAATGGCTCTCGTTAGGATAGTTGTTGTTGTTGGTGGTGGTGGTGGTGGTGCTGCTGGTGTCGGTCGTCTTCGTCGTGGGGATGATAGTGGTGGTGGTGGCGGTGCAGATGGTGGTGACGAAGAAGACGATGGTAGTGATTGTAATGATGGTGGAGGTGGTGGTGGTGGTGGTGGTGGTGGTGGGGGTGATGGTTGTAGTGGTGGTGGTGGTGGTAGTGGTGGTTGTGGTGGTGGTGATGGTGGTGGTGATGGTGGGGGTGGTGGTGATGGTGGTTGTGATGGTTTTGGTGATGGTGGTGGTGGTAGTGGTGATGGTGGTGGTGATGGTTGTAGTGGTGGTGGTGATGGTGGTGGTGGTGGTGGTGATGGTGGTGGTGATGGTTGTAGTGGTGGTGGTGGTGTGATGGTGGTGGTGGTGGTGGTGATGGTGGTGGTGATGGTTGTAGTGGTGGTGGTGGGTGGTATGGTAGTGGTGGTGGTGGTGGTGATGTGGTGATGGTGGTGATGGTTGTAGTGGTGTGGTGGTGGTGATTGTGGTGGTGATGGTGGTGGGGGGTGGTGATGGTGGTTGTGAGGTTTTGGTGATGGTTTTGGTGATGGTGGTGGTGGTGGTGGTGATGGTGGTGGTGATGGTGTAGTGGTGTGGTGGTGATGGTTGTGGTGGTGATGGTGCTGGTGAGTGGTGGTGGTGGTTGGTGATGGTGGTGGTGATGGTGGTGGTGGTGGTGATGGTGGTGGTGATGGTTGTAGTGGTGGCGGTGGTGGTGGTGGTGGTGGTGGTGGTGGTGATGGTGATGGTGGTGGTGATGGTTGTAGTGGGGGTGATGGTGGTGGTGATGGTTGTAGTGGTGGTGGTGGTGGTTTGTGGTGGGCGTGGTAGTAGTAGTAGTAGTAGTGGTGGTCAGGACATGGATCCGCAGCAGGGTGCAAGAATTCTGACAGTCATGATGATGACGACGACGACAATAACGATCACAGTCTTTGTGGTATGGGCTGCAGTGGGGCAGTGGTGTTGGCAGGATGCTGCCGGTCGTGGTGTGTTGTCGTTGTGGTAGCGGTGCCAATCGGGATGATCGTAATGCTGACACACAAACACACGTACACACACCCACACACACAAACAAACACATGTACACAAACATACACGTACACACACACACGCACACACAGACACGTACACAAACAAACACACACACGTACACACATACAGAAACATACACACACGCTCTCACGCACACACACACGTACACACGCATGTACACTCACACACACAAACACACGTACACACTCTCACAAACACACACACACATACACATACACAAACACACGTACACGCTCTCACAAACAAACACACACACACAAACACACGTACACACTCTCACAAACACACACACACACACAAACACATGTACACACTCTCACAAACACACGTACACACACACAGACGTACACATACACAAACACACGTACACATAACAAACACACGTACACACTCTCACAAACACCACACCACACACGCACACACAAACACACGTACACACTCTCACAACACACACACAACACACACAAACACACGCTACACACTCTCACAAACACCACACACAAAAACACACGTACACACTCTCACAAACACACACACACACACACACAAAAACACACGTACACACTCTCACAAACACACACACACACAAACACACGTACACACTCTCACAAACACACACACACACACACAAACACACGTACACACTCTCACAAACACACACACACACACACACAAAAACACACGTACACACTCTCACAAACACACAACACACACACACACAAAAACACATGTACACACTCTCACAAACACACGTACACACACACAGACGTACACATACAGAAACACACACGCACACACATACAAAGACACGCACACATTGCTGTCTATAGTAGTAGAAATACGACCAAGTATTAATGAAGCTGGGGTTTTTTTTTTTACCACTACCACCACCACCACTACCACCACCACTACTACTACTACTACTACTACTACTACTACTACTACTACTACTACTACTACTACTACCATTGCTGCTGCTGCTGCCGTTGTCGCTGCTGCCGTTGTCGCTGCTGCTCTAATCATGGTTCTTCACTACCAGTTGCTGCTGGTGCTTCCATTCCGAGTCCTACTTCAGCTGTTGCATCTAGTTCGAATGCAGCTGCGACTACTGCTGCTGCTGCTGCTGCTGCTACCGCCGCTGCTGCTGACGGCGATGGTGGTGATGGTGGGGATGGTGGTGATGGTGATGTTATAGCGTTGGCTCTGAGTGGAACGGGTAGGGGGGGGGTTGGGTGGCGCTGCAGTCAACGGATGGCTGTCGTAGTCGTCGTCGTCGTCGTCGTCGTTGCTGTTGTTGTTGTTGTTGGTGGTGGTGGTGGTGGTGGTGGTGGTGGCGGCGGCGGCGGCGGTGGCTGCGGTGGTGGTGGTTATGTTGATAGTTCTCTTATAATTGCAACTGCTGCTGCCGGTGCAGCTGCTGCTGGTGCCGGTGCCGGTGCAGCAGCCTGATTTAAGGTAAAGGAAGCAATAGAACGAGAGGAAAGGCGGCGACGACCGTGGTGGTGGTGGTGGTGGTGGTGGTGGTGGTGGTGGTGGCGGTGGTGGCGGTGGTGGCGGCGACGGCAGCGGAGGTGGTGGTTGCGGCGAAGACGTTGATGGTGTTGGTGGTGGTGGTGGTGGTGGTGGTGGTAGTGGTGGTGATGATGGTGTGTGTGGTGGTGGTGGTGGTGGTGGTGGTGGTGATGATGATGGTGTTGGTGGTGGTGCTGGGGGGGATGATGATATTGATGCTGATGACGTTGATGATGATGATAATGATGATAATGATGATAATGATGATAATGATGGTGGTGGTGGTAGTGGTGGTGATGGTGTTGGTGGTGGTGGTGGTGATGATGATAGTAATGGTGGTGGTGATGCTGATGATGCTGATGCTGCTGATGATGATGATGATGGCAGTGGTGATGATGACGATGGTGGTGGTGGTGACGACGATGGTAAAAGAAGATGATGATGAC
>NC_043000.1:29810677-29815677 GCF_006345805.1 Octopus sinensis | reverse complement strand
AGAAGACAGGTTTTAAGCTTCTTCGTTGAGTTTCCTTCATTTATATTGAATTGGCAATCATCAGTTCCATCAATGGACAGAGTGAAACTGATATTATTTGCATTGAAGTGCTTCTGCTGAAATGGGGTTCAGGTATAACCAAGATCATTACTGGCACACGTTTATCTAAGGTGACGCTTTTGTTGTAGTTGGCGGTGTTGTTGGCGGTGGTGGTGGTGGTGTTGCTGCTGGTGTTGTTGGTGTTTTTGTTGTTGTTGTTGGTGGTGGTGGTGGTGGTGGAGGTGGTGGGGGTGATGATGATGGTAGTGTTGCTACTACTACTGCTGGTGCTGTTGCTACTGCTGCTGCTTCTGCTACTAGTGCTACTGCTGCTGCCAATGCTACTGTTGCTGTTGCTGCTGATAGTAAACTTCACATCAGTACCGATCGAAAATATTCCAGCCACGACCACTCTATTTTTTTCAAACAATGATCAACGATATCTAACCACCAGCACCACCAAAAGATGACCTCTGTACTTTAAAAATAAAGGTATGTGGGTTGAACGCCGAAATAGAGCCTCCTTTACAACAAAAAGGAATGAAACCTGAGGTGGAGGTATAGCCACCTATCTTAACAACTGTCTTAGGTAAGTTCAAGTCGTATTTAATATACAGACACTGACAGGCCTTGTGGCTAGAGTAGAAAAGAATTTATAAAGGCGGCGAGCTGGCAGAATCGTTAGCACGCCGGGCGAAATGCTTAGCAGTATTTCGTCTGCCGTTACGTTCTGAGTTCAAATTCCGCCGAGGTCGACTTTGCTTTTCATCCTTTCGGGGTCGATAAATCAATTACCAGTTATGCACTGGGGTCGATGTAATCGACTTAATCCTTTGTCCTTGTTTGTCCCCTCTGTCTTTAGCCCCTTGTGGGTAGTAAAGAAATAAGAAAAGAACTTATAGACTGATAAAGCATCGAGCTGGCGTAATCGTTAGTAGGTGAGGCAAAATTCTTTTTTCTGATTTCAAATTCCGCCGAGGTCGACTTACCTTTCATTCTTTCGGGGTCGATAAAATAAGTTCCAGTTGAGCAATGGGTCGATCCAATCGACTGACCTTACACTCTCCCACGAACATTTTAGATCAATATATAAACACTGATGAATATATTTTAATCAACGAATCACAATATGGAACGAATGGGAGGTGAACTGGCAGAACAGAATATTTGTCAGTTGTGAATATTTCCAATTCAGCATTTACCAAGAAGAAAATAAAATGTCGCTCTTATTCTTAAGTTTCTGATTTCTCTATTTCTTATAAGACATACTGTAACAATAGTTTCATATAAGTACTGTTCGTAGATGACATGCGAAGTCAATCAGTTGTCTTTTCCTTGCTATTTAATGCAAGACGAAGCTGTCATCCTTGTCAGCTTTTCCGAATCAGTAATGTAAAGAGTGTCCCATGGTGGCTAATTTCAATGAGAAAAAACTGACGCTGGATAAATATCAGTGTCTCTGAAACTGACAGCTTTTCAATTCAGTTTTTGTAAAGATGTCGAATTAACTAATGTGAAATGCAATTAAGTAAAAGAGAGAACTCAATACTCTTAGGCAGAGTGGAATAACATTTATTTAAAATTAAGTCTGTGTAGGTTACGGTATAGAGAAACTCTGCACGTAATTTCAATTCTCGACGTCTTCAAGAAGTGGAAAGAAAAAATACTCAGCAGGCGTGGCAGGGTGGTAAGAATTTTACTGCCTAACAACATGGTTCTGGGTTCGATCTCATGTTGGGTGACACCTTGGGCAAGTGTTTTCTGTTTTAGCTCCGAGCCGACCAAAGCCTAGTGAGCAGATTGATCGAGGGAAATAATCCGATTGTATACTTGTGTTTGCTTTTTATCATTAGTGTTGCTGGTGGTGCTGTTGTTGTTGATGGTGGTGGTAGTGTTGTTCATGTTAACGATGGTGGTGGTCAAACATGTCTGAGGTGACCCATGAACAAAAGTATTCCACATATGAATGACGATATTTTTGCAAACTGTGTACCGCATCATCCGTTGTGACCCGTTTTTCACTTGGCAAGAATATGTTCCCGATATTGCTACAGACTTAGTTTTCATAACATACACACAAACGTACACACACATACACGCGCATATCTGAACATGTGTGTATGTGTATGTGTATGTGTACTTGTATGTATATATATATATATATATATATATATTATATATATATAATATATATATATATATATATATATAGGGAGAATTTACAATAAAACAAAAACGAAGACAGGTGGTTTAGACAACGAACATATGTATTACTATAACGCTCGGGAAGTGTGAAATAGTCTTTAACGTTTCGAGCCTACGCTCTTCCACAGAAAGGAACACAGAAAGAAACAAGGAGAGAAAATAAAAAATGTGTAGTGGCTAGCGATCTGCGTATGTGTATGTATGTATGTATGTATGTATGTATGTATGTATGTATGTATGTATGTATGTATATATGCATGTATGCATGCAAGTAAGATAAATGAGAAACAAACAGCATGAAAGCATTCACATCATATAACGTCAAAATGAAATTCTTTTGTTGAAAATTTATTCTCAAAAGCAGTAAAACGACAGACTGAAGATGGCATATACCAAATGTACAAATCAGCATCAAATGAAATGAAGCCTTAGGTTATGTAGAATAACAATTTTTACCAAGCAGCTGCCATTATGAAAACAGTCCGAGCCGCCATCTTTAATTCTCGGCCGCATTATATTTCCTATCACCATGGTATCAAAACCTTACGATGCTCTCATTTAGATTGTATCGTTTGTTATTTACTTGATAGTCATGCAACAAGTGTTTAGCGAAAGTAGCTGAAAACCTGTTTTTCACCTGATTAAATTAAATATTTAGAAAGTCTATCACAGTACACAATAGAAATCGTTGCACATTACTATTATTATTATTATTATTATTATCATTATCATTATTATTATATTATTATTATTATTATTATTATTATTATTATTATTATTAGTCTTGTTGTTGTTGTTGTTAATGTTATTATTATTATCATTACTATTGTTGTTACTGTTGTTGTTGTCGTTATTATTATTATTATTATTATTATTATTATTATTATTATTATTATCATTATTATTTGTATATGTATTATAATTATTACGTTATGTCGATGTAAGCAGACGTGTACTAAGCCTGCTCTGGGAATTTCTGCTTTTGTTTTTCTTTCTTTTTTCTTTTTAATTTTTTTCGAAGAACAAATTAAACAAAAAAATAATGCCTTTTGGATAGTTTTCAACAGAGAAATCTCCCCCAGCTCGTGATGGATGTCTCCTGCACATCTGCAAACAGAGACTCTATGACTATGATATTATGGAATAATTATATTTTCCTGTTTCTGTTTCTCTTCAGAGAAACAAGCTCCCACTACACCCAACCCTACCCCGACCTCCATAAAAAAAGTGATCGTTGCAACACAGAAATAAAAAAAAGAACATTGCAAAAAGAACAAATTTAATTTCGAAGCAATCCCACGAATTGTCTGCGATAATAATATTTTAACAATTTGTATGATTTGAACAGCAAAAAACAACAAAACCACAGTTTACCAAAGTAAGCAAGCGTAGAAATTTTAATAAAGGACACTGTTGTCGACAGCGATAAAAACACGTTTGTGTGTGAAATATTGGCAAGCGTTGGTAGCCACGAAGAAGCACTGGACACGAGTGAGCAAAAAGAAAATGGGATGTACGTAATATATATAAGGGAGTAAATAAAACCCCATTAGCCTGGGGGTATTTTATATATGAACGAACAAGGTGGAAGTTCACAAGATGCTGAATCAAGAAGCCAATAAAGGACTACACTTTGTTTTGGCACATACGTTTACGTTTATGCAACATCGATTGTAAATTATTTAAGGCCACACAAACGGATATATAACGTAGATTAGATAACTTAGGTAGGTCCGACTAAGGATTGGCTCAGGCCATGTCTAACTTAACAGCACCACCTGATAAGTTCTTTTAAGTCATTTGTAAGTCAAGTTTTGTTGTATCATGTTCCATTCAAGTAGGGAGTTCTTGTTGACTGCGATGTATCCTTGTATAGGTGAGTAATGAAGAGAAGTTTATGATATAATTTCTCTTTCCGTTGTCATTCTATCTTTGTTATATATATATATATATATATATTATATATATATATATATATATTATATATATATATATATATATATACATGTATATATATAACATATATATTCTTTTATTCTCTTCTTCTTCCAGTCATTTCATTGTCGCCATGCTGGAGCACCGGCTTAGAGGAATTTTAGTCGAAGGAACCCACTCCGGGACTTATTCATTGTAAACCTAGTACTTAGTCCATCGGTCTCTTTTTTACGGGGAAGTAAACATGCCAACATCGATTGCCAGGTGATAGTGAAGGGGACAAACAGAGACAGAAAGACAAACCCATAAAGACAAACACATACACACATACATACATATCGAAATTATATATATATGAATATACACACGACAGGCTTCTTTCAGTTTCCGTCTACCAAGTCCATTCACAAGGCTATAGTAGAAGACTATAGTGGGACGAACCCGGAACCGTGTTTGGGAAGTAAGCTTCTTTCCACACTGCTATGCTTGCGCCTATATACATTAATATATATAATGAAAACAAAAAATGGACATATCGCCGTTACAGCGGTTACACTACAGACTGCTCCAATCTGGCTGCCCCAAGAAAATCTAAGCTAAGAGCATTAGACTCTTTGGAAGAAAGCAATCGAATGTATACGAAAACAAGGACGAAAAAAAACCGGAGAAATGGTACACAATTACAGATGCAAACAACAGGACATTAACAACAGGTGTTTTTCGACTAAGGACGAATTGAATTAACCTGGAGTGTGCTGAAAAGTGAAGCCTTACAGCAGGGACATAGAAGATGAAAGTCATGGGAAGCTATGTAAGAGATG
>NC_043000.1:29795677-29805677 GCF_006345805.1 Octopus sinensis | reverse complement strand
TATATATATATATATATATATATATATATATATATATATGTATTATAGGAGGAGCACTCCGTCAGTTACGACGGCGAGGGTCTCAGCTGATACGAACAACGGAACAGCTTGCTCGTGAACCATTGAAGTAGTTCTCAAGGAGGTTCAGCGTGACGCAGAGTGTGAAAAGACTGGCCTTTTGAAATAAAAGTACTACTCTTTTTTGCCAGCTGAGTGAAGTGCAGCAATGTGAAAAATAAAGTGATTTGCCCAAGGACACAACATTTCCCCAGGAATTGAACTCAGAACATTACGATCGTAAGCAGTATGCCCTAACAACTAAGCTACGCGCCTTCATTACATATTATATATGTATGTATATATATATATATATATATATATATATATCACGTGATCACTTGACCGACCAGGCTATGAGATGTTGCTACACATCGCTGGTCACAATGCGCTTCGCATTGTTTTAGCCTTCAAATGATGCCACCCCGCTGGCTAAGCGAGCAGGCCAACAGAAGAAAGAGTGAGAGAAAGTTGCGGCGAAAGAGTACAGCAGGGATCGCCACCATCTCCTGCCAGAGCGTTGTGGAGCTTTAGGTGTTGTCGCCCAATAAATACTCACAACGCCCGGTCTGGGAATCGAAACCACGATCCTACGACCGCGAGTCCGCTGCCCTAACCACTGGGCCATTGCGCCTCCACACACACATATATATATATATATATATACATATATATATATATGTTTCATATACATATATATATATATATATATATATAATATTATGTATATACACACACACATACGCGCAAGCACGACGGGGTTTCTGTCAGTTTCAGTCCACAATTCAGAAGGATTTAATCGGCCCGAAGCTATAGTAAAAGACACTTGCCCAAGATGCCACGCAATGAGACTGAACCCGGAACCATGTTGTTGCAAAGTTAGCTTCTTACCACACAACCACGCCTAGTATTTATTTAATCGACCCTGGTGGGGGGGGGGGCTGAAATAAAACACAACGGTGGGAATATTTGAATTCAGAGTATGAAGACACTTAACCGAATACATGGCATTTTGTTCGACGCTCCAGCGATTCTACGATTCAACCAATCCGCCGTCTTTTGTTAATGTTCTATTAATCAATTAATTTTTTTTCCTCAATGTCTTCGTACTCAATCAGATTTTTCGAAATTTATTTATCTTTGTTGTTTTCAAGTTAAGCTATTGTAGTAATGTTGTTCTCGTGTCGCTCTTATTAATGGAACACAAGTTTCATGAAGATTTCTCCATTATACATTCTCTCTTCAAGTACATTAACATTGTCGACACTTTTTTTTTATAAAATTTAATATAGATTCCAATGTATTCTACTGTCTTATATGTCAAATATCGATTGTCTTACATAATCTCGTTCCTACACATTTATAAAAATGTTAAAAAAAAATTTCTTCAACGCTATTCATGTCTGTTCCATTATATCAGTCCAAACTTAAAGTCATTAAATTCACAGGAGTAGGCCTACCTTTGCGGGTGAGAAGGACACTTCACAAACACATGCCATCAGTTTCGATATGAACACACAGAAATTTTGCAGAGTTCTGTTTCCCCAACATACATACATACATACATACATACATATGAGGAGTTGCTGAAAACATCCTGGGTTTGGGTAAAAGAAAATACAGAGGGATCAGTTAATTATGATTTTAGCCAACATATTCCCCTCTCAGATATTCACACACATATTGCAGAGACTCTACAGTTTTTCTAAACTCTTCTTAAAAACTTGGAAGTTTGCTCCTGGTCTTCCGCAACATCCTTAAAGCTAGTAACTTTTTAGTACACCCCACCGTATATATATATATATATATATATATATATATATATATATCAGTTCGTTTTCCAGGTTTTTGTTTTTTTATGTTCACGTTTTTCATGTTGTTCACGATTTTTTGACGACCTCTACCCATATATGCATGTGTATATACATGTATATATATATGTATGTATATATATATATATATATATATATATATATATATATATATATATATATATATATATATATATATATATATATATATTCTACACATACACATACACACTTTCTACTCATTTTTCAAAGAAATTTTAGCTTCTTTACAACAAATCTCTGTTGTTTTTGTTGTTTATTCTCAGTTCAATTCTAATCGCGCAGACTTATAACCAAATGAATGACAGTTGCAGTCATAGGATTCTTGGCTTTCAACCAGGCGACCTGCATTCGTTTCCCGGCAGGGGAAAACAATTATCTTAGTTATAGACGTTGTTGTATGGTTAAGAAGCTTGCTTTTCAATCACGTGCTTTTGGGTTCAGTCTCATTTCACGATACATGGAGCAGGTGTCTTCTATTATAGCCTCATGCAAAGCAATTTCTTGGATTCAGTTTGGTGCGCTTATTGTACATATGTGTATATAAGTGTATACATGAATGCATCCGTGTGTAGGAGGTGCGTGTATGTTTGTGTGTGTCTGTGTGCGAGTGAGTCTCACTGCATGTGTTTATACCCTTCGACTTGACAACCGATGCTGGTTTATTTACATCTCCGCAACTTCGCGGTCCACCAAAAAGTGATCGATAGAATAAATACCGGACAAAAAGGAAAGCAAACTAAAAAAGGAAAATCATAAGTACAAGTGTCGTTTGTTCGGCTAAATCTTTCCAAAGTCATTATCCAGCATGGCCGCAGTCTAAGGATTGTGACAGCTCAATAAGAAAAGATGAAGATTTTAGACGCCATTCGTCCAAGTGCATCCTGCACCGCAGTTTTTTTTTCTTCTTTTGTTTTCGATTTTACTCTCAAGATTGACAAATCTCTGAGAACTTTTAACAGATCAAAGATCAAGATGATCACTAAGAGGTTGCGTCAGTTCTCAATTTCTTAACGATTTGAGAAGTAAAGTCATCCATTTTCGTTCTCTTGGAAATAAATTAAAAAAATTAAAAACCACAACCATAGTAAACACTCATGTCTCTGAATCAGAAAATAAAATCGAAAAACTGAAAAATATCAGCGGATTATTCACGTGAAGTCTACGCCTTTATATTAACCCTATTTAATCCCAGAGATTACAATCGGTTGAACCTATTAACCTTACGAATATCTGATACCAAAACAAGGCACGAAGAGACTAAATTCAAAATATTATCATATCAATATTTTCCTTCTATCGCTTCATTGTTAATATAACAAACCAGTAATTGGTTTTAGATTATTATTTCATCTTAACGTAATGTTGTTATTGCTGTTGTTGTTGGTGGTGGTGGTGGTGGTGTCGTCATCGTTGTTGTTGTTTTTGTTTTTGGTGACGACGATGATGATGATGATGATGGTGGTGGTAATATTGTCATTCTTGTTTGATATTCTCTACGTTCACCGAAATCGTTTTGTCCTCTTCGCAATGTTTAATTTACAGCTTCAATCATGAGATACATCAGAAAGAAAATAATTTTACACAATCAGAGTGCAACAAGAATAATAATATCTGAAATGAGAGCAGTAGCAGCAGTAGCAACAGTAAATGCGCCAGTAGTAGTGGTGGTGGTGGTGGTGATGGTAGTAGTAGTGGGGGTGGTGTTGGTGGTGGTGGTGGTGTTAGTAGTAGTAGTAGTAGTAGTAGTAGTAGTAGGAATAGTAGTAGTAGTAGTAGTGGTATTAGTAGTAGTGGTGGTGGTGGTGGTGGTGGTGATGGTGGTGGTGGTGGTGACGGTGGTGGCGGTGGCGGTGGTGGTGATGGTGGTGGTGCTGGTGCTGGTGGTGGTGATGGTGGTAGTAGTAGTAGTGAGAGAGCGAAGTGAGAGGGGATTGAGCCAAATTATCACAATAGAAATATATATGAAAGCAGTCAGAAAAAATATATGAAAGCATAAAGCGCAGGAGAAAAAAAAAAAACGTATCACATGACAACTGCAATAATACAGATTTGACCGAATTTATGTGTCGGATGAGGTCGCTGATGTAGTTTATTCATCTTGTGTCAAATAGAATTGACGCGTTGCTGTTGATGTTTAGCCTTTGGTCAAACGTCTTTGAGCCAACTAATGATCGAAAGCAATCTTGTCGTGCCCATCCTGTCCTTTTAAGTATATGTAAAACTACCTTTATTTAAGATTAGCAGTATCGCCCGACGTTGCTCGGTTTTCTTTTCTTTTCGACCCTTTAGAATTGGAATTTTTGAAAAGTAAAAATTCTGCATTATATAGCTTGTTATTCTCTTTAACATTTTTCTGGTTGAAATACACCGAAAAATGGCGACACTGCAGTCAAAAAATCGTAACAAATAAGGATTTTCATAGGAAAAAAGCGCTTTTTTGATGTAAATAATTTTTGGTGTTAACATAGTCCGATTTGAATTGTTTCTTCTACGGAAGGAAGAGCAAGCCTTCTATTATACTCTCAATTTTTGTGTTAACTTGCGCCGCAGGGTCTCGGAGGAGATAGTGTTAGTTGAAAGCTACCAAACCTGCCATACACAGACAACTTCAGCTTTATATATAGAGAGATGACGGAATTTTTAATTTGAAGAAGCTTTGGCTGTTATCTATTGCAAGTTGCATAACCCCACAGAAGCTTACCGAGCTCACGAGATGACTTGTATTGTTTGTCACTTTCCAGCTGAAAAATGAATTTGAGATATAAGCCCGTGTTAAGAGATTTCCATAATTTTCCGAGAGTGACATTCGACTGTAAATAAAATACAGTCTTTATTAACTTTCGTCAGGTAAGTGGGGTTTTCATAGACATTAGAAACGGAGAGATCTAGATGTACAATCATACATGGGTTCAATTTAAATGTAATATTTTAGATTGTTTCCTTGTTCAAAGTCTTGTAAACAATAAGTTTTTGCCATGTAATCAGAAAATATGAATGTTTCAGAACTGGAAAAACTGTTATCGTGTTTCTCAGTTGTAATATCTAAGCCTTATTGTAGAATTTAGATATCTATATTTGCCCTTCTTGATTTCCGAATCTTTTTGTTGTAAAGCGATTTACTGCCGAATGTGGCCACTTTTATAGATTCTTTCTTATTCTTTAACATGATTAACGAAAAAATAAAAGCGGTAATAGAGAAGTGACCTTTTAAAATCTCACTTATTACTGCCGAGTGTTAGAATGCGGCACATGTTTATATCAATCAATGAGATAAATGATCAAGTTATGACGGATACTTTTGAGTTGTCATGCGATCTAAAGATGAAAAGCTCTAAAGCTGACCCTAAATAAAAGTATTGTTCTGAGCCCCTTTGGTCATAATGACCATGGGATTGCACCTAGAAAGTTACCCTCCGAGGCACAAGTCTGGGCAAGGTTGTTTATGGAAGACCAGCAGTCGCCTATGCATACCAGCCTCCCCTCTCCACGCCACCAATGTTATCCCAGAGATAACACGTAAATGGTTACGACGGTGAAGGTCCCAGTTGATCCGATCAACAGGACAGCTTGCTCACGAAATTAACGTGCAAGTGTCTGAGCACTCCACAGACACAAGTACCCTCAACGTAGTTCTCGGAGAGATCCAGCGTGACACAGAGTGTGACAAGGCTGGCCCTTTGAAATATAGGTACAACAGAAACAGGAAGAAAGAGTGAGAGGAAGCAGGGTTCATTACCACCCTCTGCCGGAGCCTCGTGGAGATTTAGGTTGTTTTCGCTCAATAAACACTCACAATGCCCGATCTGGGAATCGAAACCGCGAGTCTGCTGCCCCAACCACTGGATCAGTGCACCTCCACAAATAACAGTATACCGTGAGTGTATATAATCATATTATCTAACTACGACTTCAGTTGTTGAAATTGTTTCCTGATTCAGAATATATAATTTTGAGGGCATTTTGTCGCCTTTGAATTTCTCTGCTTTAGAATGTCCAATGTGGTCTAGCTCGTTATAATTAGGATGAACATAAAAACAAGAGTAAACGTTTGCGTGGAAGTTTAAATCAATTGAATCGATCGCAGTACTTTGAAGTACGACTCCTCTGACAGAAGAAAATGTAAAGTCTATCCCAGTGAGATTTGAACTTACGGTGAAACATTTCAAACAAAGTAGCGCAAAGCAGTTTTTTTCTGACGGGGCAAAAAATCTTCCGTCCACTATCGATCGTTCCCTTGGGTTATAACGATAACCGCAATTTATTTTCATCTCCAGTAAACTTTATTTCACTGAATCAGTGTACGGCATCTGTAAATTTTTTAAGGTTCTTTTAGAAAAGCCGAAGTGATATTATTTTCATTATCTTTTGTCAAAATATTAGCTACATTTCTCAAATTATTATGCAAAATAATGTACATCAACAATACACCAAATACACAGCGAATGCAAGGTCGTACAGTACTTGTATAAATTCATCATTCACAGTGGTTTAATTCCATACATACACCGGTAAATCTACGCGGGAATATGTACGTCTATTCAGTGTTAACGAAGGCATCCATGGAGTAGCGTCCCCACACACAGCGTGCAGACTTTTGAAGAATATTAGTACAAAATATTCCACTAGTTCAAATTCAATAAATGTTTGCTGCTTTATTCATTGGAAGATAGATTTATAATAGAAAAGTATTGCTTTTGTTTTCTGCTTTTCTTTTTTGTTTTTGTATTTGTATGTAAACATTTGGAGGAAACAATTGCTAAAAGACAAACAAATATTGGTAAATAGACAGAAGAATGGAAATATTTTAGTATGAAAAAAAATAATTCAGAACATGTGGTATGCACTAACTGCTACATAACATTTCATTTATATTAATATAAATGTAAGTTGATGTATAGGAAGGGGATCATATGTAAGTATATAGGTATATGTGTGTATGAATGTATGTATAAAGATATTTTGCTCACTCTTGTTCTTAGTTCTCTTACTACGGGCCTCCGTCGGTTGCGACGACGAGGGTTCTAGTTGATCCGATCAACGGAACAGCCTGCTCGTGAAATTAATGTGCAAGTGGCTGAGCACTCCACAGACACGTGTAGCGTTAACGTAGCTCTCGGGGAGATTCAGCGTGATACAGAGTGTGACAAGGCTGGCCCCTTTGAAATACAGGTACAATAGAAACAAGAAGAGTGAGAGAAAGAGTACAGCAGGGTTCGTACACCTCCCCAGCCGGTGCTTCGGGGAGCTTTTAAGTGTTTTCGCTCAATAAACACTCACAACGCCCGGTCTGGGGAACGAAACTGCGATCCTATGACTGCGAGTCCACTGCCCTAACCACTGGGCCATTGCGCCTCCACAGTTCTCTTACTACTACAACTACGAATACTAATACTGCTTCTACTCTTCTAGTACCACCACCACCACCACCACCACTTCTACCACTTCTACCACTACTGCTGCTGCTGATGATGATGATGTTGCTTCTACTGCCTCGACGATGACGTTTGCTACAACTGTGTCTGTATGTGTCCGTGTGTGTGTGTTTGGATGTGCCTCTGTATGTGTGTTTGTGTGTGTGTGTGTGTGTGTGTGTGTGTGAAGTCAAATAAAGTACGTTACGATAGCACTCCGATTCTAGATGCTCTGGGTTCAATTTCCACGAAATGCACCCTGTGATTTATGGTCATCAATAAGCTTCCTATCGGAGCTGAGGAGTCCTCTGTCTCCTAACAGCTTTCTCGGCCTGAATGTTCTCCTGTTAAAGATTGATGAAAAGCAGACGTACTTACGTTAACACCGAATGGACGTATGTACCCCTCCGAACCATGTTGTAGACAATTAATAGCGATGAAAACATTTTAATGTGTATTCTTAGGCGGTGACCTGACAAAGTATTCAAAGACGTATACATACATATATTCATACATAAATACATACACACATATATATATTTCTTTACTACCCACAAGGAGCTAAACATAGAGGGGACAAACAAGGACAGACAAAGGGATTAAGTCGATTACATCAACCCCTGTGCGAAACTGGTACTTTATTTATCGACCCCGAAAGGATGAAAAGCAAAGTCGACCTCGGCGGAATTTGAACTCAGAACGCAGCGGCGGACGAAATACCGCTAAGCATTTCGCCCGGCGCGCTAAAATTTCTACACATACATATACACATACATACATGTGTGTGTATGTGTGTGTGTTTGCGTATGTGAGTGTGTATGTTGTGCATATGTGTTTACTCTTTTACCTGTTTTAGTCATTTGACTGCGGTCATGCTGGTGCACCGCCTTTAGCCGAGCAAATCGACCCCAGAACTTATACTTTGTAAGCCTAGTACTTATTCTATCGGTCTCTTTTGCCGAACCGCTAAGTTACAGGGACATAAACTCACCAACATCGGTTGTCAAGCAATGTTGGCGGGGACAAACACACACACACAGAGGAAAAATGCTGCTTAGCGTTTTGTACGACGTGGGTACGATTCAGCCAGCTCATTGCTATATGCGTAACATTGGTGAGATTCAATTTATTCGTCTGTGACACAATACAAACAGCTATATACACATACCGCTAACAGGACGGACATATTCATATCTACGTGGGTCTCATGTGTATGTGGAGAGTGGATGATGTGCTCTCGCCTTGTACAATAAAATTTGCAGGTTACCGCATGTGATGGAAAATATTCTATGAATGAATATCTCTTTAACGCAGACATTTGAAATAAATGTGGTGGAACTGGGGAAAGAGGAATGTTCATTTGGGCCTTTGGAGAAAATGTTTTATGGGCAAATACGGTGCGCTAGGACATGTAGTATTTCTTGAAGTGTGATCTCTCGTGTTTGGTAGAAATGCTGGACATCGAAAGGTAGTTATAACAGTGCCCTTGCGTGCGCTGAAATGATGCTCCACGCGTTGACCCGAAGTAAGTTGGAGAACGCAACAAAGATACTGGTGGAAACGCTTACACCGTCGACGGCCCAACTCATATACGTAAGAAAACGCAGCAAAATTTGCGTGGGCCGTTTGTATATAATGTTGTTGGACTGGAAACCGAAGATCCGTGTGATGTGGTTGCGAGATAAGTATGTTTGTGCCAAGTCAAAGCATTTGTGCTTACATTTAGCAAATTATATTATGTGCTTGCAGTAAACCATACAGACGCCTCCACATTGCACTCTTGTCATATTAAACAGTCTAACGGATATATCAACAACTCAACAATGCTTTCAAGCACATACATATATATGTACATATACACACTCATGTATGTATATGTATATATATATATATATATATATATATATATATATATATATATATATATAGATAGATATATATATATATATACATATATATATACGCGCACACAAACACGTACACATAAGTACACACATGCACGCACTCAAACGTGTATTTCCCTATACGTGGCCTGTGATCTGCCGTGTACTTTCGTTTGTTCTTTTTTCTAAATATCTTCCTCTTTGTTCCCAATATATTAGGTTTTAGAAAGCAGTTTATTGTTTACGAGATTTCCATTGAATTAATGTAATTTCAGTTTTTGTAGTTTGACTAATACATTTTGATGACACAAAACAAAAACGAAATCAAAAGACATGAAAAATGTTCGTAATTTGATCTAATTTTTCATTATTTAATTTGTTAAACTCTTGTTTAAAGTAAAATTTTATTTCATTTTATTTTATCTACTTCGTATTCAATAATATATTTACGCATTCGTTTATTTATTAGCTTGCTTTATTCGTTGTAATTCACTGAAATATATAGTTTGACTTAACAGAATCATTATTCAAACATGGAATCTCAGGAAAGAAAATATACGAGACGAGATGCTTTCTAGCAAATCATACGCAGCACATTTCAGTTACATAACAGGCAAAGAATATTAACAACACATGTTTGTTAAACATCCATTGTGTTTCAAACAGTAACCCCGTGTATCTGCGATTCTGAACCCTTTTAATATCAGAGCCGGACCCAAAAACCTAGATTTTTTTTTAGGATGTTGCACTAAAATAAATAGAACATGAGTAATTAGAGAAAAATTTATATTTCTAG
>NC_043000.1:29783177-29790677 GCF_006345805.1 Octopus sinensis | reverse complement strand
AAAATTAAATAATTATAAAAGGCATTAGTAATTTTGGCACAAAACCAACAATTTTGCCTTAGTCGCAAAATACCTCTGAGCAGGACGCCACTCGGCCACCAATTTTGTGAGACAGCCATTCGATGACATCGAAACTAGCACTCGAATGGTACTGTACTTCATCGACACAGAAAAAAAGATGAGAGGCGAAGTTGATCTCTAAGAACGTAAAGAGCCCGGAAAACTGTCGCTAAGAACGTACTCTTTGTAAGCCTAGTACTTATTCTATCGGTTCGTTTGTCGAATCGCTAAGTTTCGGGAACATAAACATACCAGCATCTGTTGTCAAGCGATGGTGGGGGGACAAACAAGACACACAAATACACACACACATACACACACACACACACACCACACACACACACACACAAACATATGCATATACGACTGGCTTCCTACAGTTTGCGTCTACCAAATCCACTCTCAAGGCCTTGGTCGACCCGAGGCTATCGTAGAAGACACTTGTTCAACGTGCCACGCAGTGGGACTGAACCCGGAACTATGTGCTTGGGAAGAAATCCAGCTCGACCACTTCAGCCATCTTACCGATTAATCATGATAATTATTATAACAAAACAGATTAGAATAATTGCGTTAAGTCAAATTAAAAAACTGTGGAAAATTCACAAGAAAGGCAAATGTCATTTTAAATAAAGGAACGGAGGGCTGGAGATTCTGCAGAATTGCAAATATTTTGAAATTAATAAATCAGACACAAAAAATTTTAAAAACCCGTGAGCAATGAATGTTACAGACACATTTGATTAATACTTAATACAGAGAGCTAAATGGGAAAACAGAAACTAATTAAATAATTGAATACGCATCAATACTCTAGCTGTTCTGTCCCTTTAATAAGTTATAGCATTAATATTCCCAACTCAAGGTGAATGGGTCAGAAAAATGGGCATAAAGAATATAAACAGAAAAATACTGATGTTATTTAGAATATACCACCCAGGGTTTGATACGGAATTCAGCCGTAACGGAGGTTTAATACGACTAGAAAACAATAGAAAATAGTGTGACGTAACAAGCAAAGAAGGAAAGAGTTTGCAATGCATTCTTTTATTTGTTTCAGTCTCTTTGACTGCGGCCATGCCGAAGCACCACCTGTAGTCGAACAACTGGACCCCAGGACTTTGTAAGCCAAGTAGTTATTCTATTGGGCTGTTTTGCCGAAACGCTAGGTTATGGGAACATAAACATACCAACATCTGTTGTCAAGCGATGGGGGGGGGGAGGCAAACACGGTCACACACACATATGTATGTATATACGACGGGCCTCTTTCAGTTTCCGTCTACCAAATGCACTTATAAAGCTTTGGTCGGTTCAAGGCTAAAATAGAATACACTTGTATGTATGTATATAATATTATATATATCTATATATATATATATATATATATATATATTATATACACGATAGGCTTCTTTCAGTTCCGGCTGCCAAATCCACTCACGAAGCTGTGGTCGACTCGAAGCTATAGTAGAAGACAGTTGCCCAAGGTACAATGCAGTGGGATTGAACCCGGAACCATGTGGTTGCTAAGCAAGCTTCCTATCACACAGCCACGCCTATACATAATATATATATATATAAATTCAGAGGAATATGGTACTTAAGTTGAAGCACCAGAATTTAGTACGGTATTATCCATACAATTTCAAAGTAAGGTGATTAACATCAAAATAAACAACAAGAATATCCAGAGGTAATGCAGTACCATCGTTTGTTGCAGCTCCATTTAATTGAACAATGCAATCATTACATCAATTTCAAATGCAGAGCAATCTTCAGCTGCACAAAGACATAGAATTTAATTAAATTAGAACAGATGGACACATTAGTATAATTATACCTAAAATACAGTCTCACTCTGTTACTCTTAACTTCTTGGAGATTTTAGGTATAATTACACTAATGTGTCCATCTGTTCTAATTTAATTAAATTCTAGGTCTTTGTGCAGCTGAAAATTGCTCTGCACTTTAAACTGATGAAATGATTACACTGTTCAATTAAATGGAGTTGCATGAAACGATCGTACTGCATTACCTCTGAATATTCTTGTTGCTTATTTTGATTTATATATACGTATTATGTATATATAGATATATTATATATATATATATATATATATAAGTATACACACACACACACACAACACACACACACACACACCACACACCACACCACACACACATATATATATATATATATATATATATAGATAGATAGATATTGAACGTATGTATGTATATATATATGTGTATGTATAAATATATATGTATATATATATATATATATATTTGTATATATATTATGTACATATATATGTATATATGTATATGTGTATATATTTATATATATATTCATATATATATATATATGCCTGTGTGCATCTATATATAAGTGTTTGTATGTATGTTTGTATGGATATACATCCATATATATTTATGTATATAATGCATATATATTAAGTATGTGACTGAATAATTTTCTCCAGCAATGTGAGTTCCCATGAGGTAATATGAAAAGAATATTTACATTTCCTGAAAACCATCAGAAAAGGTTCAGTTATCTTATATGTTCTTCGCAGTGAAGTGTGGTTAAGTGTGACATGGATGCCAGTAGCGTTATGATTACAATCTGACATATTTAGATTAAAGTTTATCGAATAAGATCAACAAAGCGTTGGTCCATTGAAATTCGTGTCCTCAAGAAATCAGTCTAAATACGCTATGGCCACCACCTTTTCGCACTCGGTGTTAGAAGGAAAGGAGTGATTATGCAGACACAATGCTAAGAAATAAGGAACGACTACAAAATATTACTAGTTTCGATAATTTCTTTACTACCGACAAGGGGCGAAACACAGAGGAGACAAACAAGGACAGACAGACGGATTAAGTCGATTGTATCAACCCCAGTGCGTAACTGGTACTTATTTAATCGACCCCGAAAGGATGAAAGGCAAAGTCAACCTCGGCGGAATTTGAACTCAACGTAACGGCAGACAAAATACCGCTAAGCATTTCGCCCGGCGTGCTAGCGATTTTGCCAGCTTACCAAGTATATTGGAAGTTCCTAAACAAATATTGTGTTACACCGCTAAACGTCGTGGCTGTTTAAGTAAAGAGATCGTGGATGGTTAACGCGTTCGATGTGGCGCTTAAATATGCATATACACTCTTCACCATTTCTTCTATATTAGGTCGCATTGTGTACATAGACGTATTCTTATACAAAATGTAAGTTTCAGCGTTGACTCTGAATTATTTAGAAAAATCTGTAGAGATAACTTAAGAGTCACCGAGGATGACCATATAAGGAATTCTATTACAGATATATATATACTATTAACGACAGGCAATTCATGAATATATTTACTAAATTCTAACGTAACTTAGTATGTTAACGTCGGTGTTATGCTGGAGCTAGAAATATAATATGAAATGGAACGACATCGTTTCCATTAAATGTCTCCGTTGGGAAAGGCCAAGGTATCAGTCATGAATATTTATTTATTCCAATTTCCCAGGTGGGGTACCTACACGCATACATACGACAATAAGTGAACGTTTTCTCTGAATCACATCGACTATTTTCAGGGAATTAATATTAATTGTATAACAGATAAAATTCTTGTGCTAATATCTCGAGACTGTCGCTATTTGGCATATAACGTTTCCAGTAAAACTACATCAGCGCCACCGATGTTGTTGATGCTGTCGTTATTGCTATTGACGTTGGTGTTGTGTCAAGGCAGCTTAATTCTAATTAAGCTTATATATGGGATACAGGTAATCAGCCAAACGATTAAATATTATCCCCAAGCCTGTTGTTTCAGATATGCTGTGCCTGAAACTAAACCGCAGACGAAAATTGGTTTGGAGAATCCGATAAAGCGCAGTGTGGTTTGACAAATATAGGTATACACAGGCACAGGCGATGCTGTGGGGGTAAAAAAAGAATACTTTGCAACCACAAGATTTCGGGTTCAGTCCCACTGCGAGGCACCTTGCGCAAGTTTTTGTACAATAGACTCAGGCCGATCAAAGCCCTGTAACCGGATTTGGTAGACAGAGACTATATATATATATATGTGTGTGTGTGTGTGTGTGTGCGAGTGAGCGCGCACGCGTATATATATATATATATATTATATATATATATATATATATATATATAGTGCAGGTGTGGCTGTGTGGTAAGAAGCTTGCTCCTCAACCACATCGTTCCGGGTTCAGTCTTCTACTGTAGCCTCGGGACGACCAAAGCCTTGTGAGTGGATTGGGTGGGCGGAAACTGAAAGAAGCCCGTTGTGCATATATATATATATATTTTATAAATGTATGTATGTATTTGTGTGTCTGTGTTTGTTCCCCCCCCCCCAACCATCGCTTGACAACTGATAGAATAAGTAGTACGCTTACAAAGAAGCTGGGGTCGATTTGTTCGACTAAAGGCAGTGCTCCAGCATGACCGCAGTCAAATGACTGAAACAAGTAAATGAATAAAAGAATAGATAGATAGATAGATAGAGAGAGAGAGAGAGAGAGAGAGAGAGAGAGAGGCATTCCGGCAATAGAGACCGATAGAGTAAGTACCAGGCGAAATATTCTTCGAGGCGAAGCCCCAGTATAGCCGCAGTCTAAATGACTGGCACAAGTTAAATACAAAAGGTAAAAGCTGCTTTCTCGGCAGTAACCACCGAGTTCCTTCATTCCACTGTTCAGTCTCCGCCCCATTCGAACCTTCGTTCCTGTTCTCATTCCTTCGCTCATTCATTGTAGCTTAATCACACATTTATTTTGCAGTATTTATTCAAATCTATCATTCATTCATTCACTTCACTTTCCTTTTGTTATCTCCATTGTTTCATTCTCTCGCCGATTCAATAGCCAAATCGTTCATTGATCCAATGAAGAAATAACTCGACACACGAAGCTTTCAAATCTTACCCGGATATAGATGTAGCCTGTCGTTTTAATCCGTTTGTCACCACGAAACTATCCTACTTTCAGAAAACACATGATTATTTTAAAACTAATCGATATTATTGATCCATCGACCCATAATTTGCAATTCTTTTATTTGTATGCACAAAAAAATTGTTATCTGGCTTCGTTTGATATACAATAATTAGAGGCCTATGAGGATGTCAGGCGACTGTTTTCTTGACAGAATGACGTAAAGAGAATTGACTTCGTATTGTGCCAAAGAGGAAAGGAGTTGCCTGAGATGAAACGTCTCTTTGTGCTTCATTCTCGACAGTGAAAGCATTAACCTTGGAACTTACAATATATTCAATACTTGTGCACTGTACTACAGAAGACATTTTGAATTGTAATGATTTAAGACCGAACAGAGGTAATCAAGTGTAGTTTCTACTCTCTGGAAATGTTGCTAAGTAAGATCCGGAAGGAATAAATATGTTGTATGTTAAATACATGTAATTCAGTTTTAGGTTCATAGAAACAAACCAACAAAATCCATTAAGAGTTGAAGCTTTAAAACCTTAAATTACACCAAATTAAGCGAGCAAGACATCAAGTATAGAATCAATTTGAGCTTACCAAGTCTGATCAATAAGCATCCGGACTGTTGCCATAGTAACAATGCTAAAGCACGCAGAGTAAAGCAGCTTGGCATATATTGAGCTTGAATTCTGCTGTGCATGCGCACTAAGCTTTAATGTTCTAGCTCACTTCCGTTGTTTACAGCAGTGTTTGGAAGGAAGGTGTGTGGCGTGAGATCGTCTCATTGAACATGACAGAGAAAGTTGTCATGGCGTCACCTGCTCAGAGGCAGACTTGCAGAAAGTATGTGGAGAGGAGTGTATGAGCGCCACACAAGTGTACGAGTAGTTCAGTCGTTTCCAATATGGCCGAAAAAATGTCGATATCGACGAATGTTCTGGGAGACCCGCAACCAACAGAACTGAATTAAAAAAAAGATCGCAGATGTGCGTGCAACTGTGAGGAGAAATGGAGAAATCGTGAGCTATCCGAGGATGTGCAGATTAGTTTACGGTTCAGTTCAGTCCATTATCAGTGAAGGTTTGGGAATGAGACGCTTGTCTGCCAAGTTTGTGCCAAAACTGCTTTCAGCTAACCAAAGAGACACTCAGGTTTCAGTTGCAGAAGATCTTGTTTGTGTCGAGAACAATGAAAGCTTTTTGAAAACTTTGCGTAGGCCTCTGACCAAGTATTACCAAGCTTTTGGCAAAATTTGATGCAGATTCTCTGTTCAACTTCCTCTGTCATGGTCAATGCGATGATCACACGCTACACACACTCATTCCAAGCACCACTTCAAACAGCAGAAGTGAGTTAGAACGTTAAAACTTAGAGCAGATGCACACCAGAGTTCCAGATCACTCTGTGCCAAGAGAATTTACTCTTCGTGTGTTAGCTTCGTTACTATGGAAACAGTCCGGGTACTTGTTGATCAGATCACGTATATCAAAATCTTGATTGAATAAAGATGTCAAATTCATAATTTGTTAACTAAGGGCAACGGCAGAATTTCAATCTCTGGGAGTCGAAGAGAGCATTGCGTTTATATTGAAAGACAGGGTCCATATGACTCTTAAGGTTCATGTAAGGTTTGGTTCGAGGTTGTTTTGTTCTCAGAAAAAGGGGTGGGTTCCCTTTTGTGTCCATCTACATCTTAGAAAACCCACTGTTATCCCGGAATGTTCTTCTTTGGTCCTTTCATGTTACTGCGTACGTGGCTTTGTACAAGGTATGTCCAGTTTTCTTTTGCTTCTAGAATGATGAGCCGACAGAGTTTTTTTTTCTACTGTTGCTGCTTCGTGTAGAAATCAGGGCAAGCGGAGTCACAATCACCACCGTGATAACAAATATGAACATTGGTTTAAATTTTTTGGAGCAATATATTTTCTACTCGTACGTAATATCGTGCGGGTGTACAGCGTGTATATATAAATGTATGGCAAGTGTACGCCTGCACGACGTTACGTACGAGTAGAAAATAAATGGCTCCAAAAATTAAAACCATTGTTCGTCTTTGTTATCACAGTGGTGATTGTGACCCCGCTCGCCTAGATTTCTACACGAAGCAGCAACAGTAACCCTTGTCCTACGACTCATTGCGTCAGTTGCCCGGTTTCCATGGGGTATAAGTAACCGAGTTACCTTGCTGTAGGGTGACTTGTTTACAGCTGAGTGGATTGTGGCAATGTGAAATAAAGCAATTTACCCAAGAATAAAATTCACCGCCCGGTCCGGAATCGAAACCACGATCATGCGAGCAATACCTATTTCTTTACTACCCACACAGAGCGGACAAACAAGGACAGACAAACGAATTAAGTCGATTATATCGACCCCAGTGCGTAACTGGTACTTATTTAATCGACCCCGAAAGGATGAAAGGCAAAGTCGACCTCGGCGGAATTTGAACTCACAACGTAACGACAGACGAAATAC
>NC_043000.1:29735677-29778177 GCF_006345805.1 Octopus sinensis | reverse complement strand
AGATAGATAAATAGATAGATAGATAGATAGATAGATTGATTGATTGATTGGTTGTTTGTGAGTCAGACACACAGATAGACAGGCAGACAGACAGATAGATAGACAACAGACTCACAGACACAGATAGATAGATGAATAGATAGAGAGAGAAATAGATATATATATATATATATATAGATTAACAGACAGACAGACAGACATACAGACAGACAGACAGACAGACAGACAGATAGATAGATAGATAGATAGATAGATAGATAGATAGATGATAGATTGATTGATTGATTGATTGTTGTTTGTGAGTCAGACACACAGATAGACAGGCAGACAGACAGATAGATAGACAACAGACTCACAGACACAGATAGATAGATGAATAGATAGAGAGAGAAATAGATAGATATATATATATATATATATAGATTAACAGACAGACAGACAGACATACAGACAGACAGACAGACAGACAGACAGATAGATAGATAGATAGATAGATAGATAGATAGATAGATAGATAGATAGATAGATAGATAGATGTGCACATACGCACACACACACACACACACACACACACACACACACACAAACAAACTGCAGGCGAATTATTCAAGAGCAGTCTTTGAATGAACCGTTCGGGAGAATGAGTGTCAAAAGGAAATACGTAATATTTTTGACACAAATATAAGTAGTATTTTAATGTTAGACTTGCTTTGAAATAATTACCTTCAATTTGACATACATGCACCTACACAAACGCACACTCGTCCATGCTTACCTAGATACCTTCCTATTTACACGTATGCATACAAATGCACGCGTGTAGAAATACTTTGCTTAAACTATATTCAGAGTAAAAAAAAAAGCGGGGCTGCAGAGAACAGGAAATGAAAGACAGCGTAAAATGATTACAACAAAAATACAAGCAGAGGAGTGAAATATGTGTATGTAGCGAGAGGGAAACGCGTAAGAAAGGGATATGAGCGACGCTGAGTATAAAATATTGTGATAATATCCACAGGAACAAAGATATTGTCATACATATATTATCCTCATTCCATGGCGCTGACGACGAATCAAACATAGATTAACAAAAGAATGAAACAACGGACAACAATCAACTTCTCATATAACGCAATGCAACTTCAATCAACGTATTACAGCTTCCATTTCGTTCATATGATATATGTAATTACAGGATAGGGACGAAAGCTTTTTGACTTTTCTATTTATATGTATAGCTAAGAGGGTTTTCATAAATACTGTCTCTGCCTTTAATGTCTTGGAGATGGTGCTATTTTTCATTTTCTTTTTTCTTTCTTTTTTTTTTCTGTTTTTCACTTTTTCGATCTCTTTCGCAAAATGATACAAGAGGATGTGAGGGGATTTTTTTCCAATAATCATCACCATTTTAAGTTCATACATTGTTATAAAACCATCGTCTAATCAATACGCCATTATCCTACTTCATTTTCCTTCTACAACTCCGCTACTATCTCTTCATTGCGTTTATCTTCACCACTTTTCCATTTTCTTATTTTGCTTTTGGTGAGATATGTATGTGTGTGCGTTCGTGCATGTGTGTGTGTGTATGTGTGATGTATGTGTGTATGATGAGAGAAAGAGAGAGAGACAGATAAATGTGTGTATGTATAGGTATATATTCTATTACTTTATAGTCGGCGAGCTTGCAGAACCGTTAGCAAGCCGGGCGAAATGCGTAGCCGTATTTTGTCTGCCGTTACGTTCTGAGTTCAAATTCCGCCGAGGTCGACTTTATCTTTCATCCTTTCGGGGTCGATAAATGAAGTAACAGTTACGCACTGCGGTCGATGAAATCGACTTAATCCGTTTGTCTGTCCTTGTTTGTCCCCTCTGTGTTCAGCCCCTTGTGGGTAGTAAAGAAATATATATTTTATTACTTTTATTTCTTTGATATGTTTCAGCTCAAATGCTGTGGCCGTACTGGAGCAACGCCAGTGTAATCATATATATGTATATACATGTATGTATGCATGTATACTATAAAATATATATACTAACTAAAATGTTCTTCATGATAAAATTATTTTACCATTTTCTACCTTGTCATACTTTCCTTATATATATATGTGTGGTGTGTATGTGTGTGTGTGTGTATACATATACATATAAACATACATATATATATAGTTGAAATTTACAGAAAAACACAAGACGAAGACAGATGTACATACAACATGGTGTATTACAAAGAGTGAGTGAAAGTTGTGGTGAAAGTGTACAGCAGAGTTCGCCACCAGCCCCTGCCGTAGCCTCGTGGAGCTTTAGGTGGGTTTTTTTCTCAATAAACACTCACAAAGCCCAGTCTGGAAATCGAAACCGCGATCCCACGGCCATGATTCTGCTGCCCTAACCCCATGTACATATGAATATCTCTATGAAAAAGTAATTAATAGAGAGAAAGTAACAATCTAAGTTAACGTTCTGTAAACTTTGCTTATCTGAAAGAACTGACGTTTTGTACTTTTAATTGCAGCATTTTATTATCACAACGCTCACATGGAATCGTACACTGTGATGGACATTTATCAAATGCAAGTACAGCATTAATTTTCGACATCAAAGACTTCCAGATGTGTGATGCTCGCCAGAGGTGGTCACTATGGTCAACGCACCATAAATTAAACACATATTTTTACTGAAATAAGTTAATGAAATTCAGACATCTGCACGTTAGTATAAAATAGTACGAAGGCGGCGATGTGGCAGAAACGTTAGAAACGGAACAGCCTGCTCGTGAAATTAACGTGCAATTGGCTGAGCACTCCACAGACACGTGTATCCTTAACGCAGTTCTCAGGGAGATTCAGCGTGACAGAGAGTGTGATAAGGCTGACCCTTTGAAATACCAGGTACTACTCGTCTTGCTCAAGGACACAACGCGTCGCCAGGAATCGAACTCACGACCTTACAATCGTGAGCGGAATACCCTAACCACTAAGCCACGTGCCTTCATCAAGTCGAAATTAAATACAGACAAAAACATTAAAGTGAAAAGAATTTACGTTTTACTTGTGTTTATAATCGTAAATAATAATTTAATGTAAATTAAATATTCACCATTTTATGAGAAACAAACATTAATATTTAATAATTAATCGCATAAAGTTTAATAAGGGGCTCAAATTTCACCCCCTCCTCCAATTTTAAATTTTGACCTTTTTCATTCATTTATTTATTTGTCTGTCTATTTATTCCTGTCCGTTTATTTATAAAATATATTTGTCAACTAAATGTAACAGTCCTATAGAAGATGGTGTTACTGCTGTTTTTAGCCCCAGGAAGACTTTCATATCTGTCTCTTTATACACCTACCTATATGCTTATAGAAATTAAAATTTTGAAAGCATGGTTTCTTGCATGTTTGGAATCTCCGTAATCTAAAACGTAGGAAAAAATTTTCGAAGAAGTTCAAAATTGTAAATGGGGGAGGAGGGGAGGGGGTTACATTTTTTTTTGTTTGTTTCTTGCATATTCGTAATCTCCTACATCTAAAACGTAAGAATCCGAAAATTTTTTTCCATAAAATGCATTTTTCAAGATGAGGTGCGAAACTGCATTAGCCCCCAAATGTTTGTGCCCTTACCGACTAGACATTATCTCAAAAGATGCACTGTGCGACGCACATGAATGTCTAAATGACTGCACAGCAACGTGAAGTGAAGCTTCACTTCACGTTGCTCGCGAACAAACCCATGAAGTAACTTCCGGTCTAGGAATCGCAACAACGATATTGCGATCATAGGTGCAACACTCTAACCACCAGGCCACGCGGCTTCACCTGCCAATAGGTAACTGTTATGCAATATTATTAAACACTTTTCCTCTGATATTTCTTCCACGTTCATATCTTCTGTGTGAATTATACTTTTATAATTCATTAACACTAAATTACTGCCTCTAGCCTCCAGGTTACAACGGAATAAAAATAAAAAGAACGGCCATCGGCAATTTCACATTCGCATATTGTATACAAGCAAACTGAAAAGCAAACACTCACACTTGTGTACTCATATATAATTACCTGTATGTCTCTGGGCGTGCATTCGGGAAACTCTTTCACTAAACGAAAGCAAATATATCTTCTACAAGATTAGTTTAGTATTTTAAATTACTTTGATAATTACAATTTTGCAGGATTAATATAACAGTTTTAAAATACGCTACGCAACATCTGTTAGGAATTAAAAGCAATTTCTCTATTTTTTTCCTTCCAATGTGTATGCATCCGGGCACATTCATATTTATGTGCATTCTGAAAACTCTTTTTAACTCGTGTGTGTGTGTGTTCATATATTCAGTCGTAACTTGCTCCAAGATCCTGTATACCCACGAGCCAAACTCGGAGTAACCAGAAACTGGTTTCGCCAAAAATTAAAAAATATCATTCATTTCTACTACGATATCGACTCTTTACGTTCTAAGTTCAAATCTCACCGGAGTCGACTTTACCTTTCATTCCATGGGGATTCAATATAAGTTAAATACTAGGGGCAATGGGATCGACAAGCCCTACCCTCGAAAATTGCTGGTCTTCTGACAAAATTCGAAAGAATTATTTTCTTTGATGTTATCAGTTTTCCTGTTGTTTGTCGCTGCCGCACGCGATTCGTTGAACGCCGCTTCAAATGTGATTTTTTTCCCCATTTACTGAAGAAAAAGTTTCTTTTATTCTATTTTTTGTTATTAACAATAGACTACAGAATATTTGAATGTCTTCCGTTTTGCCCTGAAGTACAAAAAAAGGAAATTATTCTTGCAAACATTTGTTTTAACTGTGTGTATTTTTGCCATCAGCCATTTGGAATATTTACACGCGTTTCAAAATGGCTGCCATAGAAGTAGCGGAAAGTGATGTTCACCTCATTGCTAGTAGCAGTAGTCTCCACCACATAAACAAACACTATCATATTATTTTCAAGCATTAAAAATGGAGACAATAGAAAAGTTAGACACAAAGACAAACCTTGAAGCATAAATACAGCTACGTAATGGAAAACACACATACATACACACCAAACGGTTGTATTTAAACATTATTTAGAATTTTAAAAAAATTGCAGAAACATTACAGCATCAACAACAACATGAATTTGTTTGAGTGCTAAGTGCACCAATCGTTGGACCGTCAGAAACAATGCTTTCCAGCATTCGTTCATATAGTTTATACTCTGAATTCAAGCAACATGGAGGTCAAATATTCTTTTCATCTTTTCGGGATGCATAAGACTAGGTACTGATTGAATATTGGGAACGAAATAATCGACCAGTTCCTTCCCCTTAATTGTTTTTCTCCAGAACACAACGCATCGCCCGTTCTGGAAATTGAAACCACAATTTTGCCATCATGAGTATAACGCCCTAACCACTAAACCACGCGCCTCCAAATCCTACTCTACACTCTACCAAATCGATCCATAGCGCCATATTTTCGTTTGACATAGCATGAACGAAAGAGTAAGGGGAGAGAATTAGCCTTCCTTCTAAAACGTACAGACGTTCTTATATAACATATTACGCTTATCTGATTCACATCTCACGTTCATGTTTCTTCTCCCTTAATGATAAATATCCATTTTGTCACAATTATCATTCCTTTCATGATAAATGCTGACAACGCCTCACCAGTCTTCGCTTCAATACAATTTGCAAGCTATTATATTTCATAATTTATGTATCCACCTGGTATTTCCAGTATTCTATCAGCTAAATTATTTAAATGTCCTCTCCTTTTTCTGTTTACTGTCGTCACCTTTATGTGTGAAATATGTACGTACTGATCATAAATATTCTTTAAAAGACGATTTTTCACGCAATATTCCGTTCTTATATTTTCCACAAAGCAAGCCATCAATCTTCCATCTATCATTTCAAGCTGCTATTTTTTTTTGTCTGTTTTTTTTTTTAGTTTTGTTTTGTTTTTCATTATATTACTAGAATCGGTAGAGCGTCAGAAGAAATGTTTTCTATATACTTTATGGTGTTCTCTTTCTTCTGCTTTCTGCATTCGACGCCTGTAGATGGGGAATTTGCTATTTATTGTTCCGGGGTTAATAAAATAATTATCAGCCACATAACGAAGAATGTAACAAATGTTTCTTTCTACCAAAATATTCTTTTCTTCTTCTTCTTCTTCTTCTTCTTCTCCTCGTCTTCCCCATCTTCGTTTTCCTCTTCTTCTTCCTATTATTATTATTATTATTATCATCATCATCATCATTATCATCATCATTATTATTATTATTATTATCGTCGTCGTCGTTGTTGTTGTTGTTGTTGAATCGTTAGTACGCCGGGGGTAATACTTAGCGATATTTCATCTGTCGCTACGTTCTGAGTTCGAATTCCGCCAAGATCAATTTTGCGTTTCATCTTTCGGGGCCGATAAATTTAGTACCAGTTGCGTAGTGGATCGTTCTAATCGACTGGCTCCCTCCCCCAAAATATCGGGACTTGTGCCTAGAGTAGAAAAGATTATTATTATTATTATTATCATTATTATTATTATTATTATTATTATTATTATTGCAGAATCGTTAGTACGCCGGGCGAAATGCTTAGCGGTATTTCGTCTGCCGTTACGTTCTCAGTTCAAATTCCGCCGTGGTCGACTTTGCCCTTCATCCTTTCGGGGTCGATAAATTAAGTACCAGTTACGCACTGGAGTCGATATACTCGACTTAATCCTTTGTCTGTCATTGTTTGTCCTCTCTGTGTTTAGCCCCTTGTGGGTAGTAAAGAAATAGCTATTTCATCTGCCGCTACGTTCTGAGTTTAATTTCCACTAGGTCGACTTTGCCTTTCATCCTTTCAGGGTCGATTAAATAAATACTAGTTACGCACTGGGGTCGATATAATCAACTTAATCCGTTTGTCTATCCTTGTTCGTCCCGTCTTTGTTTAGCCCCTTGTAGGTAGTAAAGAAATAGGTATTTCATCTGTCGCTATGTTCTGAGTTCTAATTCCGTCGAGATCGACTTTGCCTTCATCCTTTCGGGGTTGATAAATTAAGTACGAATGAAACACTGGGGTGGATGTAATCTATAAGTCCCCTCCCCATATATTGAGGCCTTGTGCCTCCAGCTAAAAGGATAACAATAATAATAATAATTATAATAATAATAATAAAAATAATAACAATAATAATAATGATGATGATGATGATGGTGATTATGATAATAATAATAATAATAATAATAATAATAATAATAATAATAAAATAATAACAATAATAATAATGATGATGATGATGATGATGATGATGATTATGATAAAAATGATAATAATAGTAATAATAATAATAATAATAACAATAATAATAATAATGATGATGATGATGATGATTATGATAAAAATGATAATAATAATAATAATAATAATAATAATAATAATAATAACAACAACAATAACAACAATAAAAACAACAACAACAAAAGTAACATCACCTAGCATTTATATTCGTTATCGGCATTGTCACAGTTTTCATTTTCATCCTCACCATTTTCGTCAGCGTTGTGATCTTCGTCATCATCATTATCATCGCCATCATAATTTCCCCACCACCACCACCTCCATGATCATCAGCCTCTGTGTCAGGCTCGTCATCATTACTAATCACCATCATCAACATCAGCATCACCACCGTCGGTGATGATGCTGATCATCACCATCGGTGTCATCACTCCAGTCATATACAAAGGGCATAACCGCTTTGCGATAACTGATATCAGTAACCATGGTGATAACCAAATTTCAATTGGTTTCCCGCTGGCCAACCGCCTCAGTTTCAACACTCTCCTCATCCCATCACATACACACACAAACACCATCACCACCACCACCACCACCACCACCACCACCACCACCACCACCACCACTACCACCACCACCACCACCACCATCTTTCCAATCGTAATTTCTAACTTGAAATAGTAATTCTGTAATTATTAACCAGAATTAAACCATCCAAATCTGTAACAGTGTCATATTCAAAGTCAATCCGGTTAATGTGATCTGTGACAGAAATAAACAAAACGTATCTAAATTTAGTTTATGAAGAAGACAAATGACTCTCTGAAACGGCCACGCTGTTTATGATGGCGCTTGTTAAAATAGATATCTGGACAACGTTATCATGTCTGGTTCACTGAGATATTTGGGTTATCTTGTCAAACATCTGACTTTCTGACAAAAAAAATAAGAACGAAAAAAAAAACACCACAAGAGACGGATCTGTCAGTAGATTTACAATTATTGTGAACTCACAAGTGTAATACAAGTGCACACACACACACACACACGCACACACACATACACACACGCACACGCAGACACAGACACAAGAACACACACATACACACGCACACATACACACACGCACACGCACACGCAGACACAGACACATGAATATTTGTGTATGTTTGCTTATATGTATGAATCTAGAGATATAACATCCGCTACATATATATATATATAGAATATATAAATATGTTCATATATGTATTTATATGTATTTATGTAATGTAACTACGATGAATAATTAAAAACGAATCATAAGGTTAATACATACATACATATATACATACATGCATACATACATATGTGTGTATATATATATATATAATATATACATAAATAGATGAAAGAATGGAGTTGAACGACGATTTAACAAAATTCCTTTATTCTCGACATATGTTTCGAAGACTGCATATTCCTAATTCCGAAGGAATAAGGGGTGGATTATGCCGCCTTCTCATCAGGAAAAACAAGGAACTTATGTCAGCATCATGACGAACAAAATTTTTAGATGACTGCCCACGCGGAGCCCATAGTGATAATTTTCTATATATATATAATATCTAATACATACATACTACTATATATATATATATATATATATATATATGTATATATAATATATTTTATATATACATATATAACGGCAACGCGAAACTCAGAGTAACAGGTTTTGTTGAATTTTCTGCTGCTTTAAATAAAGCATATTACTCACCACGGTATTTGAGTACTCTTTTTCCCACCTTGTTTCACATTTATGTGTTACTCCGGTATATATATATATATTATATATATATATATATATATATATTATATATATATATATATATATGTGTGGTGGTGTGTGTGGTGTCTATATATATATATACACACATATATATTTATAGATAGATAGATAGATAAATAGATAGATAGATAGATAGATAGATAGATGTATATATGTGTGCATGTGGTGCCTGTGTCTGTGTGTCTGTGAGTGTATACACATATATATCCATATATGTGTGTCTGTGTTTGTATACACATATATGCATATATACGTGTATGTGCATATATAAGTGTATATGCAAATATTCATAATTACACATGTATACAAGTACATATACATGTTTGTATATACAAACACAAACACATATGCTATGCAGACACAAACTGAAATAGCTTCACTTCTCAATGAAATATTTACGATTTGTTTACCGAATCTAAATTTATGTATCCTACAGAAGCAAAGTCGATTATAAAATAATAGCGACATAGCACAGAAACATACATGCGCACGAAACACTTACACACACACGCGTATCATAATTGTTGAGGCGTGTATTAAAGGGGTGTATATATATATATGTGTGTGGTGTGTGTGTGTGTGTGTATACATATATACTTACACACACAAACCAAATCTATATCTACATCTACTTACGTAAATAGATGGATAAATAGATACATACATAGATAGATAGATAGATAGATAGATAGATACATAGGTAGGTAGATAGATACACAGACAGATAGACAGACAGACAGGCAGAGAGACAGATAGATAGACAAACAGATAGATAGATAGATAGATATGTTTCTTTATTAGCCACACAGGGCTGCACACAGATAGAACAAATTACAAGGTAGAGCTTTTCTTTTGAAGGTTTAAAAAAAAAAAAAATAATAATAATAATAATAATTAAAATAACAAATAAAATAAAATAAAAAGGGGGGGTCGATCAAAAGGGATCGTAAAAGGAGAGAAAGAGGACAAAAAAAGGGGGGGTTAAAAAAAGGGGGAGAGGAAAAAAAATTGATCAATAGGGATCGTTATCACAGAAATGTCAATATTGAAGTGTAAAGGGGACGACAGGGAGGTTTACCCGTGGAAAGAAAAGCCTACGGAAAAGACCACGGTAACCTCGGTAATGAAGTCACATGTTATATTTCTTTTTTTTTTTGCAAATAAGCAACTCTCTGTATTAATTTTTACGGTTCATAGAATCATAGTCAAGGTGGCTTCGTCATTCATAGATAGATAGATAGATAGATAGACAGACAGTCAGATAGAGGGATAGATAGATAGATAGATAGATAGATAGATAGATAGATAGATAGATAGATAGATAGATAGATAGATAGATAGATAGATAGATAGATAGATAGACAGATAGATATATTAGAATATAATGGTTTAAGACTATCGTATGTAGCCGTCTCTGGTGAATGTGACAGCCATTAGAGAGAGAGAGATGAGGAGATTGTAAATTTCTCTCACAACGAAATTAGCAATATCCATTATTACGTCTACTTTATCACCCACATTTATATTTCCGTGTTACGTTTTTAAAAATATGAAGTAATCTTTGTCTGCCTTCAATAAATCACCTGAAACGATGGTTGAGCCAAGCATCCTGTGCGTTGTTACCGGATCTACATGAAATAGCAACCTGATACACCTCAAATTACACATTAATGTTTTTAAAAATCAGGCAGTCTAGGTTAGATAATCATGTTCCAAGGCTGAAATAAAAGCGAGAAACGGGATAATTACGGGTGTGACAACGATTTTCCATATACATTATTTACATTATTTACATTAGACGGGATATTTGTCCTCTTCTTGTTTGTTGTTAACACGTTTCGGCTGATATACCCTCCAGCCTTCATCAGGTGTCTTGGGGAAATTTCGAACCTGGATACTCATTCCTAAGGTATTTTTCGATGTTATTATTATTATTGTTATAATTATTATTATTATTATTCAGGTCACTGCCTGGAATTGAACTCGGTATCTTCAGGTTAGTAGCCTGTGCTCTTAACCACTACGCCATATGCCCGAGGGCATATCCGTCAAATGTAAATAATGTAAATAATTCCTCATCTCTTAAATATACAACAGCATTATCCTTTCCATATATCTAGCAAACGGAGTGCTGATGTAGAGGTAAATCATGCCGGCGACAATAACAACATCAGCAATATATGACATGAATGCTGGGTTGATATTATCTAACAACAGAAGGCGGCGACTCGGGTGAAATACTTAGCGACATTACGCTTTGAGTTCGAATTCCGTCGAGGACGACTTTATCTTTCATTCTTTTGGGGTTCGATAAAATAAGTACCAGTTATGCACTAGGGTTGACGTGATCGACTTGTCCCTTCCTGAAGTTGCTGGCCTTGTGCCAAAAATTGAAACCAATATTATTGATTATTTTGATTTCAAGTGTAAATACTATACAGGCGCAGGAGTGGCTGTGTGATAAGAAGCTTGTTTCCCAACCACATGGTTCAGGTTTCAGTCCCACTGCATGCCACCTTGGGCAAGTGTCTTCTACTATAGCCTCGGGGCGACTAAAGCTTTATGAGTGGATTTGGTAGACGGGAACTGAAAGAATCCTGTCGTATATATATCTATATATATAAAACTCAACTTGTGGGTCTGTGTGTGTATATCTGTGCGTGTGTCTGTGTGTTTAACTTCCCGGCACATCTCCTCCTAGACAACAAATCGTAGAACCACCAAAAATGGGTCACTTAAAGTTTAGGCGAATGAAATTTGAACTGCGCTATTTTTGTTCCGAAATTCATCTCGCAAGTGCAAAAATCGATAATGTGTTTGTTTAGGCCTTATCCCATGCATTGAATAGTGAGCTTTACTTAGTCAGCTGTTTGACGTGAACTGTGTTCACCACGCGTGCAAGCATGCGTAAATTGCATGAAAAATAAAAAATCAAGATATAAAAACGAATTGCCGTAAACATAGAAATTCGGCAAAGAAATGAATTTTCGGGATGTAGTCTGGGTTTTTTTTTTTCGTATTAATCGTTTGGACTTTGTGAACACATACCAAGTGTTTTCATAACATTTTTAACGCTTTGAATTAAATGTGACCATTTTGCGTTGAGTCTGCAGTTTGAATCACTTTAACCAAATTTTAGCAGGATTTTTGATCATCACGATACATCGCCCACGACTCCCTGAAACTCTCCCCTGAAATCCCCGTTTAGAAATACTGATCTAAACGAATAATTCAACAATGCAATTATTTGATCAACAAAAATTTATGAAACGCTTCTACGTACTTCTTATTGAGGAAATGGAACACATAAGCGCAAAAATAGAGGGTATTAAATGCTTGATTATAAAACGAAAATAATTGAAATGTGATTGAACTTCATCCAAGTTTAGCTCAATTTGAGCGTTCATAGAACGCACGAGCGCACGAGCCGGGCAATACTGTTAGTATATATATATATAAGTGGTAAAAAATTCGAAGTCAGTACTCCAGTCTGGTCACAGTCTAATGACCGAAACAAGTAAAACATAAAAGGTACGAGGCTGTGTGGTAAGAAGCTTACTTCCCAACCTCATGGTTCCAGGTTCAGTGCTGCAGTGTGGCGTGACACCGTGGGCAAGTGCCTTCTACTACTATAGCATCGGGCCGACCAAAGCCTTGTAAGTGGATTCAGTAGACGGAAACTGAAAGAACCCCATCGTGTACATGCATATATATATATATATATATATGCTTGTGTCTGTGTTTGTCCCCTTACCATCGCTTGACAACCGATGTTGGTGTGTTTACGTCCCCGTAATCTAGCGGTTCGGTAAAAGTGACCGATAGAATAAGGACTAGGCTTACAAAGAATAAGTGCTGGGGTCGATAATAAAAGCATCTAAATATGATACATCACGAATATTGTTCAAACTGAAGTCCTTTCTGGAGCGACACATTTTCCCATTCAAGTCAGTACAGAATTACAGAATAGTATTTACGGAATTTTCGTTTACTGACGGGTAACTTTTGGCCAACACTGTACGCTACGATGTATAGCCGTACATAAGTCATTTCTGATTGACAAAGAGCTTCATAATGATGGCTGAAATGTCTTTAAACATTTGTCGTCGCCATCAAGACTAACCTAAGTCACTTCAGCAACAGCAACAAAAGCAACAAACGTGTAAGGAGTCGAGGATTCAACTTGGTTCTTATTTGGCTCCTATGGTATTGGAATTATGCATCCTCTCTCTGTAAGCGTCTTTATATATTTTTCATCTTTTTACTTATATCACTCATTGGGCTACGACCATTCTGGAACACCATTTTGGAAGATGTTGGTCGAACAAATTGACCCCAGACCGTGTTACTTTTTAAAGCCGGGTACTTGTTCTATTTGCTCTATTGCCGAACCGCTAAGTTACAGGAATGTAAAGAAGCTAACACCGGTTTTCAAACGGAATGTGTGGCTAATACAGCTACAAACGCACACGCACGCATATTTATACAAACGACCGGATTCCGCATAGTTTCCATTTATCAGCGTCTTCCACAATGCATTGGTCAGACTAGGGCTATAGTAGAAGACACTTGCTCAAGATGACGTCAAGTGAAACTGAACCCGAAACCACGTGTTAGCAAAGCAAGCTTCTTATCCACCCAACCAGCCCTCGGCAATTTAAAGTAATTTGCATACATTTAATATGGAGAAGAAAAGTGAGGTTTTCAAGTTCTTGAACACGACTCCATCAGTGAGACGAGAAAAATATTGTCCATGCGTAATTCCGTTCAAGGCAGGCAGGGGCGGCAACTCCGAAATCTCAAATGAGGTAAATTTCAAATGACTCATACATTGAGAAGAGAATGTTAACACAAGGGTTAATATTAATTCAGTGAATATCGGGAATATAATACGCGGAGTGTGCAGAATTGGCAATTAGTATTCGTAACATACAGCATATAAATTAATTAATTCTATGCGATTAATTGCATGAGAGAAAAGAATAGCTGCATGAACTCTGTCTCTGTCTCTCCTTTTCTCTGTCTCTCCTTTTCTCTCTCTCTCTCTCTCTTTCTCCTCTAAACACACAGGCACACTCACACACAGACATATACATTCGTAGATACACACACACACACACATACATTATATATATATATATTATATATATATATATATAGAGAGAGAGAGAGAGAGAGAGAATTGTTTTGTATATATAGATATATTAATGTAGTATGTATATATACATGTATATATGTATCTATACATATATATATACATATATATGTATATATATAATATATATATATATATATATATATATATATATACATATTTGTGTACGTGTGTGTGTGTGGTGTGTGTGTGTGCGTACGTGTGTCTGTATACGTGCGTGTGTTTGTATACGTGCGTGTGTATAAGGAAGGAGAGAGAGAGAGAGCGAAATATATTGGTATGAAATTAATTCTCAAGTTCTCTAGCATGTTGCGTCATTTTCATTGTATCTTAAAGCATTAATAAGCGGAAACTGGAATATTAAACTATCGTAAGATTACAGATTCACGTGAGGTAGACAAATAGCTTGTTGTTGTTGCTTAACCCTATGTCCACTATGATTGATCATACACAGAATCATCGGTTGTGGCCGTCCGTTCTAATTTTGGTAATATTTTTTTTACTACCATAAATTCTGAACCGTAACTTAACATACACCTTTTCGAAATGTTGTGTAAGAGTAACCGAAGCATATGCATATTGAGTTCTACGTCGGTTTGTTGGTCTTACAATGCCTAAAGATAATATGTTCTTTTGAAAATTAGTCTTATTTAATCATTTTGTGTTGGTACCAAATAATTTGATAAAAGCTAAATTGTAATTATTGAATGTCTGCCATGCTGCCTGTTATAATCCAACAAAGTTAGCCATCATATGACGAGTAATAATAGTTTTTTAAGTAAACTATTGTGGTGGCAATCCGTCGGCTACGACGACCTGGGTTCCAGTTGATCCAATCAAGCGAAGAACCTGCTCGTGAAATTAACGTGCAAGTGGCTGAGCACTCCACAGACACGTGTACCAGTAACGTAGTTCTCGGAGAGATTCAGCGTGACACAGAGTGTGACATGGCTGGTCCCTTTTGAAATAGAGGTACAACAGAAACAGGAAGAAAGACTGAGAGAAAGTTGTGGTGAAAGAATACAGCAGGGTTCGCTACCAACCCGTGACGGAGTCTCGTGGAGATTTTACGTGTTTTCGCTTAATAAACACTCACAACGTCCGGTCGGGGAAACGAAACCGCGATCCTATGACCGCGAGTCCGCTGCCCTAACCATTGGACCATTGCGCCTCCAGTAAACAACTGTACTAGACAAGTATTATCATCGATTTAATTGTAAATCTTACGTCAATGAAAAAATAATCCATATTAAAATCAAACTTCAATTCTATTCGTACTTCGACAAAATTAGTTATTCATTTTAACTTTTCGTTTTTAGCTTTTTATTAACAAAGTTTTCTATGAATATCGATCACAAAATACATGTGCAAATGTCGATTGTAATCAATACAGAGAATACTAATATTACCTTTACAATATTGCACCTGGCTTAAAAAAAAAAAAAAAAAAACTAAACTAACGTGGAGGCGCAATGGCCTAGTGGTTAGGGCAGCGGACTTGCGGTCGGAGGATCGCGGTTTCGATTCCCAGACCGGGCGTTGTGTGTGTTTATTGAGCGAAAACACCTAAAAGCTCCACGAGGCTCCGGCAGGAGGTGGTGATCCCTGCTGTACTCTTTCACCACTCTAAAAGGCGGTGCTCCAGCATGGCCGCAGTCAAATGACTGAAAAAAAAAAAAAAAAAAAAAATTCAGAATTCATAATAGGTAATATTTCATTTTAAAATATTTCCATTATAAACCGTTGTTAGAGATCGTTATGGCTTCATGTATTTCTTTAGATTTACGTTGCTTTATTTATTCTCTTCTTAATCGTCCGTATTCTGATCTTCATTCTGATGGATGAATTGGATTTTCTGGGGAGGGGATTCCTTTAATTTCCGAAATCGTCTTGCAGTTAAGATTTATTACCTAGGATTATCTTTTTCCATATTTCAGTCTTTCGAATGCGGCCATACTGAGGCATCACCTCGAATCGACCGCAGTACTTATACAAATTCCGCTGAGGTCGACTTTGCCTTTCATCCTTTCAGGGTCGATAAATGAAGTACCAGTTACGCACTGGGGTCGATGTAATCGACTTAATACTTTTGTCTGTCCTTGTTTGTCCCCTCTGTGTTTAGCCTCTGGTGAGTAATAAAGAAATAGGTATTTCGTCTGCCGCTACATACTGAGTTCAAATTCCGCCGATGTTGACTTTGCCTTTCATCCTTTCAGGGTCGACAAGTTAAGGACCAGTTACGCACTGGGTTCGATGTAATCGACTTAATCCGTTTGTCTGTCCTTGTTTGTTCCCTCTGTGTTTAGCCCCTTGTGGGTAGTAAAGAAATAGGTATTTTGTCTGTCTTTACGTTCTGAGTTCAAATTCCGCCGAGGTCGACTTTGCCTTTCATACTTTCGGAGTTGATAGATGAAGTACCAGTTGTGTACTGGGGTCGATCTAATCAAATGGTCCCTCCCCCAAAATTTCGTGCCATGTACCTGGACTAGAAAAGGAGCAGACATTAGGGATAACACTACTATTTCATCCCAAACTGCTTTCGGCATTTATTTATTGTTTTTTTTTTTTGGTTTCTTCCTTTTTTTTTTGTAATTATTCACCTCCAAATTTAGCTTTAATTGGCTTCATTAAGATTTGATTTAATACACAGCAACTAATTTCACCTTTGACTCTTTTTTATGAATTTCGAATAATTAATTGTTGTCCTTTTAACTTTTGTTAATTAGTTCTTTAAGTAATAAGCTTTCCCATTCATATATTTAATAATCTTTTGACATACTTAGTTTATTTTGAAATAATCCGTCGTAAATCCTCATTAATCCATATAAAATTAAGGTTGCTTCTTACTTAGCATTCATTGTTGATTTAAAAGAGCTCTGCACGTTTTGTTTTCACGCGCGCACACATACACACACATAGATAGATAGATAGATAGATAGATAGATAGATAGATAGATAGATAGATAGATAGATAGATAGATAGGAAGATAGATAGACAGACAGACAGACAGATAGATAGATAGATAGATAGATTGATAGATAGATAGATAGATAGATAGATAGAGATAAATAAATATACATATACATACATTCATACATACATACATATGTGTGTTTGTGTATGAATGTATATATGTATGGATGTATGTGTGTATGTAAGTTTATATGTGTGTATGTAAGTTGATATGTAGATAGATAGATAGATAGATAGATTGAAAGAAATATAGATAGATAGATATAGATAATTAAATAGATATATATATATACATACATGCATGCATACATATATATGCGTGTTTGTGAATGAATGTATATATGTATGGATGCATGTATGTATGTAAGTTTATATGAATATTTGTATACATAGATAGATAGATAGATAGATTGATATTGATATATATATATATATATATAGAGAGAGAGAGAGAGAGAGAGGTAATGATAAATAAATACACACACACACATATATATATATATATACATACACACATACATATATGTATGTATGTATGTATGTATGTATGTATGTATGTATGTATGTATGTATGTATGTATGTATGTACGGGCACATGCTTATAAAGCTGTAGATGTGAATTGATGCTCGGCATAGGTAGTAAGCTGTGTGATTACAATCAATTATTAGCCAGGCTGTAATTGCATGATGAAAGCGAAGAAAAACAGCAGTCTTCAGTATTTTAACGAGGGTAAATACAAACTTTTCTATTCGTCGGCGTTTCATTAACATCAACTCAGACATACACGTGGAATAACATTGGAATAACTTGGAATAACTTGGAATAAGTGTGTGGGAAGAGGAGAGAAATAACAGAGAAAATTTCTCTATTTAATATCTTATATTTTCATAAAGGCACGCCTGAAAAATATTCTTGATCACACTACACCATTATGGAAATACGCACACGTTACTGAGATTTTACACACACGCATATACGTATATATATATATATATATATATATATATATATATATATATATGATACCAGCTTTCAACCAATTTTTATAGTAAGTTATTTTAACCGCTTTAATTATTATATTGGGTGTGACTTTCTCTGTGTATAGAATATCATGAGGTTATCCTGAACTAGGAATTGCAGTTCTATTGGTAAAATCCCAAATTTGTAATAATATATATATATATATATATATTCATGTGTATAAGTATGTGAAAGCGGGTGGCCTAGTGGCTACGCATGTTGCGCTCATGATCGCAACCTTTAGAGTTCGATTCCTCGACCGAGCGCCGCACCGTGTTGCTTTAGTCCATTCAGCTGTAAACGGATAATCCTACAACAGCCTAGCCTTCCGATCAGGGGCTGGGAAATGCTGGCCAGCTCACCCACCCAGCGGGTAGCATCAAGCGTTGTGATCATCCGATAGCCAGATTGATCACGTGATACACACACACACTCACACACACACCACACACACACACATATATAGTAAAATATAACAACAAAAGAATGATACCTCAATATGAGAGAAATTGAGAATTACTTATATATATCATAATTTAGAAAATATAGTGCTATAAATACAACCTTTTACTATCTGTTCTAAATTATAACGTATATAGTCTGTTCTACTCTAAGCCAGTCGATTAGACCGCCCCCAGTACACAACTGGTACTTAATCTATCAATCCCGAAAGGATGAAATTTGAACTCAGAATGTAAAGACAAACGAAATAACGCTAAGCATTTCGCCCGGCGTGCTAACGTTTCTTATTTCTTTATAGCCCACAAGGAGCTAAACATAGAAGAGACAAACAAGGATAGACAAACGGATTAAGTCAATTACATCGATCTCACCGCGTAACTGGTACTTAATTTATCGACCTCGGTAGGATGAAAGGCAAAGTCGACATCGGCGGAATTTGAACTCAGAACGTAAAGGCAGACGAAATACTGCTAAGCATTTCGCCCGGCGTGCTAACGTCTCTGCCAGCTCACCGCCTTGACAACCCAATATATATTACACACGGTAAATCGACGTTTGTTCCCTGAAAATACACAATGACCCCCAACAATAATACATGAATATATTTTACACGTTGAATATGCCAAATGCTGTTTTGTAAATATCACGATTATGTAATTATGTAAATATAATCACATGTAAATATATAAATGAATAACACAATTACGTAACAGATACAGATATATTGGAGCGAAAAATCTATCTATAAATATCGGATCTAATTCTCGGTTACCTACATACGAGTAGGACATTCTGAAAGACTGTTGGATAAGTTTTACTGCCGTGTGAAGTGTGGGATTTAATTTTTAGGGTAAGGCCCCCAAATATATGAAGGTGATTAGCGGAGGACATTTGATGGCGTTGATGGGACACGAGGCAAGTAAAAATCTCACAAACGTGTTTGTGTTAGCCTTGTTGGTGTTTTTGTTGTTGTTGTTGTTGATGTTACGTAGCGCTCATGGCAACATTATTTAAAGCGTTCTATACTCGAAGTCATTTCCACCATAAGCCCTCCTTACTTTTTTTCATGCATCTAAGGCGCAACGTCATCGAATTTGCTGTTGTTGTGTTGTTGTTTGTCTTCTTCTTCTTCTTCTTCTTCTTCTTCTTCTTCTTCTTCTTCTTCTTCTTCTTCTTCTTCTTCTTCTTCTTCTTCTTCTTCTTCTTCTTCTTCTTCTTCTTCTTCTTCTTCTTCTTTTCTTCTTCTTCTTACAGAAGTCGGACGAGGGAAATTTGGCTGCTATTTCTAGCAGAGCGAGCTTCCCTCGCTCTCTATCAGTGTGTATGCAAGTATGTATACACACATATATACGTACATACATACAAATACACATACATAATAGATGCATACATGAAAAGCTACGCACATGTGTGTGGATGCATATATGCATGAGTATATGTATATGTATGCATGTATATATATTTATATGTATATATATGTATTTGTGTATGCGTATGCATTTATATATATATATGTGTGTGTGTGCGTGTGTGTGTGTGGAGGTGGTTAGGGCAGCAAACCCGCGGTCTTAGGGTCGCGGTTTCGATTCCCAGACCGGGCGTTGTGAGTATTTATTGAGCAAAAACACCTGAAGCTCCACGAGGCTTCGGCAGGGGGGGGGGTGAAACCTGCTGTACTCGTTCACCACAACTTTACTTTCCCTCACTCTTTTTTCCTGTTTCTGTTGTACCTGTATTTCAAAGGAGCCAGCCATGTCACACTCTGTATCACGCCGAATCTCCATGAGAAATACATTAAGGGTACATGTGCCTGTGGAGTGCTCAGCCACTTGCATGTTAATTTCCCAAGCAGGCTGTTCCGTTGATAGGATCAACTGGAACCTGCGTCGTCGCAACCGACGGTGTGCCACCAATATATTTATATATATATATATATATATATATATATATGAATGCATACCTTATGTAGTATGTAGTATTATTGATTTTGCCTACATAAATCAATAACTATGAAAATATAAGCAATAACTAAAACGAAATATACGCGTTATACAGGTGCACACACACACACATAGGAACACACATATACACACAAACGCATGCGTACACACACATTATATATTCACATATCCAAATGCACACATGCATACAAACACACATATTGACATATACCAACCTTCCTTTCTCTTTCTCTCTCTCTTTCTACCTGTCTTTGTATGCAAAAAGCTAAGTTACGGACGAGTGGACACTACATTGAAAAACCATTTCATCTGTTAAAACCTGTAGTAGGTGCTTCGTGTGTGTTGCTGAGCAGATCATTCCGCCAACAACCAACAGTTTGATAGAATTGATCACATGACAGTTAGGTGCACGTCCCACGCTAGTAAAGATGCAATACGGTTTCGATTTCGGACGACCCACTTCTCTATTATTGTATCATGCATTTGGTGAACAATGGCATCGTGAGTCAGAGATGGATTTCGGCGTCTCATTCCTCGGTTTGTTCGCATCTAAGACTGAAGCAAAAAGGGACAACTATGCACATTAGCCAGCATGTTTCTAATACTTATTTTGTTCGACGCGCTGGTCTATGAGAGAATTTCTCGGTCTCACACACACACACACACACACACGCATATCTCTCTGTATATATATATATATATATATATATATATATATATATATCCACATACATATATATATATATCTATCTATCAATCTATGTATCCATCTAGCTGAAATTTACGGGAAAATAACCGACGAAGACAGGCGTATAAACAACAAGCAGATGTATTAGTTTGACGCTCGGAAAGGTGAGAAAGTCTTTTACGTTTCGAGCCTACGCTCTTCAACAGAAAGGAGCCCGTAGATATAAACAGAAAGAGAATGTATCTATCTATATGTGTGTATGTGTGTATGTGTGTGTGTGTGTGTGTGTGTGTGTGTGTGTGTGTTGTGTGTGTGAATTCCTCTCTTGTAACAAGACTTTCACAAGGCACCGATCGTCAGGCAAAGACGAGAATTATATTGCTGTTGAACCCCTTAAATCGATGAGAATGCTATAACGCGGGCATTTTCGTTTGACGACTCCACTGATTTCTGGTTACGGCTGAAAACATTGTGGTGGCCTGTTTATTTTGTTTATTCATTTATTTATATTTGGAGTCTTCCGGGGATACATTCAAATGAAATGACACCGGCTAAAGTGTACTTGCAGATCGAAAAAATTAAATAAACCTATATTTTCCATCATATGTAGAACATTCACTTTTACATGTATCTACAGACAGTAGCGCTTCAACTTATTATCCATGTGTGTGTTTATATGTGTGTGGAAGTTTGTGTCAGTGTGTATATGTATTTGTTTATAGTATTGATTTATATATTAATTTTTTTCAATGGATTCTATAAATTTCTTTTCCCCAAATATCTTTCATAAGAGTTTCACAGTTCCATAACTCCATCCCAATGGCTAGCCTTCCATTTTCGAGACACGTAATTCATTTACAGGAATAAGTTCTTTTCTTAATATCCATTTCTTACGAATATTGCTTATGTAATGGGAGTGGACAATCTATATACATACAGACAGACATCTTACGCCACATCGCCTCGATAAACAGCAAAGATTTCATAAGAAGCACAGTGACATTACTATCCCAGTTCTGAGTTATTCCTCATATATATACATGTATACTTCATCACTCCGACCAAGAAACAAACAACGCGTTGGGATTCAAAGAGATTTATAATAAACGACGACACCAGAATATGTCTGGTGTTGCTGCATGCATCACTGTTGAGAACGTAGAGAAAAATGAATCCCAAAGTTATTTCAAAGTAGAAAATAAAAATGGCTATATGTTTAAAACGCTTGCTTTGCACCCAACATAATTCCCGTTTCAGTTTCACTGTGAACACATAGGGCAAGTGTTTTCTACACTAGCCTATACTGTATACTATATACAGTAAACTTTTTGTACTACTTCTGTACGCCACTTTACTCGAATAATGGAACTGCAACTAGAATGTTTTATATCTTATTTCTACTTTCATTCTCTTATTTTCCTCTATATTCCCTATCTCTTCCTTTTTCACAATAATTCCTTATTTCGAACTCAAACATTTACCTCTATTTAATCAACTCTGATGAAGGTATATCCATAATATCTCAGAAAAAGCTGTAGGAACATATCTATATCTCTTTCCTTATAACTGTCCTGAAAACTCCTCACAGCCTTGTCTTTGTTATCTCTTTTGCACTTATATATATATATATATATATATATATATATATATATATATATATATCATGAGATAACAAGGCCAAGGCAATGTGATGTTTGTAGGACATTTATAAAGAAAAAAGTGGCCTTACAGTTGTTTCAGGGAGATAAATGACATTCCATCATCAGAGAGGGGTTAAGATTTTTTCGATAGAAAGAAGTAGTAGCGTTCAATATATAAGAAATTATTTCGGAGAGAGATAGAGATAGTATAAAGGAAAACATGAAAATAAAAATATATGCTGGATGTAAAGTTACTGTTTCGTTATCCGAGGAATGAGCTGTGTAGAATAATAGGTAAAGAGGCTTCTTGTTCATGGTGTGTAAATTCAGGTTATACGAGTGGTTTATGAAACGACTTGAACCTCAAAAAAAAAACAAAAAAAAACATGGTAAATGACTTCTGATGAATGTACAAAACTTCAAGGCTGAAAAGCCTTGAAGGCTTAAATCATTTCGTACACCCCTCATATATATATATGTATATATATATATATATATATATATAAAATCTCATAAGGATGGAAGGCAAGGCTGACCTCGAAGGAATTTTAACCCAGAACATAAAAATAACCAAAATGCCGCTAAGCATTTCGTCCGGTAATCGAAGGATTTCTCCCGACTTTCTTGAAACTCTAATATTTAAATAAAATTCTTACTGATGATGCCGGAATGTGCTGGATATATCAAATACATTCACTGGACAGTGAGCAAAATATATGTTGGCGTTTGGTTACAATCACTTACATTCAGAGTTTACAGTCTGTCGGAGCTGACCGAGTCTTTTGTTCCTCTCAGCTCTATTAATATATATATATATATATATATATATATACATAAGTATATAGAATGTAATTGGGCTGCTTCAATCGATTATCCCTCTCAGTCAAAGTGTTTTGGGTTGTGCAACAATACAATCTATTATTTGTGCCAGGCAAAAATTCGATATATACATTTAGAAAAATACTGCTATGCTCAAATATTGATCTGACCACGAAAGGCTTTATACTTGTTCGGTTGGGGAACACTGGCATGTTTCATTGTCCATGCCTTTACAAAGGTCATTAATGGTTTAAGTGATGGGAATGACTTCAACTTTGTTAGGAGACTACATTAGTCTCTCAGCTAGCTTAGAAATTAAATCTTGCTCCACATCATCTGTTATTGTCTGCACTGCTCGATCGCGTTTACTTCCATCCACACTGCAAAGAATTTATTCTTTTACAATGTTTATTGATTAGATTAGTTTAGTCACATTTACAAGAAGGAGAATGTATTACTGTTCCCTTTTTAGAAAATATTTATTCTACACCAGTTACCTTAATTATGACTTCTACAGTCAAGGGAGATGTAAATTTAATTTTTTTCCTTTATTTTTCCGTTTTTATTCACCCTTTGTCTTCTCATTCCATTTATGGCATCAATATTCTTATCGTTTTTTTCTCGCAGTTTCTCATATACCAGCATTCTAAACCACGTTATAAAAATCTGCCTCACCACGTGTCTCCTTGGCAAGAAACTCTCAGTAGCGCCTGTTTTAATACGATATTCTTCTACTCTTTTACTTGCTTCACTCATTTGACTACGGCCATGCTGGAGCACCGTCTTTAGTCGAGCTAATCGACGTTGTGTATTAAATGATATTTGTCCCTCACTGGATGGAAGACACTTTAACCTACTTAATATGGAACGGTGTTAAATATATATATTATATCTTATATATACATACATATATATATAATATATATATATCTATATTATATATATATACATATATATTATATATATATATATATATATATATATAATACATACATACATACATATATATATATATATATATATCATATACATACATATATATATATATAATATATATATATATATATTATATATATATATATATATATATATATATATATATTCGGTAAGTAATTGAGATTCAAGTGAATTCTAAAGAATTCACATGAATATGGTCCTAACTAGGATGCACCGGAAATCTATATATGGTGTTAACCATACGACAAGTGGGGTGTTTAGAAATAGGAAAAAATCAACAATTCTTGCTGCTTTTTTCCTATATATATACATATATATATAATGAGGATTAGATAGACAGCTGACAAGTAATGGAGTGTCTTTCTTTATGGTATCTATCCTGTTTCCCATTTGTTTCTCTCGTTGTTTGCGTATTGAACTCATATGTTTTCGTTTTTGTATTTCATGTCGTTTACTACTGTTTGGTGACGTCCTGTACCCATAATGCATATGTATATACATATATACATATATATTATATATATATATATATATATATATATATATATATATATATCTATTATTATTATTATATATATATTGCTCCAGGGGAGTGACAAGTTCGAAAACAAGTTAGTCTGGACACTTATTATAAGGGACTCAGGATAAGTCTGAGAATGAATAATATTTAATTCATAATCGTTAATCCAAACAAGCAAATATTATTGTTTCACATAGCACTTATCGGTGAAACATAAATATTCAGTCGGATTAACGATTACGGGTTAAAATCATTATATAAATACACACACACACATATGTGTATATATATATATATATATGTGTGAATGTGTGTGTATGTGTACACTCATATATACATACACTTATAGTATCAATCTATCTATCTATCTATTTCTATATACATACATACACACACAATATAATACATACATATAATATAATATATATATATATCTATATATATATTATATAGCGATATATATATATAATAGCAAATCATATCAAATGGCACCATGTGAAGGAAAAACTTATAGGTTATAACAATTATTAAAATTATCAATAAGGGTATCTAAGAGATGCCACCATGCTTGAAATAGCAGTCAAAACCTGACTATAGTTTTAGAGTCAAGTCTTGACTGCTATTTCAAGCATGGGGGTATCACTTAGATACCCTTATTGATAATCATATATACATATATAATACACACACGTATTTATATACATATATATATATATATATATATATATGTATGTATGTATGTATAAATTTAAAATGAAGGTGAGAAATTAGATATTAATTTAATTAACATCGATTTCACACTAGTGGTCTAACATATAAAAAACTGAAGGTTCAGTAAAATTGTATTATATACATATTAGTGGGAAACCACTATGTGGACACCCTTATGCTAGAAATAGATCCGCTTTGGTCTTACCACTAAGAAATGTTCTCAGGAAAAATTCAACAAAACAACCAAAACGTAATCGAGCAAGGCAAAAGAAAAAAGCGCTTTTTTCTTTTGTCTCGCTCGATTACGTTTCTTGAGAACATTTCGTAGTGGTAAGACCATAGCGGATCTATTTCTAGCATAAGGGTGTCCACCTATTGGTTTCCCCTAATATGTATATATATATATATATATATATATATATTATATGACGCTGTTGTTGTTCTCCCGTTGTTATCTTAAGAGCTGTTTTATCGCGATTCATTGATTGCGTGAGAGCTATAACAAAGCAGTTGAACGACCTGCATTCGATCTGATAATACGCGAAGCAGTTTTAAAATTTTATGTTTATTGTTTTCTTTAAGAACGGTAATGGTAGTGCTGATGGTGGTGGTGGTGGTGGTGATGGTTTAAGACTGGTTAACAATCACAGAATTACTATTTCAAGTTAGAAATTGCGATAGGAGAGATGGTGGTGGTGGTGGTGCTGGTGGTTGTGATGATTTTTGGCAGTGGTGCACGTGGCAGTGGTGTTGGTGGTGTATTATGGGTCGTGTACGGTTTTCTCAGTACGGTTGTGGTGATGGTGGTAGTGATGTTGGTAATGGCGCTTTCGTTGCTGTCACTGCTGCTGCTGCTGCTGCTGCTGGTGGGTGCTGCACAGTGGTGTTGTTGGTTGTGGGGGTGGGAGGGGTGATGATACCGATGGTAATAACAATACTGGAAGTGCTAGATCTTGAGATCTTGAGGTGACGGCGATGATAAACACCGTTTCATAATTGAACGCACGCAACCGTAAAAATTGTCACTTGACTAACATTGTTAATATTAGTGTCAAGTAGGGTCAAGGCCTGCAGCTTTGAGCGAGGGGTTACGGTCAATTACATAGACCCCAGTGAGCAACAGGTACTTGTGTTATCGATTCGAAAGTATGAAACGCAAAAGTCGACCTCGGCGGAATTTGAACTCAGATAACATGGCAGCAGACGATATACCGCTAAGCATTTTCCCGGAGTGCTAACGGTTCTGCCAGCTTGCCGCCTTAATAATAATAATATAATAATAATAATAATAATAATAATAATAATAATAATAATAATAATAATAATAATAATAATAATAATAATAATGAAGAAGAAGAAGACGACGACGATGAAAGAAAGAAAGGAAGAAAGAAAAAAAGAATGAATGAATGGAAGAAAGAAAGAAAGAAAGAAAGAAAGAAAGAAAGAACGAAGGAAACAAACAAGCAAAGAAACGAGTTCCTGAAGCGCAAATAGGCTAACTTCAGAGCTGGCTAATTTCAACGAAGAAGGCAGACCGTAAGGTAGAGAGCCAGGGAGAAAAATAGAATTAAGTTGATAACTGGTTGATCGGTGAATGAGAAATGACAGTTGCACGGTTGGGTGGCGGCCGACAGTGAGAAATGCAGTTATCGATTAGTTCCCTAGTCAATAATGAATGTATTTATGGCGTTAGCGTGCATGCACCTGAAGCGATATGGTGAGAGTCGATATGAATTTCTGTCTTGATGGCCAACAACATATTAATACCGACCAATGTTTGTAAACATTTAATGTTTGTCATTGTCTCTAAGCATTCCATACTGGGACTGTCAATTGGAGTTATAACAGAGTGACTCAGATAAAGCTATGAAACTCCGTATGACAGGATATATATACATACATACATACATACATACATACATACACACACACACACACACACCACACACACACACACACACACACATATATATATATATATATATATGTATGTATATTTAAGAAAAGTAAGCGAAAATGCACATTGGAAATCAAAAAAAGTAAAGGCTTTTTATGAAAAGTAACGATAGATATATACAATTAGATGAAGTGAGGTAGGAATGAAAGTAATAAAAGTCATTATTGTAAATTGTTAGAGAGATCCAAAAGCATACCGGTTTCACAGAATTATTGATCACTGCTTTGAATGCGCACCGATTACCGAACGGTGTCGGGTCTACTAGTCTCTGAGTAAAATGATTATGTGTAAGGGCGGTAAGTAGTTCTGGATTTGGTGCAATTAGGGTAGATATAATTCTGTAAGGTGAATGTGGTATGGGATGTATGGGTGGTATTAATTGAAAGGTTAATAGTGTTCTGTATTAAGTTATGTGTTCATATTGAGTTGTGGTAGATTTTTATTCATATATATATATATATATATATATATATATTTACTTACAAGCTCAACAAAGGTGTACGTAAGCAGCTATATGTATATATAAATGCCCCCACCCACCCACCCCAAAAAACGAAAAAAGAACCTAACGGACGACAATAAACATACGAACAGATGGCCGATACAAAAATGGACAGGAAATTCGTGACGGAACATTCATGGCTGTCTATTCATCAGTCAAGCTGCCAATCATCATTACAGTTTCGATATATCGATATAATATATATGTATATATATATATATATATATATATATATATATACATATTTATGTATAAATACACACGCAAACTTGTATTCTTGTTACTTAACGCCCGCGAATCGTTTATTTATTTAAAGAGATAACTCACTTTTTTCTGTGATAGTTCTCTCCCTCTCTTTCCCTCTGTTTATCTCTCTCTCTCTCTCACTCTCTCTCTATGCTCCCTTCCCTCTATACACACACACACACACACACACACACACACACACACACACACACACACACATATATATAGTCACTCTGGTCTATTTAAGAAGGCTTGATAAAAAAGTTTCATTTTATCTATAAATATATACGTGTGTGTGTGTGTGTGTAGAATATATGAGAGATAAAGAGAGTAAGTGAGATCCCCATTTTTTACTATTTTTAGTCAAGGGACTGTGGCCATACAGGGGCACTACGTTGAAGTATTTTAGTCGACGAATCGCTCCCAGTACTTTCTTCAAATCTGGAATTTATTCTGTCCGTTTCTTTTGCCGAAAGCGTTAAGTTACGAGGATGTAAACAAACCAACAAAGATTTTGAAGCGGTGGGAAAAATACAGACACATAGACGTCCCAAATTCTGTCTCTCCGCTTTCCATCCTTCAAAATCTTTTCCAAGCGTTATCCACTATTTTCGTCTCCTTGGCCCCGGAGGACGTATTTTGTTCGATGTTTGTCCTCGTCCACCGCCCTAAATCACACTCAGTGTCATCTTGCATGTTATTTTTTTTTCGTTTTGTTTGCTCTTGTCCTTAATTCTACGCAAGAAAACTGTTATTTTGCGAGCACTGACAATTTGGAAGCCCTCGGTCTTATCGTTAAGGGGGCGAAACTGAAGAATACGATTGGTCGATAACTGATGAAGAATTATAGGGTTTCTGTTTGTATCCCGTTCGTTTCTACATTCAGTATATGTTACGGCGTTTGTTTATACATTGTTTTCATTTATCACACATACACACATTTATAGGTATACATATACATACATGCCTACATATAGACATACATACATCATACAGACATACATTCATGCATAAATAAATACATACATAAATACATACATATATATATATATATATATATATATATATATATATATATATATATATATATATATAATGTATGTATGTATGTATGTATGTATATATATATATATATATATATATATACATACATACGTGTGTGTGAGTGTGTGTGGAGGCGCAACGGCCCAGTGGTTAGGGCAGCAGGTTTCAATTTCCAGACCAGGCGTTGTGAGTGTTTGTTGAGAGAAAACACGTAAAGCTTCACGTATATATATATATATATATACGACGGGCTTCTTTCAGTTTCCATCTACCGAATCCACTCACAAAGAGTTGGTCGGCGTGGGACTGAACCCGGAAGCATGTGGTTAGGAAGCAAGCTTCTTACCACACAGTCGCGCTTGTGCCATATCTCAGAACAAGTAACTAATCGAAGAAAACTCCCATACATGTCAAATCCGTACTATTCGAAGTTACTTTAGCAAATAAAATATGGTAATTGTTGCCAACCTAATTAAAACGAGCAATAAAATTTTAAGAAACGGTTTCCCACCTTCTTTTAATTTAATGAAATAGCAAAAGACTATAAAAATTAATTTATTACATAATTTATGTTTATTATAAACAACGCAATAAATTACTGTTTTAAGAAATAAAAGCGAAATTTCAACATTTATGGGGAAAAAAATAATTATACAGATGAGTGTGAAAAAAATCAGCGAATAAGCACAGGCGTGGCTGTGTGGTAAGGAGCTTTTTTCCAACTTCTTAGTTCTGTGTTCAGCACCACTGCGTGGCACTTTGGGTTAGTGTCTTCTACCCTAGCTCCGGGCCGAACACAGCCTTATTTGTGTATTTGCGGATCTGGTAGAGGGGAGACTGAATATTGCTTGCTCTTTTACTTGTTTCAGTCATTTGACTGTGGCCACGCTGGAGCACCGGCTTTAGTCGAGCAAATCGACGCCAGGACTTAGTCTTTGTAAGCCTAGTACTTATTCCATCGGACTCTTTTGCCGAACCGCTAATTTAAGGGGACGTAAACACACCAGCATCGGTTGTCAAGCGATGTTGGTGGGGACAAACACAGACACACAAATATATACACGCACATACATACATATATACATATATACGACGTGCTTCTTTCAGTTTCCGTCTACCCCAAATCCACTCACAAGGCTTTGGTCGGCCCGAGGCTATAGTAGAAGACACTTGCCCAAAGTGCCACGCCGTGGGACTGAACCCGGAACCATGTGGTTCGTAAGCAAGCTACTTACCACAGAATTGTTGTTATTCATGTTATTTTCATTTTTGCGTAATTTAGACGGCAATTTATTCCCCGCACCCTGAGTATGTATTTTTATTGTTCTTTTATTCTTTTATTTGTTTCAGTCATTTCACTGCGGCCATGCTGAAGTACAGCCTTTAGTCGAGCAAATCGACCCCAGGACTTAGTCTTTGTAAGCCTAGTACTTATTCCATCGGACTCTTTTGCCGAACTGCTACATTACGGGGACACAAACACACCTGCATCGGTTGTCAAGCGATGGTGGGGAGTACAAACACAGACACACAAAGACGCACACACGCACATACATATATATATATATATATATATATATAATTTCAACAATTGAGGGCAAAATAATTAATTAAGTATCAATTTCACCAAGTGTTCAGTATGCAAAGGGACCATTCAAGGCGATTCAAATTATTACATTATATAAAAGGCTTAGTAAAATAAATTACTTTGCCGCATACTGAACTCATTAGAATAGCACTAAAAAACTTTTTTAAAGCTATTTCTAATACTTAAAGAAAATCTCTCTCATATATAGTGTTTGCTTAATTCAACTCAACAAAAGTTTGGGGGTAAGGACATCGAAAAATCAAATGCTAAGGTTATTCGAGAACGTACGTTTCAAGATTAGTCAAAACAACATTTCTATCATCGGCTCAGAAATCCTTGGTTTGGATTTGGAAACACTGAAAATAAGAACATACCCTTTCGAAGATCTGCTGCTTCCAACTACAGTGTCAACAAATTCAAATAAGCAGCGAAGAATCTCTGTTCTCCCCTTTCACCAGCGTGGGTTAAAATCATCAAACCACTATGCTTATTTCGGTAACATCCGAAGCATTAACAGAGGGAGATTAATTATAATTTCAACAATTGAGGGCAAAATTAATTAATTATTAATCAATTTCACCAAGTTGTTCAGTATGCAAAGGACCATTCCAGGCGAATTCAATTATACATTATATAAAAGGCTTAGTAAAATAAATTACTTTGCCGCATACTGAACCCATTAAAATAGAGCAGCTAAAAAACTTTTTTAAAGCTATTTCTAATACTTAAAGAAAATCTCTCTCATATATAGTGTTTGCTTAATTCAACTCACAAAAGTTGGGGTAAGGACATCGAAAAAAATCAAATGCTAAGGTTATTCGAGAACGTACGTTTCAAGATTAGTCAAAACAACATTTCTATCATCGGCCCAGAAATTCCTTGGTTTGGATTTGGAACACTGAAAATAAGAACATACCCTTTCGAAGATCTGCTTCCACTAACAGTGTCAACAATTCAAATAAGCAAGCGAAGAATCTCTGTTCTCCCCTTTCCACCAGCGTGGGTTAAAATCATCAACACTATGCTTATTTCGGTAAAATCCGAAGCATTAATCAGAGGGAGTAATTATAATTTCAACAATTGAGGGCAAAATTAATTAATTATTAATCAATTTCACCAAGTGTTCAGTATGCAAAGGGACCATTCAAGGCGAATTCAAATTATTACATATATAAAAAGCTTAGTAAAATAAATTACTTTGCCGCATACTGAACCCTTTAGAAATAGCAGCTAAAAAACTTTTTTAAAGCTATTTCTAATACTTAAAGAAAATCTCCTCTCATATATAGTGTTTGCTTAATTCAACTCACAAAAGTTTGGGGGTAAGGACATCGAAAAATCAAATGCTAAGGTTATTCGAGAACGTACGTTTCAAGATTAGTCAAAACAACATTTCTATCATCGGCTCAGAAATTCCTTGGTTTGGATTTGGAAACACTGAAAATAAGAACATACCCTTTCGAAGATCTGCTTCAACTAACAGTGTCAACAAATTCAAATAAGCAAGCGAAGAATCTCTGTTCTCCCCTTTCCACCAGCGTGGGTTAAAATCATAAACACTATGCTTATTTCGGTAAAATCCGAAGCATTAATCAGAGGGAGATTAATTATAATTTCAACATTGAGGGCAAAATTAATTAATTATTAATTTCATTTCACCAAGTGTTCAGTATGCAAAGGGACCTTCAAGGCGAATTCAAATTATTACATTATATAAAAGGGCTTAGTAAAATAATTACTTTGCCGCATACTGACTCATTAGAAATAGCAGCTAAAAAACTTTTTTAAAGCTATTTCTAATACTTAAAGAAATCTGCTCTCATATATATTTTTTGCTTAATTCAACTCACAAAAGTTTGGGGGTAAGGACATCGAAAATCCAATGCTAAGGTTATTCGAGAACGTACGTTTCAAGATTAGTCAAAACAACTTTCTATCACATCGGCTCAGAAATTCTTTCTTGGTTTGGATTTGGAACACTAAAATAAGAACATACCCTTTCGAAGATCTGCTTCCAACTAACAGTGTCAACAAATTCAAATAAGCAAGCGAAGAATCTCTTTCTCCCCTTTCCACCCGCGTGGGTTAAAATCATCAAACAACACTATCTTATTTCGGTAAAATCCGAAGCATTAATCAGAGGGAGATTAATTATATTTCAACAATTGAGGGCAAAATTAATTAATTATAATCAATTCACACCATGTTCAGTATGCAAGGGACCATTCAAGGCGAATTCAAATTATTACATTATATAAAAGGGCTAGTAAAATAAATTACTTTGCCGCATACTGAACTCATTAGAAATAGCAGCTAAAAAACTTTTTTAAAGCTATTTCTAATACTTAAGAAAATCTCTCTCATAATAGTGTTTGCTTAATTCAACTCACAAAAGTTTGGGGGTAAGGACATCGAAAAATCAAATGCTTTAAAAAAGTTTTTTAGCTGCTATTTCTAATGAGTTCAGTATGCGGCAAAGTAATTTATTTACTAAGCCCTTTTATATAATATATATATATATATATACGATGGGTTTCTTTCAGCTTCCGTCTACAAAATACACTCATAAGGTCTTGGTCAGCCCGAGGCTATAGTAAAAGACATTTATCCAAGATGCCACGCAATGGGATTGAACCCAGAGCCATGTGGCTGGGAAGCAAGCTTCTTACCACAGTACGATACGAGTAAGCTGATATTTTTTCGAACACGGAACTGCCGTTAGAACAGCAGAAATACTGAGTAAATTACCCTTTCAAAGCGGAAAAATTTGTAAGGGTAATTAACCTAGCTATTCTAACTGCAATTCAGTATTCGAAAAAAATATCATCTTATTTGTAGTGTTCTTCGATGTTTATAAAAACAAATGTTTGTTTATATTATACACGCATATTATATTATACACTAAAGGCGGTGCTCCAGCATGGCCACAGTGAAATGACTGAAACAAATAAAAGAGTAAAGAGTATATGTGTACTACGGTGTCAGCTGTTCACACCAGTGAACTAAGGTAATACCTCTTATTTTTCTAGCACTTTCCGGAGTATTCGAGCGGTTTCAAGCAGTGCTGTTTTCTGCAAGTACTCCACCCTTATTGCAGCCCCTATTTGTTCCACATACTTCTCGAGATTTTTGCTCACTGTTCCCAGTATGTATGCGCGCGCGTGTGTGTGTGTACGTTCTTAAAAAGCAGCAAAAATATCACAAACACTGTTACTCAGAGTTTCACGATGCCGTTCGTCGGACAAAACTGCCCGGAGAACGTTTGTGATATTTTCGCTGCTTGTTAAGAAAGCATATTACTCTACCTCTGGTATTCGAGTACTATTTTTTCAACCTTGTTTCACATTTATGCGCTTCCTTTCGCATTATGTGCTTATCTCTGATCACTGTATATGTCTAGCATCCATTTACTCATTGCCAGTATCTGCAACCAGGCTGCATTTCTCGTATAATCCTAATCTTTTTTACTCTCCCCCTCTCTCTCTCTCTCTCTCTCTCTCTCTCTCTCTCTCTCTCTATCTATCTATCTATCTATCTATCTATCTCTCCTCTTCCTCTCTCTGTACTATGTAAGGCATCACTGTGAGATCTAAGTTGGCGAGCTGGCAGACTCGTTAACAGGCCGGTGGGATTTGCTTAGCGTCTTCGCTTTTTGAGTTCAAATTCAGTCGAGGTTCTCTTTGCCTTTCATCCCTTCGGGGTCCATAAAATATGTACTACTTGAGCACTGGGGTCTATGTAACCGATTTATCCCCTTCCCCAAAATTGCTAGCCTTGTGCCAAAATTTGGAATCATTATTATATAGCGATTTTTATTGTTGTTGTCTTCAATATTTAATGAAAAGAGGTTGCACCGAATTCTCTTACTTCAAATCTCCATTCTTCGCTCTTGTGATTCAGAAAAAATAATCTTTTACAAGATCTCAGTGGACTTGCAAACTCCTTTTGATGTCCAGGTCGGCATTCATGAATATTTCGTTCAACGCTTCTATAATTCTCAATATATTCTCGTATTCCTTGATAAAGAACACTTTCATATTGATATCTTACTTATTATCTCCTTCTCCAAATTTTGTTTATTCCTCTAAGATAATAATTAAATATATCTTCTATCGACAGATTTATTTAATTATTATCTTCCTTAAACCAAACTGTTTTCGCCATGTTTTATTTCTTCAAAGAAATTAGTTGCGCATCGTTACAACTGAAATTTGCCATCCTGCACATATGGTGCTTCAAGTTATGTACTCAAGAAGTATTGTGGCGATGGTCAAATGCATTTCATATTACAATACATTCTACCATTTTCCCTTATAATCTTTTATTATGCGATTATAAGTCGGATTGAGGGCGAAATACCGTAAATCTTCGAGAATAGTCCGCCCTTGAATATAATACACAGGGGATTTTTAGGGGGCTGTACCACTGAAAAAGCTAAACCTTGTGTATAATACGCACCGTTTCTCTAACTTGAGTCAAGGAGGTCTATATGACGTCCTTGGTTTGTAAAAATGTATACGGTAAAGTCCTTTATTATTATTGTATATATAACATAATGCAAACGTGTAGCTTTTTTGTGCGTTTTGTTTGCAGAAAATAAAGAAATAACAGTAATAACGTTTAATAAATGTTGCTTACTGCAAGTTATGGATGATTCTTTTATGACTTCATTGCTTTTAGGCTTAGCTTAAGGTATTTTCGCGCCCGGCATCACAAAATGTGTCTGAATAAACATTACTGGACAGCAAATAGAAAATCGAACATGGCTTAGAAAATAATTTTCATTTTTAACCTCGTGTATAATACACACTAGGGATTTGGACCTTTAAATTTTGGGAAAAAATGCGGATTATACTCGAGGATTTACGGTAGTTAGCACGCCGGGCAAAGTGTTAGCGGCATTTTGTCTGAACAAGTGTAATCTGTACCATGCGTTAGATGTTGAATTGATAGCAAAGCCACGGTGGGGTGAAGTGCTTTGCTCAAGAAAAGAACGCACCATCCGATCTAGAAAATGAAATCTCGATGGCTAGATTGTGAGTACAGCACACTAACCACTAGGCAATAATAATAATAATGATAATAATAATAATAATAATAATAATAATAATAATAATAATGCGACCATGAGATAGAGAATAGGAAGCCAGACAGTCTTAATTGAGAAAGAAAACAAATGCTGCTGGATCATAGATATAACATGCCCAGCTGACAACAAGGTAATCGATAAGGAAGAAAGAAAAGTCGATAGGTATGACAGGTTAGCTTGGGAGGTAAAGCAGTTGTTGTCGATGAAAAAAGTGGTAGTGGTACCAATAATTGTCGGAGCCCTGGGAACAGTGAGCAAAAACTCGAGAAGTACGTGGAACAAATAGGGACTGCAATAAGGGTGGAGTGCTTGCAGAAAATAGCACTGCTTGGAACCGCTCGAATACTTCGGAAGGTGCTTGAAAAATAAGAGGTGTTACCTTAGTTCACTGGTAGTGAACAGCTGATACTAATACATCGCCAGCGTTAGATGTGCAAAGGCAGAAGTAGTAGTAGTAGTAGTAGTAGTAGTAGTAGTAGTAGTAGTAGTAGTAGTAGTAGTAGAAGTAGTAGTAGTAGTAGTAGTAGTAGTAGTAGTAGTAGCAGTAGTAGTAATAATAATAATGATAATAATTGTGCATTAGGCATGATAAAAAAATATTCAGACAAATACATAACAAAAACACCAGGACTTACAAACACATATAACATACACAAAATTGCACTACTAGGCACTGTACACATCCTACGCAGAACACTTTCCATACAATAACCATCAGAGCATCACAACAAATCACAGCACATACCCAAGGCACACAGAGCTGCGCTCGGTAGTGAAGTGAAAGCACGCTATAAAAATAAAACTACTGAAGAATAATAATAACAAACCCGTCCACTGTAGGCACAAGCCTGAAATTTTAGCGAAGGTAAATAGTCGATTACATCAACCCTAGTAGCCAACAGGTACATTTTAAATACTTTTTTATCAACCCCGAAATGATAAAAAACAGATTTGAATTCAGAAGGATTTGAACTCTGAATGTAATGATTTGGAACAAATACTGCAAGACATTTCGACTGACGCTTTCACGATTCAGATAATCTTACTAATCCACATCGAATATATGTATTAATACTTTGAAGTCAGTCACGTGATAACATCATTGTAAGTTACTCCACGTAATCGCCAGCATCATAATTGCGAATGATTCGGTTTTCACTTTATCATATTTAATTAACACTTGCTACACTATTCCACCCTTTATCTACCCTTGTATTTATTATTATCCAAGGTACAATCTAAGATATGTTTCAGTGATGCTGCTACAATACATACAGAGATTTCAAAAAATTACAGATCAAGAACCAACACATCGATCTCTCTTTTATCAATTGTCCAGGAATTATTGACATGGCCAACGCAGTCCTCAGAGATAAACAGGCTTTTCATCCACAGCAATTCTTTATTCTATGAAATACAAAGAATCGTACAAAGGAATTATCTAACAACAGGTGAAGACTGTATGATGGCGGTCTTGTTATATTCAGTCAAAAGATATTCTATACACTAGTAACACATTGTCTGTAGGGTACAATAAAACTGGCTCTCCGTCGCTTACGACGATGACTGTTCCAGTTGATACGATCAACTGAACATCCTGCTCGTGAAATTAACTTGCAAGTGGCTGCGCACTCTTGCAAACTCGCGTACCCTTAATGTAGTTCTCAGGAGGAATCATCGTGACACAGAATTTGACAAGGCTGGCCCTTTGTAATTACAGCCACAACTCACTTTTGCCAGCTGAGTGGACTGTAGCAAGGTGGATTAAAATGTCAGGCACCAGGACCCGCTAAGAATCGAACTCACGACCTTGCGATCGTGAACTGAACACCCTAACCACTAAACCATAGGTTACAATACCATGCATGTAAATGTTAGTTCTAACTCTTTGTCCTCTGTCTCATATGGTACACAGGACATATTTTCCTGCTGTCATAATTGATACACTTTCTCTGTTTTTTAAACGAGCAGAATAATTATAATTTCAATACTGAATAATGTCTGCAAACAATTTTGCTAGGTTTGTTCCGATGCAATTCAGTTCTTTAATGATAACAATTTATTTATATTCATATGCAATTTTATATTGCATGGGTGTGGTTTGTTGTGCTCCTTTTTACTTTTCCACCCCTCTATCTATCCATGTATCTATCTTTCTATCTATCTATCGATCTGTCTGTCGGTCAATCTATCTATCTGTTTGTGTCTGTCTGTCTGACTGTTTGTCTAACTATCGATCTATCCATCCATCTATCTATCTATCTATCTATCTATCTATCTATCTATCTATCTATCTATCTATCTACCTATCTATCTATCTATCTATCTATCTATCTATCTATCTATCTATCTATCTATCTATCTATCTTTCTGTCTATATGTCTATTTATCTATCTATATATGTTTCTGTGTGTGTGTTTGTACCTATCTATCCATTTGTCTATCTTTCTATCTATGTGTCTGTCTGTCTCTTTGTCTCTGTCTCTGTCTCTCTCTGTTTCTCTTTCTCTTCTCTCTCTCTCTCTCTCTCTCTCTACCGTTCACTCTATGTATCTTTGTACCTAGAATCAAAAGAAGGCCCAGAGGAGGACAATAATCTAAGTTATAGATATGATTAGTTGCAACCTAAGGCAAATATCTCGCATGACCCAATCTTCATTAATATTGTTAACGAAGACTACTATTTAACCCTTTGTCTGTCCTGTGAAGGTGCATGGCTCAGTGGTTAGAGCATCGAGCTTACGATCGTGAGATTGTGACTTCGATCCCCGGACCGGGCTGCGTGTTGTGTTCTTGAGCAAAACACTTTATTTCACGTTGCTCCAGTTCACTCAGCTGTAGAAATGAGTTGTGACGTCACTGGTGCCAAGTTTAATGCGCCTTTGCTTTCCCTTGGATAACATCAGTGGTGTGGAGAGGGAAGGTTGGTATGCATGATCGACTGCTGGACTTGTGCCTGGGAGGGTTACTTTCTAGGTGCAATCCCATGGCCATTCATGACCGAAGGGAGTCTCCCCCTGTCCTGTGTATCATGTGATATTCAGGATGTATTTCCCTGCCATCATATATGATACACATTTCCAATATCCTTAAACTACTGAGTAACTTGGAACTTATGAATGGAAAGCTTTATGCTATTTGGAACGTTTTTAACAGGGGCTAACAAAAGTCTAAAAATAAGCACGCTGATCTTGTCCGGATTTGAACTCTGAGAGCCGAAACATTGTCTTCGACGCGGCAAAGACTCTCTAACGATGGTGCCAACATAATGCAATATTATAATACTCACTTTGTCAGTATTTACTCAGCCGCCAGTGTAATAGATCGTCAGCTTCAGCAGAGAGGTGGAGAAAATGCTTTGGGACATATAATGGTGAAGCTTTATTGCCGAAATTCAAATCTCAACGGAGCTAACTCTGCCTTTCGTTTTTTCGTGGCTGTTGATAATAAAAACTGTACCACTTAAATAGTAAGATCGATATAATTGATTATACAGCCCAACCCTAGACGTGCGGCCCTGCGTATATATTAAAAATCAATATTGTTATAACCACTCATTACTGTATTTGTTACGTAGAGATTTTGTTAAGGCATCTTGTTTGACTATTCACTGAGGAGTGAGAACAAAGTGGTGTTAGTTTATTTGGTATTTCAAAGTTTTATATTAAGGCAGAAACATTTTGAAATCTCACATTTTAAAAAATAATATCATCATCGGTTCCTCTTGTGCTGTCAAGTACACTGGGAAGCGTGAAGACATCACTGGTTTCTGTTAGTTGCCATCTGACCACGCAAAATTGGTCTCTCTGATGATGTCAGTTATCAAATTCTGCGCCATATTATTTTCGGTCTTCCTCTCTCTCTCTCTCTCTCTCTCCTCTCTCTCTCTCTCTCTCTGTATATATATATATATATATATATATATATATATATATACATACACACACATATATATAAATATATACATTCATACATGCATACATACATATATAATTTATAATATTTAGGCTATATCAAGGAGACAAGTAATTCGAAAGAAATCTTTTGCTAGAAGTCAAAGCGATAAAATCTTAGCGACGACGGAATAATTTCCCACTCGGTCGCCTGGTGCCATTCGCTATTGCTCTTTTTCTTATCATGTTCATTTCCAATTTGATTGGCACATTCTTTCCATTGACGTCACTTCGGTTCCGCAACGTGGGTTTGAAACAGCTTGTCGCATCCAGAAATTCGGATTTGTTTCACGTGTGACTAAGTTTGTGATTTGAAAGCCACCTTTGGGATTACGATTAGCTTTCATCATTCACTTTGGATTTCTTATTGTTGATGGCCTAAAATAGACATGCTTATGTGATTAACCCATTACCTGCAATGAGCCCCATTTGCGGATCTGCTAAAAGCAGACTCACTGCTGGCTGTTCGTTGTATTTAAAGCGAATTGCTTATGAACATTGCATTTCAGATGTGTGCTTAACAATATTTAGTAGGTAAAGTTTGTTATTATTAGCCCTGGCTAAATCTCGAGGACATTTTGTCATAAATCGCAGTTTTTAAACTACAAAAATATTGACTGTTTTGAAAACGCCTTTTATTATTTATTTATTTTTTTCATTTCCCATCTATATCACTCATTGATATTTCATACACATTCACATTGGATATTATAGTTTGAAAAAAAAAACTAAAATGTTTATTATTGCAACTGAATAGAAAAGGATAATTCTCCTTTTTTTAACGATCCCAATTTGGGACTTTTCGAAAAAATTTAATTTCTAAATTAATTCACATATGAAGAAAACTTAAATACTGTATATTATTTTAACTCCTAAGACACATGGCAAAGTAAAAAAATATGAATAAAAATTTGGCAGTTAATAGGTTAAGAAGCTCGCTGTGCCACAACGTGGTTTCGGTTTCAATCCCACTGCGGGACACCTTCGATGAGTGTCTTTGAACGTGGGAGAAGAAAACTGTATGGAAGTCCGTCGCTAGTTTTCCGCCTTGTTATCGATACACGAAACAAGTGAATTATGAAATTATATTGCATACATCAACTCATTTTAAAAAGTGAGAGCTCAATACAAATGTATGTGCCTTCCGAGGGTACCTCAAATGATTCTGTTTTGGAGCAGCATAGGGATTATCTCGAAGGACACATATTTATATGCTATTGTTAATAATTCTTTGTGTGTGCTTCTAGATCTGCTATTCCAAAAACAGAATAATTTCACGTTCTCTCGAAAGTTTATAAAATTATTATGACATCTACTTCCTCGCTAGTAAGAATGACGTTTCAAGAATACATTCGAAAGGTTGTCTAGAGATGTGGCTTCGAGTGTGTGTGTGTGTGTGTGTGTGTGTGTGTGTGGTGTGTGTTTGTGTGAGTGTGTGTGTGTGCATTTAAGAATGTATGTATGTGTGATTTCCCTTTGATGAAGTTAGCAATGATTTACTGGGTCCCTATTTTCTCAGTCGATCAATCGATCTGTTGATAAGAACGCACCCGAATGCATATCTGAAACAGCCATAAGCCTTTAATAAGTGAATAAATATGCATAACCAATTATTTCTCTCATACACACATACATGTATGTATGTACGTATGCATTCATGCATGTACGTATATGTACTATTATATATATATCCATATCTATACGCACGCACACACACACACACACACATACCTATATGCATAAACACACACAATGTCTCCAAATGTATTTATTGTTCAATCCCCCTGAGGTTTATATAATAATGACCATCAAACCGCGATAAATATCGACGATAGCTGCTTCTGTTAGATCTGTCACGGAGCCTGTCACGCAAAACAATTATTTGCGAAGTATTTAGTGGATTAGAAAGTTCGGCGCCTTTTACGATGGATATAGTGCTTGCGAGATGAAGAAAGAAATAATTTGATAGAAAACTCTTTCGTACGTAAGAGCTTAACACCTGGAACAAATTAGACTAGGACATTAGGCTAAAAATAAAATAGTAATAACATACAAGCTAAGGTATTTCAATGGAATTTATATATTAGCA
>NC_043000.1:29690677-29730677 GCF_006345805.1 Octopus sinensis | reverse complement strand
TCTCTCTCTCTCTCTCTCTCTCTCTCTGTATACATGTATACATACATACATACATACATACATACATACATACATACATACACACACACAGACACACAGACACACACACACACACACACACACATATATATATATATATGATTAATAATATCAGAGTAAGAAAATGTTTGAAATTTTTACTACCAGTGGCCTAGCGTGTAGAAAATTTAGTCAATATATATATATATTATAATATATATATATATATATATATATATATATGCATACGTGTTTGTTGCTGTCTCCTTGACTTGACATCTTATGATAGCTGTAAGCGAGTTGTCCCCGTCATGAAAGTGTTGTCCTTCGTTTCTAATCTTCCGCGAAAACATGCCTAACCTTGAGAAAATATAACCTTAGTTACAACAGGTGACCATTGACGACAGGAAGGGCATCCGACTGTAGATTATCTGCATTGACATTTTCCGCCCCACCTATTCAAGCATAGAAAAGTGGACTTCAATACGATGATGATGATGTGTTGCTAAAATGGACTGAAATTAGATTAATTTCTTATCCCCACTCCACCCCCACTTAAATTGCTTCCAGATTAGAAGAGAGTTTTCTGATGAAAATTAGTCAACGAAACGTACGACGCAAGTTGTTTTCGTGTGAAATTAACTCAAGAAAAGAAAAGCCATGGCATTTGCTGCAAATAATACCGTTTAAAGATTTTTGCCAGTTGCAAAATTATTGTGTGTTTTGCAGCTAAATCCTTAAAATAACTTTGGGTGCAGATAAACGTTAGTTCCTAACTCTGGAAATACATGATTTTCATAATAACTAATACTAACCTGTCAACGATGGCATTATAATTCCTCGCAATATTTTTTATCTTCAAAATGTGATTGTGTATTTCTGCATTTGTTTATTTCTTATGTCGACTGAATGTGTTTCACGGCGAGAAAATGTCATAGTGAGTTGAAAAACGTTCTTCTCGTTTGATGGATGCGTTTATTCTGTGCAAGTTGGCAAAGTAACAATTTAAAATATTACATTGACAACAGGCTCCCGATTTAAAATTGCAATCTCTCATCGCAACAGATTGTATGATGTGAACATTCCAGTGAGAACAGCTGTATATAGCAGCTAAATTAATCGGATGCCAATATAGGAAGGAAACACGAGAAAGTAAGATTGAATGCGAAGTTAATAATGAAAAGAGATGCGACGACGCTTCGAACGAAAGAAAGAGAGAGGTGACGAAGGAATGAAAGATTTGAAATATAAATTAGAGATCTCAAAATTTCCATTGCTACTACAAGCAATAGTAATCTTCTGACCATATTTCTCTCATGAATGCTGTACACGTTCAAACGACTTTGAACATCTCTTCTCTGAATTAATTACATTCACACGGCGCACTTTCAAATACTTCCAATTTGAATATTTGTATTGTTATAAAATTATATTTTGTGTTGTCACATATTTTAAGTATTTCTAAACTGTTCGGCGCATATTCTAATATTCAATAGTTTTGTATAAATGTTTGTCATTTATTCAATGGCGGTGTTTAAGAAATAAAGCCGATGCGAGTCATTCTCTAGAACCTCAATAACGCGAACGGCAATTCATTGCGTTCACATACATCACTACTATCTAACACAAAAATATATTCATTTATTCTTTCACCGGTTCTGTTCATTGCATTGAGGCAATGCTTCAGCACTCTTCGGTTATATCAACTCCAGTACTAAGTCTGATAATTGTTAAGCTTTAATTATCGAATGCTTGATTTCACCAACTGCATTAGACACATTTTTGAAGTTAGCCGACCTTACAGATTAAATGTGACAGAGATTTGACTCTTGTTTTGAAGTTTAAACACGCACACGCACGCACACACATACATGTATATATATATATATGTGTGTGTGTGCGTGTGTGTGTGTGTGTATGTATGTATTATATACACACACAAATTCCATATATATACATATATATATTTAATTTATTTAAATTGCTTTACGTTTAGCCAGTATTTAGGAATTGATGTGCATCGTTATACATCTAAGGAGAAGACAGCGAAGAACATTCGTGTATTATACTAAAAATTTCCTTTCAATGGTTTCCAGAGTTAGAAAGAATATTGAGTACATTTACAAATGAAGGAAAAAACAGGCCATCGGTTTTTTACACTATTTAATTGTGACATCTAACACGTACTTCAGTGGAGATAAAGACCAAATTATATAATCTGGTTGAGATGGGTTTTCTGAGCGAGTAGTTTTACAAAAAGAATCCAGTTAGTTGATAACTTCAATCCAAGTACTACATCGATGCTTTATTGTATCAATACAGAAGGCATGAAAAGCAAAGTAGACTTCACTGAGATTTGAACTCAAAGCACAATGTACTGGAACAAACAATACAAAGCACTTCGTTTAACCATAACAAGTACAGCAAGTAGCCAATTCCAAATATAGCAAAATATAGACTAAGAATGTGAAATAATCCAAAAACTAACAACAGACGGATGCACTCGTTGACCTCCCGGATAGTTATATATAATTATATCTTAATATCGTATTGTTTTTGTGTGTTCCTTCTCAAGCCACGCCTGGCTCATAAGGGTCGGTTTCCCAGTTTCATTGGCGTATAGTTTCCCCACTTGGATGGGACCTCGGTCCGTTGCAGGTGAGCTGTAAGATGCAGGAGGAAAGAGTGAGAGAAAGTTGTGGCGAAAGTGTCAGCAGAAGTTCGCCATTACCTTCTGCCGGAGTCACCTAGAGCTTAGGTGTTTCACTCATAAGCACACACATCACCCGGGCTGAGATTCGAACCCTGATCCCTCAAATGCGAGTTTGCTGCTCTAACCACTAAGCCATGTGCCTCCACAATATCGTATCAATGACGAGTTATATTTTCTTCAGAATCATTCGAATGCAGAGGCAGTCATCTCGACAAACGTTAGGATATTATTAATTAAACTCAAGAGTAAGTTTTGTTGGCAAGAAGGATACAATTTTGTGTTTCTTCTGGAATAAAGTTAAAGAGGTTTGCTTTGTAATAATGTAGTTCCGGGGTCGATCCCACTGCGTGCCACAGTAACTGGCCGTCTTCGATCACAGTTCATCGTTGACCAAACATTTGGAGTCTAATTTGATAACCGGAAACTGTACACAAACCCGTTGCGTAAATAAAAACATACACACTCATGGATAACTTCACCATCATAATCATCATCACCACCTATATGTGTGTGTGTGTGCATAGATACGTATATGTACAAGTGAAGGCGTGTAGCCTAGTGGTTAGGCTATCGCACTCACGATCTCTAGATCGTGGTTTCGACTCCCAAACTGGGCGACGCGTCGTGTTCTTGAGCAATGCACTTCATTTCACGTCCCTTCACTCCCCACACTCGAGCAGGGTAGGGTGCTCACCTAGCATGCATAATGGTGTCCTTTGAAGGCTGAAACAAAGCATAGGGCATTGTGACCAGCGATGTGTAACAGCATCTGATAGTCTGGTTGGTCACGTGATCACGTGAAGTGACATATATACAGATAAACTCACATATCTACCTACATATATATACATAGGTAAAGGCGCGTGGCCAAGTGGTTAGGGCATTCGGCTCACGATCGTACGGCCATGAGTTCAATTCCTGGCGTCGCGTTGTGTCGAGCAAGATACTTTATTTTCACTTTGCTCCTGTCTACTCAACTGGCAAAATTGAGTAGTACCTGGTATTTCAAAGGGCCAGCTTTGTCACACTCTGTGTCAGGCTGAATCTCCCCGAGAACTACGTTAAGAGTACACGTGTCTATGGAGTGCTCAGTTAATTTCACGAGCAAGCTGTTCCGTTGATCGTATCCGCTAGGACCCTCGTCGTCGTAACCGACGGAGCACTCCTTACATACCTACACACACACACACACACACACACACACACACACACACACACACACATATATATATATATATAATATATATATATATATATATAAATATAATATTGATAAATTCCAACCCAAGCTAAAAAAAACAATAATACTAATACTTAGAGCTACTATTTCTACTGCTACGACCACTACCACTAACAACAACAACAACAACAATAGTAAAGGTGCCTTTGATTCAATAACACTGTATAAACTCTATACTTGGAATGGCCAATTTTAAACACTATTGGATTTTACTCATAAGCTATTAGAATCTTATATACTCTTTACTCTTTTACTTGTTTCAGTCATTTGACTGCAGCCATGCTGGAGCACCGCCTTTAGTCGAGCAACTCGACCCCGGGACTTATTCTTTTTGTAAGCCCAGTACTTATTCTATCGGTCTCTTTTTGCCGAACCGCTAAGTGACGGGGACGTGACCACACCAGCATCGGTTGTCAAGCAATGCTAGGGAACAAACACAGACACACAAACACACACACATACATATATATACATATATACGACAAGCTTCTTTCAGTTTCCGTCTACCAAATCCACTCACAAGGCATTGGTCGGCCCGGGGTTATAGCAGGAGACACTTGCCCAAGTTGCCACGCAGTGGGACTGAACCCGGAACCATGTGGTTGGTTAGCAAGCTACTTACCACACAGCCACTCCTGCGCCTATGTATACCATTCTGCCTAAATAATGGATCTACATATGCCATATCCCTGCATACATCTATTTTCATTCCTGCACCTCACTCTCTATTTCGTATCTTATCTAAATTAACTATTGCTGAACCATCTTCTCACACCGTCTCCGATGAAGGGATATAATAAATATCCTGGAATCAGGTGCAAGACCTATTTATAAATGTTCTAAAATCTACACAGCCTTGGTATTTTTATCTCATTACGAAAAAAAAATTATATATATAAATGTTAATGACTTGTAGACAAGTGGTATTTTATTATGCAACCATATACTATAAAGTGTATCAAATGTCTTTATAAGTCAATATCACGTTCTGATGTGCTTTACATTATTTTGTTACAGTTATTTCTACAGATATTCTCTGTGTGTGTGTGTGTGTGTGTGTGTGTGTGTGTGTGTGTGTGTGTGTGTGTGTGTGTGTGTGTGTGTGTGTGTGTGTGGTGTGTGTGTGTGTGTGTGTGTGTGTGTGTGTGTGTGTGTGTGTGTGTGTGTGTGCATGTTCATCAACTCTTTTCCGAATTCCTGTGGCCAATAAATATTTCTCATTAGTCAATAATCTACCGTAATATTGAAAATGTGAAACCCTGATTATAATCATAAATGTCTCGAAATGATCATTTAGTTTCTATTTTTTAGAAAAACTTGTATACTCTTTACTTCATTACATAGTTACTGAGCATCAGTTATTTTTCGACCATATTTTTTACTTATTTTTTAACCATATACTTCAGTCGTTTTTCGACCATATTTTGCAGCTATTTTCCAACCATACTAATCACTGCTACTCTCTATTTTCCCTATGTCTAAAACTCACTTAATTACAACACCATTTTATTTTAGTGCATACTTTTCACGACATGCCTTATAGTTATCGATGCACTCCTGTGGTGTAAAATAAGCCACTCGTTGGAAAAACAATGGTAAAATTATTTGTGCGAGAGAGAAAGAGAGAAAGAGAGAACGAGAGAGAAATAAAGACAGAGAGACGGGAGAAAGAGAGAGAAAGTCTTGAGGCGAACGACGAAGCAGGAGTTAACGGGGAAATGAGAATTGTTAATCAAAGAAGGAAAAATATGAATGATGATGGACAAGATTATTTTGCACAGGCTACAAAGACACAAAAAATAAAAACGAAAGCTAGAAGATTAAACAGAAGCAAGGACAATAGATATTAATTATTTCATAGAAAATAATCAAAGAATTGCCAAGGGTATGACAAGATATTATTACCGTATTGGATGCTTATATCTAGTACTGTACCACAAAAATGTCGCTGAATTTCTGAGGGTACTACTGGTAAACAAATAATATGGTTTTTAATTAATGTCAACGATAAATATGTTTCTGCTTGTTTCCCTTAATTCTTCACTAACTTGTCTTTTTATTTTCTCTTCACAGAAACAGTTTTGGCTTCTACAAAGGGGGAATTATTTAACACGCTTATAAACAGACGATACATTTGAAGGTATGTACTTTTATAAAACTATATTTGGTATAATTTTGTGTTTGTGAGTATTTGTGTGTGCCTCTGTGTGTGTGTGTGTGTGTGTGTGTGTGTGTGTGTGTGTGTGTTTGTGTGTGTGTGTGTGTGTGTATTCCCATTCATTAGATATTTAGTATTCATTGAGTAAAAATCCGTGTTTATGTGTTGGAACTTTAATGTTGAACAGTATGCTATTCGTATTTACGTTGACAAAGTTAGACACGAATTTATCATTTACGAGTTGATAATTTAATAAACTTGTCTCAAAAATCGACAAGTAACCTCGTTTCTAACGATAATATTTTTTCCAAGATATCGTGAGCACCACAGAAAACAGCTTCCGGCAAACGGAATACCCCATCCTGTTTTAATTCCTGGCTAAAACGAATTCACTTCAAGTATATCATAAGGAAATAACATTTGGAAATTTTTGAATGAGATAAACATATCGACAATATCCTCAAATACTCTCTTGTATATCTAAATAATACGGATTTCAAATCATTCTATTTATTATTGTGCATTTTAGCTCTTTGATAACGAATATCTAAAGTAGAAACGCTCCTGGTAGAAATGTTCCAATGAGCGGAAATCCTGTCTTTTGAACAGCATTTCACATGATTTCTCTGCAATGTGATGCAACGAATGAAGTTTAAAATTTAGTTTAAAAACGAATGCAGTTGATCTTCATAAAGAACATACTAACAGGATAGTGAATAAACCTGTAAGTGAATGTTCAAACTAGATAGAAATAGCAGTTAGTATCCCTCAATTCGCACACACTGTTCGGCTTCATGATTTAAAGATAGAATCAGAGATTCAAGTTTTACATAGACAAAAACACCAAATGATCACGATTAAATTCTGTTTATCAACTGTATTTGATCTTGTGTAACCTAGGGCTAAAAACAAATACATAGATTGGTATGAACAAAGGAATGTTATGTGTGAGAATAAGTTAACCCTTTAACTGCGAAATTAAACTTCATGCTTATGCCAGTAATGAGGTTAAATATCTACAAAAATATATACAGCCGGTATTTATGTTAGTGAGGCCGACTCAGTAAAAAAAGAATATAGTTTCTAGCATGACATTTGGTAACAAAAGATAGACTGGTATATAAAACAGCTTTCTTAGGTTAAAAGTAATGAACTTTGATGATTTCCGTAGTACAAGGGGTAGAGTATATGGTAGCTTGTTATTTTAGCCGTTGTCGACGAGGTTGTCATTTAGACTGATTTAGATCTAAGATAGAATGCGTCCAACCCCGATTATTATGTATACTCAACAGGCATATTCAATATGCAGAGCCACCTTCCTTTTGCAAGACAATAGTGGGGGTAAACTGAGGGATATTTGGTTGCTACTTCTAGCTGAACTATGACCATTTATTTATTCTTTCCTTGGTTCCATAAGATAAGTCTTTACAGAGCGCCATTGACAGTTACATGTGGATGTCGGCCAGAAGCCATGACACCTCTTCCATAGTTTAGTCACATGTCATTTAAGCCATTTATGTTCTTCGGATATTTATGGCTATATTGCAATATCTCATTTCGTATACTGTATAATGTCGGCGCCTGGAGTCTAACTATGAAATATACTTGCACATACGTACATACAGAAAAGATTAAACACACATATCATATATATGTACGTAGGTACACACACACACACACACACACACATATATATATATATATATATTATTTCCATATATATATATATTATATAAACTTAATTTCTGTCACTTTATCTATCTACCTATCTAATTGTTTATCTATATCTTTATATATATATATATATGTGTGTGCACGTATGTATATATGTATGTATATATATATATATATATATATATATATTATATATATATATATATATATATATATATATATATAAATATGTACATATGTATATACATATATATATATATACACTCACACAGAGTGAGCTAGCGCGATAGATCGGTAGATATATAGATAGACAAATATCTTCCTACACACAGACATTCTCAATAATCTCTGATACCCAATGCCATTCTTCAAAGGCATTGCTTCACCCAAGAACGTAGTTTAGAAAACTCTGCATTCGAATCGGAGAACCAAACCGAACAGCCATGCCAATGCAACTAATAGACATAAAATTAAAATGCGCGCGCATGCGTGCAGGCACTGTATGTTGGAAAAGTCAAAGTTTCTTCCGAACCAGAAGGTCTCGAGGTGGATTTCCTTACATGGCATGTTCATCAAAAGACATTTTCTATTGCCCTGGATCAACTCGTACATTCTGAATGAAATTGAAAACATGGAAACTGTATAGAAGCCTGTCTAATGGATTTTACTTGTAATTCAAAAGGATGCAGCTTTTCCACAATGACTCGGCTTTAGGATTATGTTTAACGGCACACGTGTCTGTGGAATTGTGGAATGCTCAGCACGTTACACCTTAATTCAGGAGGAGGTAATCCAGTTATTCCAATAGCTGAACACTGAACACTGAACGCAGAGATCCTTATACACATATAAAAATTTTGGCGGCGTAACGACGCACAGGCTTTTCCCCAGACGATCTGCTTCTTTTTCTTTTTACACTGTTTCCGACAAAGAGCCATGCTCGAAATGTTTCTACTCCTATTTTTCCATCTAAAGCAGTCACTGAGCTTCAGTCTGATATATTTACTAAGTACATCCACTTCACTAACATTGTTTCTTTCCCTCGATTTATTTGTTGGATTTACCTCTCTCTCTCTCTCTCTCTCTCTCTCTCTCTATCTATCTATCTATCTATCTATCTATCTATCTATTATCTATCTATCTATCTATCTATCTATTTATTTATCTATCTATCTATCAATCCAAATAGCTCCCTATATGTATGTATATATATATATATATATATATATATATATATATACAGCGAGAGAGAGAGAGAGAGATACATACATACACATATATATGCACACATGCATGCATAAATATGTATACATAAATGTGTTTGTGTATATATATATATATATATATATATATATATATATATATACGTGAGTGTAAGTGTGAATAATGAATGTGTCTATATGACGGTAGTATTAAACTCTTTCGTGACAAGACCGTGAACCAAAACTGAAGCTCATGGAACAGGTCGGTTATATACACAGTGAAAATACATTTTCAGCCATCAATATTAGACAGGATTCAGTTTCTATAAAATATGTAAAACAAAAATAATTGAAACATTGGTGAATATATTTAAAATATTCTTCAGCTCTCTGTATGCTGTAGCATTTTTTTTTTAGGAAAATCAAATTTCAGCGGGAAAAATGGCCGCCAAGAGAAAAATGGAAAATACAAAGTAGAAAGAATTTTTAATGTTTTATCAAATTGTATGAATTGAGAAAACGAAAAAATGTGTGTGGTGTGTAATAAATCGTTTCATAAATAGGTTTCTAACTTATAGGAACACTAGATCGATAGAAATCAGTTTTATCTGATGAAAATAAGAAAGAGAAACGTATAAAATATAATATCAAAAAAGCTAATCAAACAGCGAAATGGAAATAAATACTAGAGACATTAAGGACTTTTCCGTCTTTTCTTTTCCTTTCAATATCAATTATTCGCTGAAATCATGAATGTGAATAGAGGTCAGATAAAAGTCATTGATGTAAGTATATAAGAACCCTCTTATAGATAGATAGACGTGGAACAGCATTAAGAATTAAGTCGATAAAGACAGCGACAACGACGCTGAATAACGATTGAATGGGTAGTGATCCATTGGATGGAGAAGGTAGATTCGAACAAATAGAATCGAGGTAGTTTATAATGGTTTATGGGAAAGCATCGGCAATCAATAAAGGTTACAACTACAAAATATATTAAGGGTGGCTGTGAAGATTATGGAAAACCACAAAAAAGAAACAGCGTAAAAGAGATTTTGTTATTGAACTTTCAAATGAGAAATAATTTATATTCAGCTTTACCATACTTAATTTACATTTCACTAATAGATTTTTGGCTGGCCATAATTACAATTACAATAGTGAATAATGTCGGCAAACAATTTTATTAAGTTTGTTGAGATACAATTTTATTCAATTCTATAGCGATAATGGTTTCTTTATATTCATATACATTTTATCCTGCATCATGTTTTTTTTCTTTTGGTGTTTTGTTGTATTACTTTTTTTTTTGCTTTTCTCTACTCATTTAACCTAATTGAATTTAAAGAAGGCTTCCAGGAAGGCATTAATCCAAGTTATTGATATTACTGGTAGCAATCTAAAGCAACTGTATCACATGACCCAGTCTTCGTTAACTTAATATTTCTAATGAAGACTACTATTTAACCCTTCGCCTGTCCTGTCCATCACATGTGGTACTCTGGACATATTTCCCTGGCAGCCATGCATCGTATGTGATACAAATTACCATTTTGTTTCAACCACCAGAATAAATTTGAATTTACGGAAGGAAAGCTTTGTATTACAGGGAAAGTACTAAACAATGGCTAATTAAAAGTGTGGGTAACAAATATTGACGTTTAGGATAAACTCATGAAAATGATTTGGACACGTAAAGATTTAAGAGGTTATCAAATAAAACTGCCGATGTTTTCCTCTCTGTACTGTAATTAATTTAAAGTATGCTGCTCTTGGCATTTAACAATTCGGTACTCATGCAACTATTTTGGTTTCAAGCAGAGTTCGTCCCTAAATATTTTTTTTTTCAGTTTTCCTAATTCACTGTCACGTCCACTCATGGACATTTCCTTAAACATCTATCCATTTTAGTGACCTCAAAACGAAGAAAGACAACTGACCATCGAAAACCAAACAGTATTCAATTAATGGACGTAGATAAAATATTTCCCCTCCTTCTTGACCACTTCTGACCTTCCTCCATCTTGGTGTGTGTGTGTGTGTATGTATGTGTGTATATGTGTGTGTGTGCGGGATCACTATTTATGTGTATATATATATGTGTGTGTGTGAGAGAGAGAGAGAGAGAGAGAGAGAGAGACAGAGAGAGAGAGAGAGAGAGAGAAAGACAGAGAGAGAGAGAGAGAGAGAAAGACAGAGAGTGAGAGAGAGAGAGAGTGTGTGTGTGTGTGAAAGAGAGATTCACACGTTGTATATTGAAGCAAATAAAAATGGCGATGCTGAAATCTAAAATAGAATGGTTGCAATCGATAATGATTGGTACCTCATTTAACTTTTAAATTATTTGAAGCTTAAATGAATAATATTGATTTCTTATTGATCTGGCACAAAGCCACAAAGAAGTCTCAAGAGAGATTTGAACTCGGAATGTAGAGAGATTAAACTGGATGATAAGAATAAACACCACCTTCTGATATTGTTTCTCACACCTTAGTTATTCTATATTCATTTGATAATGAATTAACTGGAATAGTTATTAGTGAATTCCATGGAAGAAACTCTCAAGAGAGCTGAACGGCAGAAGGTCTTCAAAGAAGAAAACCTACTTAGGCAGATGTTTCAGCCTTTAACTTCTTACACTCTGAAGTGTCCGCGTCACATTCAGGTCGTGACTCTCGCGTGCCCTTCTGCTGACAAAATTTATCACATTGGAGACTTGTGTATTTGGAGATTTCATCCTGTCGGAACTCCTTTCCGTTGACCCAGCTTTCAAATTTATACTTAAACTAGAGCACTCGGAGAGCGCAAACCTCTGCCAAGGCAACACTAACGTCCTCTCAACGATTAGCCAGAGATGATTTTTAAAATGAAAATATCTGAAATAAACTTAACTGATCTCACAAACGAAAATACTAGAAACGAACCCGACCGCTCTCAAAAATTAATTAAAATAAACAGGAAAAAATCATCCAGAATCTTTGTTCGGTACCGGATCGATCCCAATGGTAGTCATGGAATAAGAAGGTGGCTGCAGAAAGTTTAGTAACAGTAATAAATAGTTTATCCGTATCTGATACAAACCAAAGTTAACAAATTCACCATTCAAAATAGCTACAGACTTGAAAGTTAACGTAAGATCGAAATCGTGTAGAGTAAATATAACAAATAATCCAGAATCATTGTCCGGTGCCAGATCGATCCCAAAATTTAATTAGTTTGTGCCAGTCACGAGGCCAAACATCCCTGAAAGTTTCATCCGAATCTATCCAGCGGTTTTTGAGTTATTTTGTTCGTGGTCAAACAAACACGACTAACGCCATCACAATGTCACAGAGTTACTTCCCTTTTGCTTACAATACGATTTCGCTTTCAAACGAATTTCTGAATGTAATTACTCGAAATAATTGATTGGAGTGATATACTGGTAGTGAGATAAAGCTGTCGTTGTTGTTACTGTAGTTGTTGATGTTGGTCATGGAGCTCCTGATGTGGTTTAGCCAAGTTCACCCATGACGAGGAATACCTATGAGCAAAGCTATTCCAATCATGACAACCCCTCCTATATTCTCAAACCTTACTTAGGACTATTTTATCCAATGCATCTTGTATTCAGAATGGTTATGTTTAATTTGACGGACATTTGGCTACTATTTCTAAGAGGTTCAAGCACATATAGAGTTCCTTAGGGGCCCAACTAAAGACGGTAACTGTTAAAGAATCTACGACTGCTTCTCCTATTTCTGGGTTGACATAATGCATTCTGGTAATATGGGGCATTTCGCTTGAGTATGTCCTTCCTTAATAAACTAGCCTTGGTCGTTTCTGAGCCCTAAGTAAGCATATGAGGTACCACAGAGCATGAGAGTCAAGTAGTAGTAGTAGTAGTAGTAGTAGTATTTGCAACAGCAGGTCGTGTTGGTGTTGTTTTTGTTTAATACCAGGTGATAGAGGGGACCCTTAATTTAAGGGGTTCCAACCACAGTTCATGTCTTTCCCTTTATTTTAGAAATATTGTTGCATCCTTACCCAGTTTTCCTTTCTTAAAAGGTCTTCAAAAAAGAAAGCCCACTTAGGCAGATGTTTCAGCCTTTAACTTCTTACACTCCAAATTGTCCGCGTCACATTCAGGTCATGGCTCTTGGTTGATCTTCTGCCGACAAACTTTAGCACCTTGGATATCGGAGAATTTTGTATTTAATTCACTTGGAGATTTCATCCTGTTGGAACTCCTTCCCGCTGACTCAGCTTTCGAACTTATATTTAAATGAGAAACAAGAGCACTTAGAGAGCGCAAACCTCCGCCAAGGCAACACCAATGTCTTCTCAACGATTAAGCGGAGAAGATTTTTAAAATGAAAATATCTGAAATAAACTGCTCTCACAAGTTGGTTGTTTTCAGGAAGAAACCGGTTGTTAAGGCAGTAAGATCGAGAGACAAATCAAAGTTCTTTCATTAGTTTATAATGCATAGTAAGATTTTATTGTTGCTTAATCCCAGCATTTCTCTTATCAAGTAATCCTAAAACCAAAAGCTTTTTAGTCAACACGTCTTCTGGGAGAATATATAGGACAGTATCATAAAATGCATCCTGTCATTGTACAAAATATGAAGGAGATGTCGGTTGCCATTTATCAGCTCAAGTTTCCTCGTAGCGATTCCTTCAAGTTGCTGTTAATGTTAGAAGTAAATGAGATAAAAATGTTTACAATATTCAGTTCTGTCTCTCGACGTCCAGAATTTCGAATCGAACCAGGATAAACATTGTTATACAACTTTTTAGAATCGATGATATCTAATTAAAAGCCTCGACTGACTACGTTTCACTAAGTATCTGCACCTGGAATATTCCAGTCTTAAATAGTATGAAGGCCCGAGAAAAGAAATTTATAGACAAAAGGGAATTCCTCATGCACCAAATCACACACCCCACCACTCCCCATGTCATCACAACCAAATTATGCCCAAGGTTTACCAGCGATGCATTTTGCCCATTGCGATAAAAACTTTGGCAGTTCTTATCCTTTCAATATCACTTTGGTAGGGTCTACATTCAGGACGAAAGGAACCCGAACAAATCCCACAATGCATTGTAATGTCCGATGTTTTAACGATATGTCATACCACCGCTCTGTCCGTAAAATAAATGCTACAATATTTTGTGGGTTGGTTCGTTTAGTCTCTTCCATATCTAAATTTGTTTGATTGAGTAATGAGAAATTTGAATTTGTTTTTCGTGTAGAACGCGAAAGGATAAATGTAAAGTGGCGTTAGACCGAGGAAACAGAAATAAACAAAAGTGATTCTAGTATTCTCAACATCGTCAATTTCATATGGTGTTATGATGTTGAATGCATTAAATTTGAAATACTTGTTTGTTCATTGCGATATGTAGTATTAGATACATGTTGAAAGTAGCAAAATACAATGTCGGCTTGAGTTAAGTACTTATTTTCTAATGTAAAACATACAAATATATATATATATATATATATATATATATATATATATATTATATATATATATATAATATATATATATATATATATATATATATATATTATATATATATATATATATATATTAATAGTTATCGCCAAGCTAACATGGCACAAATGCTGTCGTTGATTAGCTCCGAGAGGCCATCACCTCTAGCTAGCTATGTGACACACAAACCTGTGTCCATTATAACCTTCGAACAGGGGGCAGGTCAGCAGATTTCCATTGCTGGTCTGTCATCGACAGACTAGTTTCGAGGTAGTTGCCTCTTATGAATGTAGGTATATACATATATGTATGTATATATGCATATATTTATATATTATTTATACCATATATATATATTACATTGGTAAGAAAGTTCTTGGACAACCGAGCTGCCTTCAATCCCGCAACCAATCAGCGTCGCTGACCAGTCAGGAGCAACCAGCTATATAAAGACCACCTGCATCGTCTAGGCAAGGTCGCAAGCTTGAAAAATGGGTGCCACATGAATTGACTGACTCGAACAAACAAGCACGTCTCACTGCATGTCAAAGTCTGCTCTGGCGAAGCCGAAGGTTCGATTGGTTGGAGTCAGTAATCACTATGGATGAAAAGGGGGTACTGTACTCCAACGTGAGGTGCAGACGATCCTGGTGTAGCAAGGGTCAATAGCCAAAATCTTCGCCAGAAGGACCGCTTGTGCAAAAAGAGGTTTATGATCTCAGTTTGGTGGGATTGCCGTAGCGTGATCATTTTAGGTCTTCTCCCACGCAATACTACCATTGACGAGGATGTCTACTACGAACAAATGGACCGTCAAAAGATCGCGCTGGCCGAAAAACGCTCAAATTTGAAGATAATTTACCACCAAGACAAAACACCAGCAAAGAAGACGTCAGAGAAGCTGAAGGAGGCGGGCTGGGAGATGATGGCACCCCCCACCGTATTCTCCTGACCTTTCCCCCTCCTGACTACCAATTATTTTCTGCCTTGCAACGCGCGATTGGCGATACAGAGTTAGAAAACGAAGATGTGAAATCGTTCGTTTATGACTTTATTGATTCAAACCCCCTCGATTTCTGGATGAAAGGATTCAAAACTTTGCCTGAAAGATAACAAAAGGTGATCGATAACGAGGGGGAATACCTTTTGGATTCATTGTTCTTTGTTGTTATTTTTAATTGCTAATAAAGCGATATGTTAAATGTGTCCAAGAACTTTCTTACCAAACTGATATATATTTACACACACATAGAAAGAGAGAGAGAGCGAGAGAGAGTATGTGTGTGTGTGTGTGTGTGTGTGTGTGTGTGTGTGTGTGTGTGTGTGTGTGTGTGTGTGGTGTGTGTGTGTGTGTGTGTGTTGTGTGTTCATTCTACTATACCATTAAGTACAAGTAATTTTCTGCTAAATTGTATTGATATTGAAGAGCCTCAAGAGATTACCTCTTTCTCTCAAGATATGTTTAATTTGCAAAACTTACGATGATAACGTTGAACACCAAAGATTATTTCTCATTTTCTCGGACAACAAAATTAATCGGTCTGGAAACGATTTCCACTTGAAGCCATTTCAATTGCCTTTCTTAGTTCTTTCAAGATATGAATATTAAGATAAAGTATTCCTGAAATAAACCCATGTGGCTACTGTAGTAGTAATTTTCCATCGATTTTAAATATTTTTTTAACATTTAAAATATAATAATGAACTTAAATTATTGGCGACCTTGAATATTTAAAGAATGTCTACGTAAACTGCGCTAGAGGCGTTTTGTTGCGAATGTCAAGTTTTGTAGATGAGTGGAACCCAAGCTATTAAGCTATAAAAATTGTTGGATATTCGCTCCGCGCACTAGAATAATACGTCCACAAATGAATTATACTAATACCGGGGGATAATTAGGACACAATTAGAGTCCACACACACACACTTCATAATGGAGTAATGTCCTCAAAATTGATTAACGCCACCGCGATGGAATCATGTTTACACATGAGAAGCTTTAGCAACTACAAAGAAACTCGCTCATTTACAAATCGGCCAACAAATTAGTTTGAAGACGTTCAACGAAGTCGTTCGCTCACGTATTTTGCTTCATCAATCAACATCTTTCTACTCCATCTACGGTGGTGTCTGCTCTTAATCTGCTCTTAGGAGCGGACTAGATTTATATTGGCTGAAATTTGTAGAAAAACAAAAGATAAAGACTGATGTATGAACAACAAACAAGTGTATTAGTTTGACGCTCGGGAAAATGAAAAAGTCTTTTACGTTTCGAGCCTACGCTCTTCAACAGAAAGGAATAAGAGAAAATAAACAGAGAGAGAATGAAAAAAAAAACTTGTAGATTTAGCAGTCAAGCATGGCGATCGACTCACACCCTGTTGAGTGTTCATTTCATATCGCTACTCATTTTCTCTCTAACCCTCTCAAGGCCCGTATTAATTACTACAGTTTCAGCTCTTCAGCATCTTTCCTCTTTGGAAGGCCAAGTATCGGAAATTCGCTCCTGGTTCATGAAGAGATCAGGTCATGTTCTAGAGAAGTTATATAAATCATACAGAAGTAGACTGATGAATGAGATGGGAAATAAAGAAAGCTTCTAACAATGGGCAAATGCTTAACCTCAGAAAAATGCGCCAGAGAAATGTGTGTTTACATCGACCCTGCCAATGATTCAAGCAAACTTCATAAATTCCACAGTTCATCTTTCTCATGACAACGTTAAGATGTACGTGATCAATCCCTATTGCTCGTCCGATGGATAAGCCATAAAGTATTTAGTGTTCTAGCTATAAACAATATATCTGATGAATACTAATATAACGCACATACTTCGTCAAAAAATCCCAAGCGGTAAATATTAGACTATATCAAACACTCTGTCAGAAATAATTCTTTCGACAACGTGGATCCGTTTAAAATGATTCATAATTGTTAGGAGGCCTACAGAATTGTTTCAACAAGCAAGTGGTACTATCACTTCTATCGTGACCTAAAGACATTAAAAAAATTTTAATCGGCACAAAAAAGTAATGAGACAAAATTCCTTAATTACACAGCGATTGTTAAGGAAATGAGTCACCGATTTTATTTATTTATTTATTTATTTTGTCATTAGACAAGGAGGCGAAGTAGTCAAATGAATCGATCTCTAAACAAATTTATACTGCTAGGATTTAGTGGAGTAATGAAAGATTAAATCGATTCCATTAATTTCTGTCATCTACGATATACTAACGCATAACAAAGCAATCGCTAATTAAATACTGTATAGAGGGATATTAAAACTACAACAGTCTAACACATGAATTTTGAATTGGCTTCCTACAATTACACACACAAACACACACACACGCACGCACACACACACACACACACACACCACACACATATATATATATATACATCTCTCTCACTCGCTCTTAGTATATATACATATTATATATATAATGTATATATATAATGTATATATATAATATATATGTATAATATATATATGTATATAATATATATATATACTATATACATATAATGTATATATAATATATATATAATATGTATAGAGTGTTAGGTGTGATGTACATATATATATATAATACATATAATACATATAATATATATATATAATGTTATATATATAATATATATATAATGTATATGTATATATATATTATATATATATTATATATATATAATATATATGCATAATATATATATATATATAATATATGAAAAGTATACATATAATACATGTATAGCATATATATATAATATATATATAATGTATATATAATATATATATATATATGTATGTATAATATGTATACATGCATAGAGTGTTAGGCGGGATGTACATATATATATATATAATACATATATAATATATATATATAAATATCTAATATACATTTCTATGTATGTGTGTGCGTGTGTGTGTGTGTGCGTGTGTGTGTGAGTGTGTGTATGTGTTTGTATGTGTGTGTGCGTATGTGTCAGCACAACATGCAGTAATACCATTTGTTCTCTACGCACAGTCCACGATTGTGGTAAATTGCGTAAATTCAGTCGTAGCAGTCGTAACTGTACAAAAGAGAACTAATACATGCATATATATATATATATATATATATATATATATATATATATATATATTGTTTATAGTAGTTGCAGCAGCAGCAGCAGTAGCAGCAGTAGCAGTAGTAGTAGTAGTAGTAGTAGTAGTAGTAGTAGTAGTAGTAGTAGTAGTAGTAGTAGTAGTAGTAGTAGTAGTAGTAGTAGTAGTAGCAGCAGCAGCAGCAACGTTACCTGGTCATTGTCATTCTATGGTTAGAAAATAATTTTATCGAATTGCAATTTTGCTATAATACCGGTGTAGTTTGTTCAGGGATTTAAGATGCTTCCATAGGAAAACAAATGAACCTTTAAACAATATACATCAGTTATAAATAATGAAACAGCGATAATATATTACATCGAACGAAATATTTAAAAATAAGTGACTCTACGAAACAAACACGTGATTATCATACAATCGATACATGGAGTTCAAAATAATGTTCGCATTGCGATTAACATTCAACACCATTTGATTTAACGCAATACTAAAATTAATATAAAATTCTAACCACTTAATCTGAAAGGATATTACAGTGAAAACCCTGAGGAAATTACACCGGTGTTATAGAAGAATTGTAATCGCAACATTTACATACCGATGTAGTAGAAACATATGTAGGTTAATATTAAGCTCTATTCAAATTAAAATTCATGAAATGCTACTTCCTCATATTCTTTATTATAATTTTTAATAAAGACTCCAGGAAACCTATGTGATTAAAAGTTATCTATTTGGAAAATAAAACAATGTAATATATATCTGAATTCTTAACTGAGAATTATAACAGAATTCACATACTAAGCGTTGAAATTAACAAACTTTTGCAAACTTAATTGCGAGTAAAACGGTAAACGTTTGGAGAAATCCTTTATGACTTACCTAAATATATATATATATATATATATAATATATATATATATATATATATATATATAATATATATATATATATGTGTGTGTGTGTGTGTATATAGAGAGAGAGAGAATAGTAAAAAGTGAAAAACTACAGAAGGCTTGTTTTAAAAGGTTAAAAAATATATATTGAGTCATCATGTCAGAAGAATGTTATAAATTTTTTTCATACAGTGACATAGTTTTTGAAGAAATTACCTGCTTCGTGTTTAACTTTTCAAATTTCTCAAAACATCGTTATGATTTCGTTAAGAAGTGTAAAGAAGAGTTCCAGGAATTCTCCCTAATATATATATATATAATATATATATATATATATATATAGTTATCCGTAATAATGAAGGGTGAAATTAATTAATTTGGAACATTATCATTACACCAAGTAGTCTTCGGCATGTAAAAGCCTCATTCGAGGAAAATTTAAGTATACTAAGCAATAAAGGGTTTAGCAACGAATTGCCTCACCACATCATACCGAATTTAGAAATAGCAGTCAAAGAGTTATAGCTATTTCTTCTGCTAAAAAGGGAGATCTCAGTAAAAACAGCAATTGGAAGGCAGACAAAACAGGTAAGAGAGAATGAATTGACGGCAATCTATCATACAATTTTAAGTTATCTACGGACGTACGTTCGAAATCAAGTCTTTAGGAAAGCATAAGAATTAAATATTAAATAATTCTATCCTACCAAAAACTTCTTTTCTCTTCAGCGTAGAATACTATAATCATAAATGATTATATATTGAATTTTGAGATACTAGAAGGCACCAACTCAACTCAGTATCAGAGCGAGCTAGAATCCGCAACTAGTATCACCGAATTCAATGTGTGAATGAAGATTGTGTCACCAGCCCCTTCCCACCCGCGTGTAGCCAAAACAAGATGCTGTGGTCATCTACTGAGATAAAATATGGTTATCCGTAATAATGAAGGGTGAATTAATTAATTTGGAATAATTATCAATTACACCAAGTAGTCTTCGGCATGTAAAAGCCTCATTCGAGGAAAATTTAAGTAATACTAAGCAATAAAGGGTTTAGCAACGAATTGCCTCACACATACCGAATTTAGAATAGCAGTCAAAGAGTTATAGCTATTTCTTCTACTAAAAAGGGAGATCTCAGTAAAACAACAATTGGAAGGCAGACACAAACAGGTAAGAGAGAATGAATTGACGGCAATCTATCATACAATTTTAGTTATCTACGGACGTACGTTTCGAAATCAAGTCTTTAGGAAAGCATAAGAATTAAATATTAAATAATTCTATCGTACCAAAAACTTCTTTTCTCTTCAGCGTAGAATACTATAATCATAAATGATTATATATTGAATTTTGAGATACTAGAAGGCACCAACTCAACTCAGTATCAGAGCGAGCTAGAATCCGCAACTAGTATCACCGAATTCAATGTGTGAATGGAATATATATATATATATATTAATAGGGAGAATTCACAAAAAAAGGCAAAACAGGTGGTGTAAACAACAACAGATGTATTAGTAGAACGCTCGCGAAGTGAAAAAGTCTTTAACATTTCGAGCCTACGCTCTTCCACAGAAAGGAACACAGAAGGAAACAAGGAGCGAAAATAAAGAATGTTTACTGGCTAGCGATATATATACATATATATATATATTATATATATATATATATATATTATATATATATATATATATATATATATATATATATAAATCCCAAAAATGGAACAGGAACGCAACAGACGATAATAAAACATCCGGACAGATAGACGATAAAAATACGGACATGAAAAAACAAGGACGGACCATACGCAGCAATCTCTCATATCTTTTACTTTTCGAACCTACGCCCTTGGACACAAAGGAACACAGAAATAAACAGTGAGAGAAAATATATTGTACCAAATGAAGAACCATCGCGTATTATATTTTCCTCTCCAACCAATGACAGTCCAAATGTCGACGTGAAATTACTCAAGCTGTCCATATCTGCGCGTGCATGCGAACCTACGGTAAGGTGAGATCTACACAATTAGCTGATTTGATCTAAACAGCAGCTGAAATCCTTTCAAGTCTTCGCTTACTGCGTCTTAAAAAAAAATGAACTATTAAATTATTTAGGCCTAGATATAATATTCTTGGAAACAACACAGTGAGAACACAATTGGAAAGCCTTTGGTCACGAGTTTGCTAAGCCAGAGCTGGTTTGGGTCTAAATAGCAACAACATACATGTTTAGTTGTGTATACAGTCACAGATACATATCGACATCTGCATACATATATGTGTGTGTGGGTCAGTCTGTCTGTCTGTCTGTGTGTGTGTGTGTGTGTGTATCACGTCAGGCTGGAGATGGGAACAATTACTTCTCTTTGCAATTACTGATAGGGCACAGACAGTGTGTCAATAGATAGCTGAAGATGTCTTCCTGGGGCTACAAGCTACAGTAGCATCAACCCTTAAGGGTAAGCCACATTTAGGTGGCAAATATACTTCAGGATGTCGTGCAGCTACTGTTTATGCTTCGCTTAGAGATTTATTATTGTTTATTCATAAATGGTTCTAAAATATGTGTTCCGAAAAATAAATAAATAAATTTGATTAATGCCGCCAATTACGAATGCGTTCTTCTTTGATTTGTTATAAATAAGTTATAAGCCTAATTAATTCTCTATATTTTATGGGAAATACATTAGATCTGAATATATAGTTTGCAAAATACTGCTTATTTCTTCTGCACAAAGATAGAACATTGAAACAAAAAAAAACATATAACAAAAGAAAAGACATCTTAGAGTGCAATAATAACTCTGCATAAGATCCTATAATTGGTTCTATAAAACTAGTGCAAATGGTAATCAGCTTGTAGCCGTGCCAAAACCATATAAAACAATCAATAGTATTTATTTTTGCTCCGTCGTTCAAATGTATATTCGAAATATTCTTCTACAGTGAACCACAGACTATCAATATGTACAATGAATAGAATAAACCTCACTTTAGTGATTTCATGAATCTAAAACTTACTAAATATATCTTCAGACAAAATATCGTTTTATATTATAATACGCTAAACATCCACATAAAACCGTATATCAATGCGTTTATTTGAGTAGATAGGTCACGGTAAATTGTCTCTTTTTTTCGCTCGGTTATTTTATATTATTACGCGGGAGGATTTTTTTTTTTGTTCATGTTGCCGATGTATTTTTATGACTGTTATCGTTGATTGGGTCAAATACAATACTTTCTGTTCTTAGTTTTGTTATGCTTGACTTTGGTTAGTTTGCTTTTTTTTTTGTTTTTTTTTTGCTATTTTGTGTTTTGTTTTCTTTTTGGCATCTTGGCAAGCTTTACATCGAGTTTTCAACAATAATGAATGTTTATAAAAGTCCTGCCAATAAATCTGTTGCTGGAAGGGGGTATTTCTTTTGTTGCAGACTCATGGGATATGACCTCTGTTCTTATATGCAAGTATTTTAAGAGACGGAACCATAAAGTAATATAAACAGGAGAAAAAAACAACAAGAAAACACGAAAAAAAAAAGCAAGACAACAATACCTAGGAGACATATAATGCAACTGCAAATAGTAATCGTAATTCTTTACATTATGTGGTTGATACAAACACAGATATCGTAAATATTAAACAAATCAAATAATTCATAAATAACAAATATAGAAACGTTAATTTTATATAAAACGACACAGGAAATTGAGATATTAGCATCTCTTTCTGTCACTGTCCCTGTCTGTCTGCCTCTCTCTCCCTCGCTAACTCTCTCTCTCTCTCTCTCTCTCTCTCTCTCAAAATATGAAGAATAAAAAATATTGTGACACAACAACAACAACAACAACATCCAGCTCATTATTAATATGGTCGTTCAGAACACACAATAAAAACGCCATTAGTAAGAAGAAACAGAGACTAATAAGAAGAAAAAAAGTATTCTGTTGTGTCTGGTTCTTTATAGAATCAACAGTTTCTCTTTATTTGTTTGTTTGCGTTTTTCTCCAATCAAACCGAATAGTCTGCACCATCGGTTTCCACATAAATACCTGCTTTGAATAAATAGCATAGTCCTATATATGATATCCCTGAAAATTCAGTTGTGATGGTCACTACTGGAACAACATGACCACCACACCTAGATTTCTTGGATAATTTCTAAGTTAATTCTAGGTTAATTTCTACGAGCGACTCTTCATTAAATACATTTATAGTAAAAGTGCGGTGAGCTATCAGAAACGTTAGCTTCGGGGTCGATAAATTAAGTACCAGTTGCGAACTGGAGTCGATCTAATCGATTGGCCCCCTACCCCAAAATTTCGGGCCTTGCGCCCAGAGTAGAAAAGGATATTTATTATTCAAAGGCGGCGAGCTCGCAGAAACGTTAACACGCCGAGCGCAATGCTTAGCGGTATTTCATCTGCGTTACGTTGTGAGTTCAAATTCCGCCGAGGTCGACTTTGCCTTTCATCCTTTCGGGGTCGATAAATTAAGTACCAGTTACGAACTGGGGTCGATGTAATCGACTTAATACCTATGTCTGTCCTTGTTTGTTCCCTGTGTGTTTAGCCCCTTGTGGGTAATAAAGAAATAGGTATTTCATCTGTCTTTACATTCTGAGTTCAAATTCAGCCGAGGTCGACTTTACCTTTCATCCTTTCGGGGTTGATAAATTAAGTACCAGTTGCGTAATGGGGTTGATCTAATCGACTGGCCCCCTACCCCAAAAGTTCGGGCCTTGGGCCTAGAGTAGAAAAGAATTTCTACGATTCCAGGCTAACAATTTCATGCGTACTTACCGGAATAAAAATACTGATGTTTAACGATCCTTCAGTTGAGAATTGACTCTCACTGAATCCCTAGTTACTGAATGAAACCCACAGATATAAGGACAGGTCCGCAGTGCCCTTAAACCACAACAACTACAATGCAAAATTTCAAAGACAGTACCTCGCTCTGATTTTTTAAAAAAGCCAAAAAGAAAACAACATAAGTAACCTAGGATTGGTATGAAACGCTTTGGCACAGCGGTTTTGCGTCACCTAATTAGCATCGCCTATTTGGAATCAGTGATTTGACGAAGAATTAACTGACATCAGACACTTCTCTCGATCTCCACCCCTCTCTTTTTATGTCTTCTTTCCTCGCTCTCTTTAAATGCCCCTTCTCTCTCTTTCTCTCTGAGCATATTTCTCTTATGTGTATGAAGAAAAGGAAAGCATTTCTGTCAACTGTTTTCAATTAATAAATTGTAATATCTCTCCCTCTTTCTCTCTCTCTCTCTTTTTCTCCCTACCCCTCTCCCTGTCTCTGTATCGTTGTTTCTATCTGTATGTGTATATTTCTGCGCATAAAAGCACCCGCACGTGTGTATGTGTGTGTGTGTGTGTGTGTGTGTGTTTGCTTCCGGAGCCCGAAAGCTCTACTCCAAAACTGGTTCAATGTCCAAACATCGGCACCAAAATGTGCCCAATTGTCTTATTCTTATGAGATCCATAACAACTGCTGCACCTCGTTCGAGTCGTCATTGCACGCTCCTGCCTTGACCACTACTTCAATGTACAGGTATGCTGCTATAGGGTGGCATTGGCAAACATGATGTATTTCGCAACTTCAACTTTTACATTAAAGCTCATGGAACTGTACCGAGTGGCTGTGGATTTGGTGGAGACAGAGTCGTTTCATGCGGTATGGATCCGATGATGACACCGAGTCCGTAAATCTATTAGGTATATACACTAGATGTGCCTAATTAGGACTGACCAAGATATACAATGACAACAACAACAACAGCAGCAGCAGTAGAGGCGCAATGACCCAGTGGTTTGGGCAGCGGACTCGTGGTCGTAAGAACGCGGTTTCGATTCCCAGACAAAGCATTGTGAGTATTTATTGAGCAAAGACACCTAAGCTCCACGAAGCTCAGTCGGGGAGAGGTGAACCCCGCTGTACTCTTTCAACACAACTTTCTGTCACTCTTACTTCCTACTTCTGCCACAAAGCAGAGGAACCATGGTGTAACCTACTATGGTTTGGTAAACTTTCAGACCCTAGTCTAGATTGCGAATCCTCTGTACCCCAGGATGGTTCAGCTCTCCACCTGTTAAAAGCCACCGTTTACGGAATGAGTATAACAACGTAGCTTTCGCGCCCGTGCAACCGCCAGTCTATCGCGTGTGGTGGGTGGATCTTCAAGTTGTCACACGCATTCTTAGTAGCTTAGAGTTGGCTCGAATTGGAGATTATTCTTTGTGGCTAATGGCGTGAGTCCTGATTAGAAGAAGACAACAGCAGCAACAACGACATCAAAATGAAAGAACTCCGGTGTAGTCGCTTGACCTGTTACAAAGGGATTCAAAATCTACCTGGAAACACACGTAGAGTCTTTACTCTAAAAGAAATAATACACTTTAAGCAATGGTAGTTTTTAGTGAACCCGAATAAACACGACAGTCACGTCTGGAGCAAATTTAGTCATACGTTACGTTCATTAAGCTGACTTGGGGCTAAACAACTGGAACAGTTGATTTTGATTAGGCCATATGATATCTCAGAATCTTGGAGATATCTTCTCTGATATACTATACAAGGTGACAAGTTCTATAGAGTTATTTTCTGTGTTATAGCATAAAATATATTAGAATCTACTGAGATAATCATTTTCCGTTGTAGCACACAATATATTGGAACCTCAGAAAATGTGTAAATCTATGCAGCTATTTTCTCTGTTATGCTATAGGATATGTTGGAGTCTATGGGATATCTTTTCTGTTATATCACACAGAACGTCAGAATCTAATGAGATCTACTTTCCGTTATATCATACAAGATTTTGGAATCTATGGCAATATCTTCCATTATATCATACAAGATGTTAGATCTTATGAAGATATATCTGTCATCTCATTCATTCCCCTCTCTCCCTTTCTCTCTTTCTCTCTCTATATCCACCTTTATCTCTCTTTCTCTCTGTCTCTCTCTCCCATTCTCTCTCTCTCTTTCTTTCTCTCTCTTTCTTTCTCTCTCTTTCTCTCTCCCCTATTTCTCTTGACGCAGAGTTTTCTCTATTTGCATTCGATTTTCTTTTCAATTCATTATTGCTTTTATTATCTTCATATCAACAAGATGGCGGATTCACAGAATAGTTTAAGCGTCGAACAAAATATTTTTCTGTATTCAGGTCTCTTTACTTTTGCTGTATTCAGGCCTCTTTACTTTCCAAGTTCAAATCTCGCCAAAATGTTGGTCGCTCTTGCTTTTCATACTCACGGAAACAATAAACTAATATATCAGTCAAGTACTTCGATTGATTTAGTTGAATGTTATGTCTCCCACAAATCTTCGGCCTTGAACTCGTGTAAGAATTATCTTCAAATCTAGTAAAACTGTGATAGAAGGTTCGATTTCGGGATTGTTGATTTGATCATTATTTTCCCGTGGGCTACATATCTTTTACTTCATCTTACTACCTGTAAAGGTTCCAGTCGATCCGATCAAAGGAACAGCCTGCTCGTAAAATTAACATGCAAGTGGCTGAATACTTCAAAGACACGTGTACCTTTAACGTAGTTCTCAGGGAGATTCAGCGTGACATACCATGTGACAAGACTGGCCCTTTAAAATACAGGAATTATTCATTTTTGCCAGCTGGGTGGACTAGAACAACGTGAAATAAAGTGTCTTGTTCAAGGATAAAATGTGCTGTCCGGAATCGAACTCAGGACTTTACGATCGATATCCGAACGCCCTAACCACTAGGCCACGTGCTTTCTCTACTTTATCTTAGTAGATTAGGCATGGGATTTTTCAATCCTAAAGGTATTTAATGATTAATTTATTAGTCTTAAAAGGTATATAAACTGAGAAACTTTTAATTAAGTCCTCATCACTTTGAGGTAATACAAATAATGTCCTGTTTTAATGGTCGTTGCGAGGATTTCTGAGAAACAGGTATTTTTCAACGTGTTTAATACAGGATCCAACAGATCAAACACCAGTGACTGTGTAGGCATTCAGTGGATTTAGTTGAACATGGTATAGATGTACGAAAGATATTGGGCTTTCATGAGTTGCACATGATATAAAACGAGTACACAGCCTGATGAGGAACAAGAGGTTGCAGCCTCTCAAATGGTTATTTAATACAACTAAGAATAAAGTAATGATATGTAGGCACGGGATATTTTGTTAAGCAACCATAATATACTATAAAGTATATCAAATGTTTTTATGAGTCAACACCATGTGCTCCTGTGTTAGCAGTGCGTTGTATATTATTTTGTTGAGGCTAATACTTCAGAAATCATAGCCAGCACTGATTTTTGTGTTTAATATGAACATTGGTATATCCAATAACCAAACAGCGCTTTGATCATCATCGTAGTTACAACACAATGCATTGTATCTTTTAATCTCTAAGATTCATTATATTCTTATTTCCTTATTGCCCACAAGAGGCTAAACATAGAGGGGACAAAGAAGGACAGACAAAGGGATTAAGTTGATTACATCGACTCCAGTGCGTAACTGGTACTTTAGTTATCGACCACGAAAGGATGAAAGGCAAAGTCGACCTCGGCGGAAATTGAACTCAGAACGTAGCGGCAGACGAAATACCACTAAGCTCGTCGCTTTCATTATATTCTTTCATGTGTTCGCTCCAAATCGTTTCCAAAATCTGTGAGTATTCTGAATACCAGAGAGCATGTTTCTTTACATTTTCGGGAATTTATGCAATATGTCCGAGGACGATTAAAGGGTTGGATGGGTACTGATGAAAGGAAAAAGAACCTTGTAATGGTATATACACCCACAACCATTTTCTTATCTTCGATCTCATCGTTTGTTTACATCTGACATCTCGTATACCAAACTTTGTAGTAAAAATAAATGTTGGCTTTACTTTATATAGAATATCTGTAGAGCTAACCTTGTGGAGGCGCAATGGCCCAGTGGTTAGGGCAGCGGACTCGCGGTTTCGATTCCCAGACCCACGAGGCTCCGGCAGGGGATGGTGGTGATCCCTGCTGTACTCTTTCACCACAACTTTCTCTCACTCTTACTTCCTGTTTCTGTTGTACCTGTATTTCAAAGGGCCGGCCTTGTCACTCTCTGTGTCACGCTGAATATCCCCGAGAACTACGTTAAGGGTACACATGTCTGTGGAGTGCTCAGCCACTTACACGTTAATTTCACGAGCAGGCTGTTCCGTTGATTCGGATCAACCGGAATTCTCGTCGTCGTAACCGACGGAGTGCTTCCATCCAGAGCTAACCTTAACAAGTAATGAGGGAATAAAGTGTTATTTCTCAAACCAAGCCTCTGTTTTGCTTCGACATTAGACAGGGCGATATTTAGATTTGACGAGAGCCACGTTACTTTTGGTTCGGTGAATTCCTCTCTCAGAAAAGGAAATAGTAAGTCACTAACTTTACACATTAAAGTCAGTTTATCGACATCATTGCAACTGACATGTTATGCATAAATTGAAATATATAAATGTTAAATGCCGATAAAAATAGATACATAAATGTTAAATGCATGAATATTAAATGTTCTACAAGAACGTTAAATACCAAAAACTGACAAGTTATACGCACAAAGGTTAAAAGCACCTGTCAATGCAAAAGTTTATCTAAGCTTAAGTAGTGTAAGGTTTATCAACTTACGGCTGTAAGCATCACTCTATATTATCTACGAAAAGTTTTTGTTTGTTCGTTTGGCATCCGAAAAATAATCATTAACGATCTCCTCAAACTCTATCGTGTTTAGAACATTGTTCTCAGCATCCAATAGTTGCAAAACTATTAGATGCAGAGCTGTTGTGGCTCATTATCAGCGACTATTTGACACATGACCTCTATGTATGTATGTATGTATTTAAATACATTCTAAGAATTGTGCTAGTACCTGGAAAGTATAATCTTAGCTATTCCCCGTGGAGTAAAACCACCAGCTGAGATGGAATAAGACTTGATCCATTATTGGAGAAGACTATCAGCGAGGAAGATTTCCACTCTGAACGCACACTATAATGATATTACGGTACAAATCTGCTGTAGTTTTCTCAACTTCCCTTATTATATCTGCACTACGGACAGTGCATTAATAGACAGTGACAGGAAACCTGTGATAATGCGTTATTCTGTTTCCTTGCGAGGCAACAGACCGCAGATGTAAAATCATAGCACTAGTTTCCCCGTCTGCGTTTTCTTCTTGAGTACAGGAAATCTCCTAAAATGGATGCGACTCACATTACAAGTTTCGTTTCTCTTTGTTGGTCTATCTGTTGTTGCTTTGTAGTCTGGGCTTCCACACAGGTTCCTAGCATCCAGTGCCAACTCTTCATACCTAACACAAAATGATTTCGGAAACAGTTTCAAAGCAACGATTAAATTCACCATTTTCTTCAGATCGACTCCAACTCATTGGAACTAAATGCCTGTAGAACCGCCCAAGCATTTAGTTCCAGGCTTTGGTCATCATCGTATTTACAACACAATGCATTTTATCTCTCAATGTCGAAGATTCATTATGTTCTTTCGTGTGTTCGTTCCAAATCGTTTCCAATATCTGTGTGTACTCTGAATACCAGGAGGAATTTTTCTTCACATTTTCGGTAACTAAAATTATATTAGATCTTGCTAACCAAATAAGTATCTGCCTCAGATTTCATAGTTTTTTTTCTTTTTCTTTTATTTCTTTCATTCACAAAATCTTCGCTAGATTTACTCAACTATGTGTTAACAGAGAGAAAACATTGTGAAACATTTATATACAGCCAAAATAACTAAAGGGACAGACGCCTGTCTAACGGAATTCCATGACTGACCATATAAACTGAAAACTGCACATGGGATCTCATCATTAAGCCTGGTTTACATTATTACTATAGGGTTGCACTTTGTAGGTTTCAAAATGAATATCTTCTTTTTCAAGAAATTGTAAAAGAGATGTGACCAGGTTATCAGCCTTATATGAACCAATATAGAGGAAATTTGCAGTTCAGACACAACATATCATACAATAAGAAGCTTAGCAACATTATTACGTCTGGTGTTGTATTTATGGAAATGGATGAGCACTTGACAATATTAAGTTCAACCAGAAAATAATTCGTAGCTTGATTGTTTCAGATATTTGGAGAAAATTATGACCGCTTCCAGGATTGCCAAAATATTTTAATTAAATAATTTAATGAAGAATAAGTTCCACAATTCCTCAGAAACGTCCGACTTGGATTATGCCCTATGAGATCTCCACTACCTGTAAATGCCCAGTCTTTCTCCCTAGAAATATTTCCATAGCCATAGCATAATACACTACTTCATTCTTACATTTCTTGTTTTCTTGCCCGCGTCTCTTTCAGCGCTCTCTTCTCTTGAGAAGAGTTCTTATATAGAATATAAATCATCAAAATAGAATCTCTATGGCCACGGATTTGATCTCGTGTTTTCGTTTTAAATTCTGCTTTTTTATCCAGTTATTTAAGCTATTCTCTCTAGAAAAGTATTATACTGCACATCTGGACAAATTATATAGGAATCAGTTTCTCAAATGTTGCTTACAATTATCCTCATGACTAATGTAAAACAGGAAATTCTTAAAACATTGGCCATGATGTAATTTATAACGATGACATTGTCCTAGGTAGGAATCAATGATATTTTTTGATTCGACATATCACAAATGATTTTGACAAAACTAGGAACCTACCTGGAAGAGTATAGATTACATGAGAGATTTTTCAATATCCGTTCGTCTATCCACTTTGTATCCCATATTCCTATAAAGTTCGTGAAAGTGTTCTCCCAGAGATACGTATTTCGAAGGATCCTACCAGATGCATACCAGAAGCGATGACACAACTAACTCCAGTGGAGTGATTTGATACACTATTCCCATTTCATGTAGATGTAGTTGGTTGTATGGTTGGATCGTCTAATTTAACTCCCATTTTTTCCATTTTTGAAGCAGAGATAAATTCCGTAAGGCATCGTTTCTTTGACAGTGCAGTCAGACTCTGTCCACATTCTTGAGAAACATTTTCACTTTCGAGTCCGAATATTCCGTCGCATTCCACGTCCATTGAGGGACATTGAAATCTGAGAAAAAGAAAAAAAACAGAAAGGAAACTTAGAAACGATGCAGAGAATGGGTAATAGAAACTAGGCCTAGATTATAGTGAATCTAGTGTCACTATCTCATACTCAGCAAAAATGTAATCTTTAAATTTGTTTATATTTTGATATGAAAACCACATTTTTAATTATTATACTTTGATGTGGAAGACTTACCCTCTGACAAGAGATGTCATCAAATTATATGTGAAATATATTTGTCTGCTGTTTCTATTCAATGCAACAATGGAGACTTGACATGTCTTGCAGTCTGGAATCTAATAATTAATGCGCAGAAAACTGACACTTTTCTGCACGAAAACTGTACGATTCCATGGTTATAAAGCTTCTATTATATCCTGTGCTACAGACGATATTTTTTTCGCTTACTAAGACGACAGACGCGTGTTTGAATTGTACGCAGAGGCATTTTATTAATCTGATCACGATTTTATGAAGCAGAAGCACTGGATTCGTGAGTGTTTGGTTAATACATAAAAATAAAAACTCAGTACACGGTTGCAAGAATCATATTCCTGACAGATGCTTTATGTGAAACGAATAGCGTGATGTATATCTTACTCAACGTTAATAGTGTTCGATTTATATGGTTTTTGTAACCAGTTAGCGATTCACTACAGTGTTACTTGGGCTTTTTGATATTCAAGATATACGAGCGTATTATGATATTCATATTTTCATGTGTGAAACCTCGAGTGTATATAGATGTCTTGAAACCTCGTGTATATAGAGATGTTTTTGTTTTCTCCAAACACCTGGAACAATCAAGCTACGAATTATTTTCTGGCTGAACTTAATAGTGCCAAGTACTCATCCGTTTCCATAAATACAACACCAGATGTAACATTGTTGCTAAGCTTCTTATCGTATGATATGTTGTGTCTGAAACGCAAATTTCTTCTATATTGGTTCATATAAGGCTGATAACGTGGCCACATCTTTTACAATTTCTTAAAAAAAGAAGGTATTAATTTTGAAACCTATGAAAATAATGTAAACCAGGATTACTGATAAGACCCCATGTGTAGTTTTCGGTTTTAGTGGTCAGTCATGGAATTCCGTTAGACAGGCAGCTGTCCCTTTAGTTATTTTGACTTTATATAAACGTTTCACAATGTTTTCTTTCTGTTAACACATAGTTGAGCGAATCTAACGAAGATTTTGTAAATGACAGAAATAAAAGACAAAGAAAAAAAACTATGAAATCTGAGGCAGATACTTATTGAGTATATCTTGAATATACAGTTAATAAATATCTATTACTGTTTTAGCTGGAGCAATTTTACTTCTTCGGTTACAGACTAAAACCAAAATCACATACTTGTACACCTCTTACCGCAACTGCCGACTTGCAACCACTGCAATTCTTCCCTTTCAAACATCTGGACGATATCGAAATATCGAAAGTAATTACACGGATCTCACTATGAACATTGTTACATACCATTGATGGTATGCTCATTGACATAATGAAATAGAGAAAATAATTCACATATTTGTCTCAATTCCTCTGAAAACTCTGGGACTATAGGATCTGAATGTTCCCCAATGGAACCTCATCGACAAATCTACTTCATATTGCAGTGAATCGCAAAAGTGAGTCTTTTGTCTCATAAATAACACCTAATATTGAAACAGTCAACGCTAACACTTAATCGTAGAAAAACAATACAGATAAACTGCCGCTGGTGCTGTACAGTGAAGGTGCAAGAGTCAGTGGTTAGAGCGTCGAGCTTAGGATCGTGAGTTTATGAGTTTGAATCCCGGACTGGGCTGCATGTTGTGTTGAGCAAGACGCATGTTGAGCAAGACGCTTTATTTCACGTTGCTCCAGTCCACTCAGTTGTACGAATGAGTTGCGACGTCACAGGTGCCAAGCTGTATCGGCCCATTTGCCTTTCCCGTGGATAACACTGGTGTCGTGGATAGGGGAGGCTAGTATGCATGGGCGGCTGCTGGTCTTCCATAAGCAACCTTGACCGGACTTGCGCCTGGGAGGGTAACTTTCTAGGTGCAATTCCACGGTCAGTCATGACCGAAGGGGTCTCAGCGGCAGCTGCTGTACGTTACTCCTGGACAGCTTCTAAACGCCTGGAAGTCCATAGTTTTCATTAAAAACCACAGCCACGACTTATAACAAACACTGCAGAAAAATTGGTCCTTAATGAACCTAGTTCTGGTTTGGATGTTATCCTTTACACGGTGGCAGTTCAGTAAGGAGTAAGTTTGATCTGCTAAGTGACAGCATGGAGCTATTATTATGGGCCTCTCTAGGGGGGTTAGAACAGTTTCATTTACCATACACTCTGTATACGACACACAATTTATGTGATGGAATCTGCACATTACAATACCATATATCAGTAACTGACGTTTGTGTGTGTGTGCATAGTGAGGGTGGGGCTTGTTTCAGCTTCCGAACGAAAGGAAATATAGTCAATACAAATGACGATTGTAAATATTCATTTAATGTAGCGCCAATATTAATGGTGCTGCATAAAGTTAGGCGGCAGATATCACAGATCACGGCACTAATTCAAAGATAATGAGGACGGGATATTTATGACATAAAATATTTATAAGCAGTTAGCAATTACATAGCAAAAGAGGTCAATTGAATTACAGTGGAAAACATTTAGTATATCCAAATATATGTGCACACCCATACACCCACACACGCACGCACGCACGCACACATACACACACACAAACACATACACACATACGTTAAACTAATACATCTCTTTGTTGCTTACATACCCGTCTTCGTCGCTTTGTTTTTTTTTTTGTAAATTCTCACTATAGTCGGCATCATAGATCGTTGGCCACTACACGGATTATTTTCTCTCCTTGTTTTTTTTTCTCTGTCCCTTTCTGTAGAAGAGCGTAGGCTCGAAACGTAAAAGACTTTTTCTATTCCTGAGCGTTATACTAATACATCTGTTTCTTTAGTACACCACCTGTCTTCGTCTTCGTCTTTTTCGTAAACTCTCCCTATATATATATATATATTATATATATATATATATATATATTATATATATATATATATATTTGCAATTAAGGACAACTACTTAATAAGGAAACTTAACAAGAAATTGTCAGTAGATAGCGTAAAAACCTCATAAGAGAAAAAATTTCGAAAATAATATTTCTTATTGAACATATTAATTTATATATAGAGGCATAATTATACATACATGCCAGGAGGCATTATATATACCTGCCAAACGCTAAGAGGGACAATCAGTCATTTCTACCAAAAATATTACTAATTCCCCACGAATGCAATTTTTCAAAGTAAGACATTTAAAAATATAGGCCTGTATCACAGTGATTTCATACTTACGTAATCATCAGCAGGCCTGAATGTATTATAAATACATTTGTAAAAGTTGCCATTCACCCGGATGTAATATATATAAACTCACCCATGTGCTTCGTTGATGTTGATCAGTTAGCTGTTCGGCTTAAGCGAGGCATGGTCGTTGTTTATTTATAATACATTCAGGCCTGCTGATGATTACGTAAGTATGAAATCACTGTGATACAGGCCTATATATTTTTAAATGTCTTACTTTAAAAATTGCATTCGGTGGGATTAGTAATATTTTTGGTAGAAATGACTGATTGTCCCTCTTAGCGTTTGGCAGGTATATATAATGCCTCCTGGCATGTATGTATAATTATGCCCTCTATATATAAATTAATATGTTCAATAAGAAATAATTATTTTCGAAATTTTTTCTCTTATGAGGTTTTACGCTATCTACCTGACAATTTCTTGTTAAGTTTTCCTTATTAAGTAGTTGTCCTTAATTGCAAAATTTTTATCCGAAAAAACCTTTTCCCTCCCGAAATGCAATTTTGTAAAAGTTTGCCATTCACCCGGATGTAATATATATAAACTCACCCATGTGCTTCGTTGATGTTGATCAGTTAGCTGTTCGCGCTTAAGCGAGGCATGGTCGTTGTTTATTTATAATACATTCAGGCCTGCTGATGATTACGTAAGTATGAAATCACTGTGATACAGGCCTATATATTTTTAAATGTCTTACTTTGAAAAATTGCATTCGGTGGGATTAGTAATATTTTTGGTATAAATATATATATATATATATATATATATATAATATATATACATATATATATATTATATACATATATATATATATAATATACATATATATATATATTATACATATATATATATATATACTATATATATATATTATATATATATATACATATATATATATATATATATATCTATATATACATATATATATATATATATAAAATATTATTAGAGACAAAACCACTATTTTGCAAAACAAACAAGGAAAGACTTAATCAATACATAAAATTTTAATAAATAGAAAAAAACCGCCACTACAATTGTTTCTTGTCTTGATCGACAATCTTCAGGTGGTCTTCCAATAAGTCAGTTTCAAATTATATATATATATATATATATACATATATATATATATATATATAGTTATATTATATATATATATAGTTATATGTGTATGCATGCGTATGCTAATAGGACAAGTACATCTCCTTTCGTATTGTATCACATGTGAAGATGAACTAAACAAAGATATCTACATAAATATGCATGTACCCGTTGCTTATTACACTTAACTCAAACTCCTTCACTTGACAGATGTGCGTCGACCAGCAGACTGTACACATTCATTCTATATTCTTCTATAACTGCATCGAGCTATCTTTCAGTCTATTTCTCTTGTTAGAGCTGCCTGTATATTTGTAAATACACACACACATTATATATATATATATAATATATATATATATATATATATATATTATATATATATATATATATATACATATACATATATACATATATATATATACACACACATATATATATATATATGCACTTTCATATATATATATAGATAGATACATGTATATATATGCATGTGTGTGTGTGTGTGTTGTGTGTGTGTGTGTGTGTGTGTGTGTGTTGTGTGTGTGTGTGTGTGTGTACCTGAGGAAACTCTAGGCAATACTCAGGAACTCAGCTAATGAATTTCATACGATAATTGCTAATTTCTCTGTCATTTCTATTCTTATGTATGCACTGCCACGAATAAACACACATAACTATATATATATATATATATTATATATTATATATATATATATATATATATATATATATATATATATATATGTATGTATGTATGTATGTATGTATATATATATGTATGTATGTATGTATGTATGTATGTATTTATGTATGTATGTCTTCCACTACTTAAAGTTTTACAATTAGTTTTAAAACACCCCAAAACAGATCAATTTTCACCCGTTACATTTAGCACAACATTTAACTAGAGTACGAGATTACGCAACGCACTGAGACACATAAATAAACGACAAGAGCAGACAACTGATATTCGGGGGGAAAGAAAGGGAAAAGCATTTAAAAATCAATCAGCAGCGACAAAACTATCCGAGGGAAATGTAGACGAACCCATAATTTTATAGAATTATTGTATCTTCTTCGACTTCGTCACTATATATAGCATGCTTATCTAATTTCTCTTCATAATATTTATACGATTGCTACGGTCTTCGTAGTGTTTTAGCACTTACTCAATGATGTCAAACATTTATGAGGATTTTCTTATTAATCCATTCTTACACCGTTTATTACACAGACGACTTTTGTAATTTGTCTATATTTCTATGACTTCTCTACTTCCGTATAATTTCCTGTAATCACATAAGTTTACATTTTCAAATATTTCTTTATCATTTTAAAACTATATGATAAATGATTTAATATATCCCGCCAGCTGTTATATATTTGTTACTTTTTATTCAGTTCAAGATTTTACCGTTCGCACCAACTACCCACCCTTCAAAGTCATGCATTAGCCTTATGTGTAATTCCTTTAAACACCGCTACAGCCAACATGCCCATACATTCCGAAAGCCACTTGAATGAAACGACATTCGCTGAAGTTTTATATTTGAGATTTGGAGACTAGGAATAAGCAAAGCGATTTTAAATGGAATATATTAACAAGATCTAAATCACTTTCCGAAAATAGAAGTATTTCATCTCAGCAACATAGTATTTATGACTATTAGACACTGTAAACATTTTACATACACTCAACAAATAAGGCAATACTGAATTCTTCTACTTGGTACATAACCATTTCAATTACAATCATATTAGAACCTCGCAACATATACACCGACATGTTGTATATGTCACAAAACGTCCTACAAACTTCGTTCAAAGATGATTTATTCGTAACACTTCTTAACAAATACATTTACAGTTAGACTTCAGACAAACCGAAATCATTGCTTCATTTTCTTCGATCTAACACTCTACTTATTAATTCCATTCATAATTGGATTGAAAATTCTCTTACGCGAACTATTGAATCCCACTGATTCCTTATCTTCCGCTTAAGCTCACTTGTTCTTGATAAAATATTAATGTACATGTTAATTTTAATATATTTAGGCTTCATACTACATTTCTGTATCCAATAATCATTAATCTAACATTTATTATCAATATTGTATATATTCATTATTGCAATTTATTAGTTTCCATTATAATATTTAATGCATAATCTCCCCCCCACCCCCGCCGATAAACTGTATGAACTTTTTAATACAACCTGGCAGCCATATTTCTTAAATTCATTATCAGCGGCGGAATATATAAAATGGTTTCCCGAGAGGCAGTATGCATGTGTGTATATACTTATATCAATTTAAATAATTTTATGTAAATGCTTAAATGTTGATTATATAGACGTGCGTTTTCGTGTAGAGACAGATTGGGATATAAAGAGATATCTCTGCAGGAGAATAAATTTTAATATTTTTTGTGGGAATTAATTTTGAAAGTGAAGGACGCATTTACTTGCAAAGACGCCGCAGATGTGGAGTCTTTCTGCGCATGCTTACTGTTCAGCTTGCCATTACAGTTGCGTATTTGAGAGATGTCTCCTTCATTTGTGAATATGTGATCACTTGGTCGAGCAGAATATCAGATGTCTGGTCACAGTGCGCTTTGCATCGTTTTAGCTTTCGAAAGCTGCTAGGAGAGTATGCCATCATTCTCGTCGCAAGGTCACCCATTCTTTGATGGAACTGGAAACAACTTGAAATGGAGGGTTTTGCTCAAAATCAAACCAAGCAACCGGCCCAGGAATCAAGACCATTGTCGTGAGATCGTGAGTACAACACCCCTAACCAGTGGGCTACGCGCCTATCGCGGAGGGTTTTGGAACGTAATACCCATAATAGTCGAGGTATTAGTGTATGTGTATTCTTATAAAGACGACGAGCTGGCAGAACCGTTAGCACATCGGGCGAAATGTTTAGCGGTATTTTGTCTGTCTTTACGTTCTGGGTTCAAATTTCGCCGCAGTCGACATTGCCTTTCATCTTTTCATAGTCGATAAATTAAGTACCGGTTGCGAATTGGGGTCGATTTAATCAACTGCCCCCTCCTCCAAAATTCCGGGCCTTGTGCCTAGAGTAGAAAAGATTATTATTATTATTATTATTATTATTACTATCATCATCATCATCATTATCATTATTATTATTATTATTATTATTATTATTATTATTATTATTATTATTATTAAGGCAGTGAGCTGGCAGAATCGTTAGCAGACTAGACGAAATGCATGTCGGTATTTCGCCCGTCGCTTTGTTCTGAGTTCCAATTTCGCTGAAGTCGATTTCTACATTTCATCCTTTCGGGGTCGATAAATTAAGTACCAGTGAAACACTGGGGTCGATGTAATCGATCAACTCCCTCCCTCCAGATTTCATTCCATGTGCCTACAGCAAACAGGATTATGTGTATTCTTATATATCTAGATGCATGCAGAGAGAGAAAGCGTTACGCTTACATGCACGAGTGCATATGTAGATGTATAAATGCACTAAACACCAATTTTCGTATTTGCGTATCTGCATATATTTTATGTGTTTGTATAAATACATTTATAATGGAACTTATGAATATTCATGATATACACGCATTCATAAATACATACATATGTTTGTTTTGTTCATGCATGTATATATCATATCTGTTTGTATATAACTCAATAAATACGCTCGTGTAAGTTATTCTCCATGTGCATGTTCTTCTAGATATTAGCATAATCTACGTCATCTTCCCAACACTATTTTTCTAATATTTTAAGATATTTTTAACGGCTCCTCACACCTACATATTTTACATTAATTATATTGATTTATATAATGAAACGCTGCCATATTTTTGACACATTTGCACTTAAAAGGATTTTT
>NC_043000.1:29680677-29685677 GCF_006345805.1 Octopus sinensis | reverse complement strand
TGAGGGGAAAGATCGCGATATGATATCCGAGTTGCTGACTTTTACTCTCAGATTCCTTAAAATATTCTTTATATAGCATAACTATTTATATATATATAGGTTGCTAGATCGGATTGTGGTTATTCTAGAATGTAGGAGAGCAATTATCCATTTAGGTACTCAAAGAATATATAAAAGACGGTGATCTTTTTTCTAAAGGCGGTAAATATGGTAATAACATGCGTGCCGATACGAGGATCTGTGAATATGTAATGAGATGAAATTGTAACGATAGAGGGCGGTGGATCGATTCACATCGCACGAAAGCTTCCTACAGCTACAAGTCATTCGGCAGCATAATTATGCAGGCATGACATTTAGAGATGCATAAGTTATATACGTATGTATATATATATATTGTATGTGTGTATATGTTAGATACTATTTAGATATATGTATACAATGATATATATATAGCTATATATATATATATATATATATATATATATATATATATATACATACATACATACATATATCTGTATGTATATGTATATATGTATACCAGGATATATATGTACATATACATACATATACACATATTCATATACATACGTACAGAGATGTATACAGCTATATAAATATAATCATACTTAAATTTATAAATAAATATATATCTTTACACACAGACATAATATATATTGTACATACACACGCACATGCATAATATATATTTACATACACACCCACACACACACACATCTATATATATTATATATATATTATATATATATTATATATATATGTACACACGCACACACACATAAACATTCCCAGTTAATATACGTCTAGATTTGTCATTTATAAATATTCCTGTTCTTTAATTCGTGTTGTTCTTCCTCCCCAGCGCCTTCATTATTCCCACCAATTTTCTAAATACGAACGCACTGTATGTATTCTTCTGCCACAGCTGGAAGTATTGTTTTGCTTTGTTGAAAGGTACGCATGACCTGTAAATAGACAGTTTATTTGCACCTTCTTGAAAGAGTATTATCATTGCGCATTATCTCTCGGCTATTTTCGTCTTAAATATACAGAATATCTCTGTGCTTTCTAGCTTTCTAGCTAAATGATTGAAATTATCATCCAATATATATATATATATATATATCTATATAATATATATATATATATATATATTCATATATTCATAATTGTGTATGTGTGTGTATCCATATATTATACACACACATACACAGAGATAGACAGATAAACTGATAGATAGATAGATAATAGATAGATAGATAGATAGATAGATAGATAGATAGATAGATAGATAGATAGATAGATAGATAGATAGATAGATAATGCGTTCGATTGTAGATCTTTTAGTGTGATAAACTATTCACGCTGAGGTAGTTCTTAATCATAACACGTTCCGTTGCCTTCTGATTTCAAATTGCACCAAGTTCATATTTGCCCCCGGACCATCAGAGTTAATTAAACAAAGAATCAGTACGCCGTCTATATATACAACAAGGTACAACACACTTGGCATGATTTTGTACATTTTTCTTCTACAAGAATGTACTTGCCTTGTATTGCTTTCCATAGATTCTGCCGGGTATTAAATTGTTAAGGCGAAGATTATTAATAAGGGTGGGCTTGGGTGTGTATTTAAGAATCTTGTTTTGAAGTCACGTGGTTTCAGGTTCAATCCCAATGCACGGTACTTTGGGCAAGTGTCATCGACTATGTCCCTGAGCGGGTTAATGCTTTGTGAGTGAATTTCGTAGATGGAAATTGAAAGAAGCCTGTCGTGTGTGTGTGTGTGTGTGTTTGTGTGTGAGTGTTTGTGTGCGTGCGTGTGTGTGTATGTGTGTGAGTGTAACAGGGGCCTGTGAGTGTGCATGTGCGTGTGTGTTTATGTATGTGGTCGAGCGTGTGTCTTCGTGTGTATCTTTGTCCCACACACCACTTGCCAGCCGGTATTCATCAGCTGACGTCCTCGTAATTTAGCAGTTTCGCAAAAGTAAAAACGGATAGAATAGGTGTCGAAATTTCAAGAAGATATGTTCTTGTATCGATGGATCGATTTGTCCGATTAAGCTTTTGTTAAGTGCCAGTGGCGATATTGTCCGAACCCTGGTCGCCACTGATATGTCCCGTGATGAGCACATATTTCGTCGTCTCTACGGAACTGGACCGAACGGCCTACATTCGCCGACCGACCCTACTGACTGTGTCAGTCCACTATTTATTCGCAGTGGACCAGCCCATTTCGTCCCCTAGGGGCGTCCGCCACAACAGCTTTTCAATGCGGAATCCAAAATGGCCGCACCCCAAAGACCGTAACTCCTAAAAGATGAGCAACATATACTCTTTACTCTCTTTACTCTCTTTTACTCTTGTTTCAGTCATTTGAGTGTGGCTATGCTGGAGCACCGCCTTTAGTCGAGCAAATTGACCCCAGGATTTATTCTTTGCAAGCCTAGTACTTATTCTATCGGTTTCTTTTGCCGAACCGCTAGGTTACGGGGACGTAAACACACCAGCATCGGTTGTCAAGCGATGTTGGGGAGACAAACACAGACACACAAACACACACACACACATATATACATATATAGAACGGGCTTCTTTCAGTTTCTGTCTACCAAATCCACTCACAAGGCTTTGGTCGGTCCGAGGCTATAGTAGAAAACACTTGCCCAAGGTGCCACACAGTGGGACTGAAATAAGACTTGTCAAATCATATATATATATGTGTGTGCGTGTGTGTATATGTATGTGTATGTGTGTGCGTATGTGCGTGCATGTGTGTGTGTATGTGCGTGGCCGTGTGTGTGTCTGTATGTATGTGTGTTCGTGTGTGTGTGTATTTAATTATGTTTATACATTTTCAATTTGGTGTGATTGTTTATCTGGAGAGGAAATTGTCTATTTTTAGACGCCTAAAAGTACAGAAAACTCTACTCTATGCAGTGTTAACATCGATATAAGAAGAAGCATCGTCTCCGTTTCATTGTAACGAATTAATTGTTTCCATAAATTCTGAAATCTTCCAGATGATTACTTCACTTAATCCACATCTAATTAACACATAGCAATTCGTACAAGAATTTTAAACTCAATTACTATCCGCAAGATACAGACTCCTGACAATGTTTGGTGCCTATGCCGTGTGATCAAAGTAATTTACTGTTCTTTCACATCTGTATTTTAAATGATCTGTGTACGTAAACTAATCTACAGTGGATTAATGAGATCTAGTCTTCTCTGGATTAATGAGACCTTTACAAATTAGAAGTTTCGCTTGGAGAAGGCAATTATGAAGACACACGAGCTCGGTTCAATTTGTAACTCTGCAAGTTGCATGTTTGAGTTTTCATCTTAATCAATATGATTCAATCATTAGTCAAATCAATGTTGTCGTAGTCACACATTAAGCTTGCTCAAACTGTACAATGAATAGAAGCATTCCATCCATGAACATCTCTTCTTTTTATCTCTAGATGTCAGCTTATATCATTAGATATCCTACGTCAATAACAAATAATATAAATATAGTTAATTAGTTTTTAGAATAAAGCTGTAAATAATTTCCACAAGGGCAGCTTGGGGGAAAAGATTAAGTCGAGTACAACGACCCCAGTGTGTCACTGGTACTAAATTTATCGACCCCGAAAGGATGAAAGGTAAAGTCGACCTCGTCGAACTTTGAACTCAGAACGCAAAGACAGACGGAATACCGCTAAGCGTTTCGTCCGGCGTGCTAATGTTTCTTATTTCTTTATTGCCAACATGGGGCTAAACATAGCGGGGAACAAACAAGGAGAGACAAAGGGATTAAGTCGATTACATCGACCCCAAAAGGATGAAAAGTAAAGTCGACCTGGACGAAATTTGAACTCAGAATGTAGCGACAGGCGAAATATTGCGAAGCATTCCGTCCAGAGTGCTAACGATTCTGCCAGCTCGCTGACTTGGATGAAGATATAAATAATTCTTTCTACTTTAGGCGCAAGGCCTAAAATTTGGGGGATGGGAGACAATCGATTACATCGACCCCAGTGCGTAACTTATACTTAATTTATCGACCCCGAAATGATGAAAGGTAAAGTCGACCTCGACGGAATTTGAACTCAAAACGCAGCGACGGGAGAAATACCGATAAGCATTTTATCCGGCCTGCTAACAGAAGGATTGTAAATACTGGGTCATAAATCTTTTCGGACAGGAAAGATTCGAAGGCTGCCCGTGGTTGTATATATTTGTGGTTGTATGGGCTTCCATATATCTAATTCCAGATAAACCCGATCGGATAAATCTGTGGTCAGTGGCAGTCCATTGATGACTATATCTTCTCTCCTTTCAGAGATATTATATCCAGAACAAGCTTAGTCAATACAGTTCTGAGGAATTACGTATATTATTTAGGTTATTTACATTTGACGGATATTTGTCCTCATATGTTTCTTGTTAACACAACGTTTCGGCTGATATACCCTCCAGCCTTCATCAGGTGTCTTGGAGAAATTAGGAACCTGGATTCTCATTCCTAAGGTATTTTTCGATGTTATTATTATTATTATTATCATCATCATCATCATCATCATCATCATCATCATCATCATCATCATCATTATTATTATTATTATTATTATTATTATTATTATTATTATTATTATTATTATTATTATCATTATTATTATTATAATTATTATTATTATTATTATTATTATTATTATTATTATTATTATTCAGGCCACTGTTTGCAATGGAACTCGGAATCATGAGGTTAGTAGCCTGTGCTCATAACGCCTACACCATATTTACGGGCATATGGCGCAGTGGTTAACAGCATTGTTGTTAAGATTCCGAGTTCGATTCCAGGCATTAATAATAATAATAATAATAATAATAATAATAATAATAATAATAATGATAATAATCATAACATCGAAAAATACCTTAGGAATGAGAACCCATGTACGAAATTTCCCCCAAGACACCTGATG
>NC_043000.1:29635677-29673177 GCF_006345805.1 Octopus sinensis | reverse complement strand
ATAGATATATCTGAATATGTATGTGTATGTTTCTCCGTGTGTGTGTGTGTGTGTGTGTGTGTGAACATGACTAACAGCGTTGTACATCTTGGAATTTCAAACCATTATGTTAATATTTATGTCAATCCGCGTATGTTTCGGTACACAATTAGAACTGTGTGTCTTATGTAACACTTTCCCCTTTAACATCTCTACTTCAACAAATATCTAACACATATGATAAGTCCTCATGTACACGGACATAACAGCGAGAATTAAAACAATAAGTTGCGTATGTATTCGAAATATATTGCGGTAGATTCGAACGATCATATGCTAATCGCTGCCGTATTACATCTCCAAGAGATTAACTTGTTCATGTTCATACCTGCTGGAACGTATAGAAAATGAACACGTACGTCATTTTCCATAACTTTTACACATTTATGTCCTTTATATTAATAATAATAATAATAATAATAATAATAATAATAATAATAATAATAATAATAATGATAATAATAATAATAATGCACCCTTTTCAAGCCTAGCCAGGCTCATGGGACCGGTTTCCCGGTTTGTCTGGCGTATGTGTTCCCCCCAGCTGGGCGGGACACCAGTCCATCGCAGCGTTATTCGAGAAACAGGAAGAAAGGTTGAGAGAAAGTTGGGGCGAAAGAGTACAACAGGGGTCACCACCACCCCCTGCCGGAGCCTCGAGGAGCTTTTAGGTGTTTTCACTCAATAAACACACACAACGCCCAGTCTGAGAATCGAAACCGCGATCCTCCGACCGCGAGTCCGCTGACCTAACCACTAGGCCATCGCGCCTCCATATTTATGTTCTTTAGTTTAATTCAATCACGAGGATTAACGCCGTACTACAGTAATATTTCAAATGTACACTTCCAGATGATGTCCTTTAGTCTTAAGTTCCAGATCAGTTCTCATAAAGCAGAAAAGAACAGCAAATCAAATGTATTCCAGCCATGACTATGCCTGCTTTATTATGTATCACTAACGAGCGTTACATTGTTGCTAACCATTATGTATCAGCCGAGGGAAGCCTGGTTGGTTTTTCTAGCATGCCGAGCGACCACATTTGTTTTCTTTCGTCGACCTCTCTCCTAACAGCTTCAATGGCTCTGCCTCTTTTTTCACTAAGATTAAACGATAATCGGATATCACAGATTGTACATGGCGCTGTAATTGTTGCTGCCGTTGTCATTGTTGTTATTTTTGGTGGTGTTGCTGCTTTCATTGTTTTTAATGATGATGATGCTGTTGTTTTTGTCTGGCCATACTCCATCTGTATCCAGCCTGCCATTCACTGGAAGGGAACATTTTCCTAAGTATCGTTCTATCAATTATGGCAGCAGAATGTAATTTGATGAAGGCTTTTGGCTTTTGCTTCTAACAGATAAATTGACCACGTAAAGGCTCCCTGTTTTATGTAAAACTATGCATTGAAAGTGAATATAATCAATGATAGATAATCGATAAAGTTAATAGTTATAATTATTTTGGAGATCATAAAATATTAGATATTGAATTATGTAATGATATAATGTTTGTCATTAGCAGTCAGAGAGACATTGAAAGAAATCAGACGGCATTGATTAACTGAAGTTGATTAAGAGATAACATGCTCGGCTGTGAGGATAAAGCGTTTGGTTGCGAATCACTTGGTATCGGGTTCAATCTAACTAAACGGCACCTTAAGCAAGTGTCTTCTGCTATGACTGTGAGGCGATCAATGTCTTCTGGCTGAATTGGGTTGGTGGTAACTGAGAGGGAACTCGTCTTTTTTATATACGTGTGTGTGTGTGTGTGTGTGTGTGTGTATGCGTGTGTGAGTGTGTGTGCACACGTGTTTAAATTTAGACTCCGGTCATTTGAAAATTGGTTCGTTTATGCACCCGTAACTTGACGGTTCGCCAATAAACTGCCGATAGAATAAGTGGCAATCGAAAAGAAATAAGTACAGGGATCGAGAATCGACTTTTTTTTCGGCTGAAGACATTACGGCGGTTCCTCCACTATAACTAATGTTCGATGACTGAAGCTAAAGAACATATATATGTTTTCAAGAAACAACTTGACCTTCTGCCCCCGAAGGTCGCAGATAAACCAACTTAACAGCAAGAAAGTCAAAAGAAAGTAACAAAATTGAACTCGATTCTCCGCCTAAAGCCAATGGCAGGAGAAAGGCCATTGAAAAGGTGATAAAAATGGACTTTGAGCCATATAGCTATATGTATGTAAGTATATATATATATATATATATAGATAGATAGATAGATAGATAGACAGACTGACAAATAGGCAGTTAGATATATATATATATATATATATAGAGAGAGAGAGAGAGAGAGAGAGAGTGAGAGAGAGAGAAAAGAGAGAGAGTGAGATAGATAATGAGACAGATAGATAGACAGGCTGGTAGGCAGGCAGACAGACAGACAGACAGACAGACAGATAGATAGATGGCTGCTGAAATATTTGCTATTTCGCAGCAGGCTTCCAACATTTCCAAACTGAAGCCTAGTTCAATAAATAGAAAGCTTCTTTTCGCTTCACCACAATAAGTAAAACTACACGAAATTAGAAACTATATTTTTATCCCAGAGAGCATCACGTGTCTGAAGCATCATACGATAAAAACCAAAACGCAGAAAAGAATAACCACAAAATACAAATATTTAGCGCTATTTACAGTACGGGAGTCTTATTAACTATTTTACCTACGCGCAACACAATTCTAATTTCCTGTAGCCCAGGTTATTGTTCTTTGCTAGTTAAAACATTGAATTCAGTAACAGACAACGAAATGATGACAAGGTTCTAAATGATAGGAGCGTCTTATATATTTGTTAATCTTGCTAAAAGCGATTAATAATGTGAGAAATTAAGAAGAAGATATATGAAAATAAATGAAAGTTGTATTTCGTATAAGAAATGCCCAAGAGAAAAATAATGAGTATCGTGTGTGTGTGTGGGGAGGGCGAGGCGGTGAGTATATGGCTTTGTTTGTATGCGTCTTTGTGTGTGTGTGTGTGTGTGTGTGTGTGTGTATGTGTTTCTGAATTTTTATTTGTCATGTCACACAAACTGATGAAATATGCGCTCAACACATGCACGCACACATACACACACACCACACACACACGCACACACACACACACACACACGCACACACACACACAGATATATATATATATATATATTCATACACATATAATATATGTATATATATATATGTATGTATATATGGTTAAAACACATGCATATATATATATATATATACATATGTATGTATAATACACACTCACACACACACACGGATATATATTACATATTATATATATATATATTAATATATATATATATATATATATTATACATATGTGAGTGTATACATACAAGAGAAAGAGAGAAAAGAGAGATAAATAGATATAGATATAGATAAACATGTATAAGTATGTATATGCATATAGATAGATAGACAGTCAGACAAATAGACAGACATTCAGACAAATAGACAGACAGACAGACAGACAGACAGATAGATAGATAGATAGATAGATAGATAGATAGATAGATAGATAGATAGATAGATAGATAGATAGATAGATAGATAGATAGATAGATAGATAGACAAACAGTACATACATGTATAGGCACAAATATATACACACAGATGTATGTGCATACGTATCTGAATGTGTGTGCGTGTTTGTGGGTGTTTGAGTGTGCGTGAGTGTGTGTGTGAATACAGATATAGACATCCTTTTGTTCGACCGAAAAAGAAAGACATTCCTACACGTAAATTACTTTTCCAATACTTGCTGAAGGACACTGATATGCAACACACACCGCTATTCCTGCATTCTTGTTGTTGTTGTTGTTGTTGTTGTTGTTGCTGTGGTTGTTGTTGTTTTAAATATCATTATTATGATTTTCATCATCACCATCATCATTTAAACGTTAATTTTTACTATATTTGTTTTTTGCGTTTTTTTTTAATTGAAATATTAATTTCGTTCATAATTTTAACGCCCTGCAGTTTTATGGAGAGACACGTAAAATGGCGAGACAGACATGACTTTGAATGCGTCATTGTTGATGTGTGGTAAATATAGAGAAAAATGAAACGCACGATACACAATCGAAACATGAACGAAATTCATATAAGGAAATATAACTTTCTGGCTAAAATACCTAAACGTTTATAATATATTGGTTTTTGTTACAGGTTTATTAATTCTAGAGAAAATTGTCTGAACTTTTTTTCAGTACAGACAAGTCTGTTGAATTAATAGTTTACTTCCGCGATGAAGGGACAAGTCCGAAACGTTATATTCCTCCTCCTTATTTCTTATTTCATATTTCTTTATTACTCACAAGGGGCTAAACACGGAGGGGACAAGCAAGGAGAGACAAAGGGATTAAGTCGATTACATCGATCCCAGCGCGTAACTGGTACTTAATTTATAGACCCCGAAAGGATGAAAGGCAAAGTCGACCTCGGCGGAATTTGAACTCAGAACGTAACGGCAGACGAAATACCTATTTCTATTTCTTTACTACCCACAAGGGGCTAAACACGGAGAGGACAAAGAAGGACAGGCAAATGGATTAAGTCGATTATATCGACTCCAGTGCGTAACTGGTACTTATTTAATCGACCCCGAAAGGATGAAAGGCATAGTCGACCTCGGCGGAATTTGAACTCAGAACGTAACGACAGACGAAATACTGCTAAGGATTCCGCTCGGCGTGCTAACGTTTCTGCCAGCTTGCCTCCTCCTCCTTTTGGAATATGAATGTTGCAGATCATTTCCTATGAATCTAATGTTCCACTCAAGAACAGTGATGGTGACATATTGAAGCACGTGACAGCGATGATATGCCGAATATTGTTGGATGACACACAGAGGAGTTCAAAATCATGCCTTCTTGTAATATCATTCTATAAAAAAAACAACTTATCTGTAAATATCGTTTCAGATTTTTGGTACAAAACCAAAAGTCTGAGGGATGGTACAAGCCGATTGCATCAACCCCAGTGCCTAACTGGTACTTATTTTATCGATAAAGACAAAGTCGACATCGGCGGAATCTAAACTAAGGACGTTAAGAGAGACGCAATGCCGCTAAGCATTTTGTCCGGCGCGCTAATGAATTTACCTGCGCGCAGGCTTAAAGCTTATCTGTAATCATGCTTAGACTAAGTAAAACTCATGGATAACTGTGAGTATTATTCTACTAACAATTATTAAAGAAATTAAAATTTTCGATGCCGGGTTAAAAATTTTGCCATCACAGCAATAAGGTGACGCGGTTGAATGAATTAGTCCCCGATCATTCGATATTTTGAGCTTGTTTCATACCAGAACCGTGTCAACGATACTTCTGATTCTTTGAACAACAATCGTTCGACTATGTAGTCTATCACACTGTTCACATTCAAGATCGCATCAAAGATTTAGTCCTGACTTCTCTAGTCATCTATACCAGGGTCTGCTTATCACCAGACGTGGCGTATCTGGGGAGAAGATTTGAGCTAAACATCAACATTGTTTTGTTGCTTCCTACACTCTAACAATGTTGGTACTAGAGAAAAATTACTCTGAATTAAATAATTTCTTTGTTTCTTGAATATAGTTTTAATTTCAGAAAGATAGCATTTTTTTTCGTTCGAATAATGTGGATTTTTAACGAAAGCATACGAATGTAAAAGAGAGAGAGAAGGGAAAACAGAGCTAGTGACAAGAACAACTAAACAACAGAACAACAAAATTTCAAAGAAATTATTTATAAACGAAATAAAATCCCTATCAGAGCTGTCCTAAGTTTAGGGTAATGGGCAGTTTCCCGGGAACTTCACGCTTCTCATCCCCGATGATGATATATGATTGCTGCGGATGAAAGGCAAATTCGACCTCGGCGGTATTTGAAATCAGAACGTAACGGCAGACGAAATATCTATTTCTTTACTACACAGAAGGGGCTAAACACAGAGAGGACAACCAAGCACAGACATACGGATTAAGTCGATAATATCGACCCCAGTGCGTAACTGGTACTTATTTAATCGACCCCGAAAGGATGAAAGACAAAGTTAACCTCGGCGTAATTTGAACTGAGAACGTAGCGGTAGACGAAATACCGCTAAGCATTTCGTCCGGTTCTGCTAACGTTTCTTATTTCTTTATTGCCCACAAGGGGCTAAATACAGACAGGACAAACAAGCACAGACAAACAGATTAAGTCGATCGCATCGACCCCAGCGCGTAATTGGTACTTATTTAATCAACCCCGAAAGGATAACTAGCAAAGTCGACCTCGGCGGAATTTGAACTCAGAACGTAACGGCAGACAAAATACCACTAAGTATTTCGCCCGGTGTACGAACGTTTCTGCCAGCTTGCCACCTTTGGTGTATCCAATAACGTTACACCGCTATATTTAGTAACTATTTAAGTAATGTGTTCGTGGGCGGTTAAGGGGTTGGATGCCGTACTGAAGAAGGCACAAGATTGCCTGAAATATGCATATACACCCATGAATTATTTCTCTATCTTCGATCCCATTGTTTACATAGACACATTCGTATACGAGACATCGTAACTTTCAATGCTGGCTCAAGTTTCTATAGAAACTATATAGTGATAACTTTAGAAAAAATACACAGTACAGGAGTAAGCGTTTCGCCCAGCGTGCTAACGTTTCTGCCAGCTCACCGCCTTATGTTGTTGCAGACATTAAAAACAGACAGGGAAAGTCATAGCTGGAACGCCATTTATCCTAGGTTTCTTCGATCAAGGTTAAATCGAGGTTAATCTACTACAGCAACAAAGCAAAGAGCTCGCCTTTTGTGATTTAAGTTTGAAACAGAAAGAGAAACTACTAAATGCTGTTCGACCGAGCACAGTAAATATTTTAGAATTCATTTAACGATTTTTAGTTTCTTTGAAGAATTTGGGTTAAACCCACAGAGGCAACAGCCATATTTGCAGAATGCTTTTGAAGTGTGTGCATGTGTAAGTGACTACTGAGAATGTGAATATGCAGATATGGGTATTTATAAGAGTACGTATGGCGTATATTGTTAGCACCTTCGAACATTGACATGGTTCTTGCATTAAAAAAAAAGAAGAAAAAACTCTCTTGAGATTCCTGATATTGATGCGTACTAACTAGGTCAGTTTTTGTTACGTATAAGGAAATTACTCTTTCTTAGTAGTTATATATTTGCCTGCTCACAAATGTTTTGTGTGAGTGAATGTGTGTGTGTGTGTGTTTCTGTGTGTTCGTGTGTGCGTATTCGATTCAGATCGATGAAATATATAGCAAATGTGTTCCGCCATTTTAACTGCTTACACATGGAAGTTTCATAATAGCTACATTACCAGCGCGTTCGTGCATTGTTTTGCATTCTGGTCGATAGCACGTGAATTTCTCGCTTACTATCCTCTGCTTTGTACCCATGACTCATCATAAACTATGAAAATGATAGCAAGAAATATCGTGTTGGGAATAGAGAAAATACGTAAAAAATAAACTTGCCTGAAGAAACTTTGTAATCGAGGAAAAAGAAATTGTGAGAGATTTAGTGGTAAAAACTATTTGTGTTTGCGTCTGAAGTTTTATTATTAAGTGTATGTCTTCCATTTTTAAGAAAGTGTGTGTGATTTGAAAGAGATTTAGTTGCTATTTTTAGCAAATTTAAGGGCTATAGTGAATGCCATTGCAGGTATGCCATAGTGTGCTTAGAGAATACAGAAAACAAAATGGACAGAATGATTAAAAAAGTGAGAATAGAAAATGAGATTTGTAAACGAGAAGATAGTTGGAGGGGGAAGTGAGAGAAGACAAGGTAAATAAGGAGCATATATGAAGAGAGAAAGAGAATGAAAGTGAGAGAGAGATAGATGGGGTAGGGAGAGAAAGGAAGAAAGCAATGGGAAAAAGGAGAATAGCTGGAGAAAAATATCGATTATGGATGTTTTACCAATAGACAAACACTGAATCGTTTATTACACTTCAGTTTCATTGTAAATATAATTTTACCTGAAACACACATACACGTGCACACATGTATATGTATGTATGTATGTATATATATATAAATATATATATATATATATATATATATATATATAATATATATATATATATATATATATATATGTATATATATATTATATACATGTATGTATATGTATATAAATATATATATGTACATCTGTGAATGCATATATATTTATTTATACATACATGCATGTATTTATATAAATATATATGTATATGTGTATGTGTGTGTGTGTGATGTATATGCATACATATGTGTATTTACATGGGGAGTATAGAAGGGATTGTAATGTCAAATAGGACTATTATTAATACCATAAAAGATGGATTCCTTGACCTAATCAAACTATCTCTTCTCCAAGGAATATAGAAAAGCTGCATTTTGGCAATAGGGACCAATTTCAAATTAGAAGACAAGAGAGTGCTATAGATCAGGAATTATCAAGAAATGAAGTTCCATCAAGCACCGCAGTCTTCGATTATGGGGAGGCAACAAAACAGTCGTGGACGCGTGTTTTGTCGCTGTCGTTCAGATAATACCAATAGCCATTCTTTTCGTTTGTGCAGATTTCTTACGCAAAATATGTTCTAACAGAGCGGCGATCTGGCACGTCGGGCGAAATCCTTAGCAGTATTTCGTCTGCCATGTGGAGGCGCAATGGCCCAGTGGTTAGGGCAGCGGACTGGCGGTCATAGGATCGCGGTTTCGATTCCCAGACCGGGCGTTGTGAGTGTTTATTGAGCGAAAACACCTAAAAAGCTCCACGAGGCTCCGACAGGGGATGGTGGTGATCCCTGCTGTACTCTTTCACCACAACTTTCTCTCACTCTTACTTCCCGTTTCTGTTGTACCTGTATTTCAAGGGGCCGGCCTTGTCACTCTCTGTGTCACGCTGAATATCCCCGAGAACTACCTTAAGGGTGCACGTGTCTGTGGAGTGCTCAGCCACTTACGCGTTAATTTCACGAGCAGGCTGTTCTGTTATTTCGTCTGCCGGTATTTCGTTCTGAGTTCAAATTCCGCCGAGGTCAACTTTGCCTTTCATCCTTTCGGGGTTGATAAATTAAGTACCAGTTGCGTACTGTGGTCGATCTAATCGACTGGCCCTTCCCCAAAAATTTCGGGTCTTGTGCCTAGAGTAGAAAAGAGAAGAATATATTTGTCCTAATGGGGCGGTGAACTGGCAGAATCGGTAGCATCCAGAATCGGTAGTACTTCGTCTGCGTTCAAATTCCACTCAGGTCGACTTTGCTTTTTAACCTTTTGAGGTCGATTAAATAGGTACCAGTTACGCACTAGTTTATCCCCTCTATGTTTAGCCAATAAAGAAATGAATATATTTGTTCAAATTTTCTGGTGGTGGTGGTGGTGGTGGTGGTGGTGGTGGTGGTGGTGGTGGTGGTGGTGGTGATATACTCAATGGATCACTTGGTTTTGGTGCAATTCTTCCATGTTTGTTTTATTTTATGTTTGTCAGGTTTGAAATGGGGATACAGTGTTAATAGGTTGTAATCGTAAAACTTTTGTGGCGGAGAGTTTGAGTATCGGAGAGCCAGCTTACTGCAACAACGAATAATTTTTGGTATTAGTAATTTTCTGTCGTTGTGCGAATGAGGGAGACGAGGAGCATATTTTGAGACACACTTCTCTTTTCTAATGTATGTGATTCTTTTAGTTTCCTATAATTTATTATGGGAGAGATGGGAGATCAAGGCAGAACAAATGTTTTACGTAGAATTGAACTTTTTAATCTCTACAATAATCTTAATATTTCTTTGTATCCCGGACACAGTTTTGCTTTTTCTAATGTCTTCTGCATGTTCAGCGAATGTTATGCAATTATGTTTGTGATTAATAGCAGTTTTATTCTTGTGTGGGTGATATGGTGTGATTGTTAAACGAGATGATTGGTCGTAAATGAGGTTTCTTGGTCTTACTGGTTAGGATGGAATGATTGTGACCTTGTCTGGTTATCCTGAATACCTTGAAAGAATTTGTACGGCTTTGTTTAAGGAGTGGTGAGATTTGTCTATGATATCCTCTGCGCACGAAACCTGTGTGCATATTTTGGGGATTAAAGGAAAGTCTAATATATACCAGTTACAGAGAATGTGGGAAAATATCGTGATAGTTCGAAAACGTGTCAGATTCTGCCGGATGTTGTAGGACTAAGCCGTCGAAATCTTTGCAGATGTCGATGACACATCTAGGATGTTGTTGATGACGTCACATATTTTCTAAAGGACAATGTGACCGTTAGTTATTTCAAAAATGGCTCTTAAAAAAGTTATTGATTATTTTCATAATAAAGTGTTATATGTATGTAATATTTTATAAAATAGTCGTTTATGGTTCTGATGGCAGATTTTCAAAATATATTTGATGTATTATCATGGTGTTGCTTATAATATTCGAAGCTTTTATTGTCATATATCTTGCGGGTTATCACCATGGTTACAGCTATTATTAATGCTAATTATTTTGTATAGATTTCCACTGCTGTGTGTTCGATACAAATGAATTTTTCTCCAACTTCTGTTTTATTTGGTTCATTTCTTTGTTATTTCCTTTTCTTTTACTATTTCTTTCAATTGTTTCCGTCATTAGACTGCGGCCATGCTGGGGCACTGTCTTAAAGAATTTTTGATCGAATGAATCTACCCCAGTACTCACAATTTTAGACCTCGTACTTATTCTATCGGTCTCTTTTGACGTTCCGCTAGGTTACGAGAACATAAACACAACAACACCGGTTGTCAAGCGATGGTAGGGACAACCACAATCACAAAGACACACGCATAGATATATTCTCTTATTCTTCTATATGTTTATATATGTTTTAGCCCCAAGGTTGTGGCTACGCCGGGGCACCGACAGAATATACATATATATATATGTATATATATATATATATATATATATATATATACTTAAAGAGAGAGAGATTTTGAAGTGATGTACAGATATTGTATATTTAGAATAAGAAGGTAGGCAGAATGTTGGATGATACATATTCTTATTTACATTTTATTTACAATTTTAGCGCTTTCTTCCTTTATCGGATTTACCAAAAAGTGGTTTAAATGTAGATTTCTTGGCCATTTTGAATATGAAAAATTTTACATGCATACATACATATATACAAATATATTCATACATATATACACACACATATATAAATATATATATATAATATATATATATATATATAATAAATATATAAATATATATATATACCGGAGTAAACACATAAATGTGAAACAAGGTGGAAAAAAGAGTACTCAAATACCAGTGGTAGAGTAATATGCTTTATTTAAAGCAGCAGAAAATTCAACAAAATCTGTTTTGTTGAATTTTCTGCTGCTTTAAATAAAGTATATATATATATATATATACATATATATATCTATGCTGATTGTCTACTCTCTATGCGGTCTCTGATCACCTCCTGTACCTAAACCTTAGCTTCATCATGGTGTTTGATGTGGCTTTTTAAAGGCACCCACATGGATTGCATATCCAATTTGGGCCACCACGGGCTGTAGTTAAGTTCTGATCTTTGTAGATCTTAAAATAACTTTTGAGGACTCCATTAGAATTGCAGACCTTATGGCATATATGGCATTGAAAGGTGGGCATAGATATATAAACAGAATAGTTGGTGGAGGTTCGTTTTTCATGGGTCCGGAAATGAGGTTTGAAGTTAGCAAAAGAAAGTCATGGTCTGTCTCAAACTGTGCACTCAAAAAGGTCATTGTGATTCACCTTCTCAATCATAACATTCTTCTTTAAATCTCTCTTGAGTCTTGCATGCATTATCTTGACCTCTTCAAAGCCTTTCACTCCACTCTACACTTTTGTTCGCCATCTAGCTCGATCCGAAGTAAGGGTTTCTATGTCCTCTGGGTCCATTCCAAGAGATTTCATGGTAGCCTTTATACCCTTCGGAATGATATTTGATCTCTTTATAGCATCTGGATGTCGGTTTGGTGTCTGGAGCGAGATAGCTTACCGCATGAGCAGATATAAGCTCTTTTACCTTGGTTGGTAAATAAAACTTGAGGACTTGGATGTTCTTGGTTTTGTCAGTTATCATGTCACGCTAGCGAAAATCTTCTTAGGCGAATAGTTGAGGAGTAGTGCAGTGCAAGGTATATATATATATATATTTACATCTAATATAGGATAAAATTTTCGAAAAAATATTATCAATGGCCAGCATATTAAAAAAATACCTTTAAAGATTAAATTTATAAACAACTAATAAACAAGGGCAAAAGAAAGAAAATTCAATACCAAATATGGTGAAATAGACGTAATCGTCAATAACCATATAATTTATCACTATAAGCACGAGTCTCGAAACGCCTACTTATAGTGATAAATTATATGCTTAGTGACGATAAAGTCTATTTCGGCATATTTGGCATTGAATTTTTTCTTTTGTCCTTGTTTATAAGATATATATTATATATATATATATATATAATATATACTTTATTTTAAGCAGCAGAAAATTCAACAAAATCTGTTACTCTGAGTTTCTCGTTGCCGTTCATCAGACAGTTTTTGCAAAAAACTGTCTGATGAACGGCAACGAAAAACTCAGAGTAACAGATTTTGTTGAATTTTCTGCTGCTTAAAATAAAGCATATTACTCTACCACTGGTATTTGAGTACTCTTTTTTCCACCTTGTTTCACATTTATGTGTTTACTCCGGTATATATATATATATATATATATATATATATATATATATATCCCTGTATTTTAATACATCTATGATAACCATTTTTTAACACAACTGAGTCTACTCAAAGTCTTACATTTTTCTTTCGAAAAGTATGAAGAGATCTGTGATGCTGGCCAGAAGTAGCTGCCATGAAATTTCTATGCAGTTATAGTGGTTAGGTGCATAGAACAACGCATAACGTCTGGGAAAATGATATTGTCTTCGTCTCGGTGAAGTCAATAGGTGTGTTTATATGGCATATTTAAGATGCGGAGTCTGATTAGTTGGAATATTGTTGTGTCACCTCTTGTACTACATGTGTTGTTTTGTACCAGTATGCGTTATAGGTATATGTGCTTCCGTCAATAAGTGAGCCGAATTCTTGTATTGATTAAGTTAACTTAATGGGAAGTTTCCTTCATTTCATAATTTGTTCGTTTTTCTTTTTCATTGGGAAGGGTAAAATTTTTCTGAGACTGTTTTCGTACTTTAAATTAAAGAACGATTGGCTTGTATCTATTCCTCAAGCTATGCATGTTATACGCTTTACTCTTTTACTTGTTTCAGTCATTTGACTGCGGCCATGCTCGAGCACCGCTCTTTTTAGTCGAACAAATCGAGCCCAGGACTTATTCTTTGTAAGCCTAGTACTTATTCTATCGGCCTCTTTTGCTGAACTGGTTGTCAAGCGACGTTGGAGGTACTAACACAGACACACAAACATATAAACACACAAATACATGCATACATATATATATATATATATATATATATATATATATATATAGATATATATATATATATATATATACGACAGACTTCTTTCAGTTTCCGTCTACCAAATCCACTTATAAGGCTTTGGTCGGGCCGAGGATATATATCAGAAGACACTTGCCCAAGGTGCTACGCAGTGGGACTGAACCCGAAACCATGTGGTTCGTAAGCAAGCTACTTACCACACAGCCACTCCTACGCCTAAAAGAACATGAGGACTTCTCTTATGTAAATCTCTCCTACCTCATCAATATACAATTTCGAATTTATGCTTGAGTTATAATTTTATTTCTTGAACAATAACAAGTTGAATGTCATACGTTCTGACGTTTGTTATTTCCATAAAGACGTTTATATTTCAGAAGTATTCCATAAAATATATTACAGTGTGTTTAAATTTCTGTGCATTTCGTTTATATGGTGTATGTTGTATATATTTTTTGTTTCCGTGTACATTTATGTTTGAGGCGTCCATGTTTACGTTTCCAGTTTAAATTTACTGCAGGACTATGACTGTAAGAAGAGAGATATTTACGACACAACCAGATTTCCTTGTGAGTTTTTAAGAGTTTATACGAGATTTTCATGGTTTTTGTTGTCTGTTTAAGTGCGTCAGTCTGTGGTGGGTTGTATTAGCCTTCAGAATATTTTGTTTCATGTTTGGTGCTGAGGAGTGTTATTCGTGTTGTTTTCATGTTACGTACGGTACCGCATGCCTACCCTTACTACACGAACCTGTGACGAATCGCTATCATCTCACTAAAACTACTACAGAAGAAAGGATCGGTCTGTCTTCTTTTTGCAGATAAATCTAAGACTATGGTAACCGATATATCTAATACATTTTAAAATTGTGTGATAAATCTGAGAATCATTGCCTGCCATTTGTAAAATTGCAAAACTATATTTGCAAAGACAATTTCCCCCAGAAAGTAACTGTTTGTGTGAGAGAAGTAGAGAAGAACGGCCTGACTTCATCTTGCTATCTTTGTACTACATTACTGAAACATAAATCTAGGAAATAATTCTTTTGGTTGGTAAATGTTCTGGAAATTACAGAACTTCTCTGTTATAGAAAATTTGAAGACACGCACTTACTTAGACTTGAACATGTATATATGTGTGTGTGTATGTACGTACATATATATATATATATATATATATATATGTATGTATGTATGTATATATGTGTTTGTATACATATATATGTGTATATATATATATATCTTATATACATATATATCATATATATATATACATATATATATATATAATATATATATATTATATAATTCGTATATATATATATTATATATATATATATATATAGTATATATATATACATACATATATATATGCGCGTACCCGTGTATTTGTACGTATCTACCTTCCTATCCATGTATTTATCTCTGTATCTATCGGCTGAGAAAATACACACACACACACTCACCCACACATATATTTACATATATATATATATATATATGTGTGTGTGTGCGTGCATGCATGTGTAGCACGTATATAAACATTGTTTAGAGAAAGACTTTTATTGAAGCATACATGCATATTAATACAAACTATTTGTATTTTGATACAGAACAGCTTACTCGACATATGTACATATGAACAAATATACATGTGTGTGTGTGTGTGTGTATGACTGTCTTCCTGCATTGAGTGTGCATCACGTGTGTCTTAGTGTGTGTGCATATGTGAGTTTTTCCCCTTTTATGAGTGTTCCTATGATCTTAAATTTGTACATATTTGCATAATTCAAAATTGAATGGCTACACATCTTCTTGAATGCGCAGTGATATGCATGTAATTGTAAATCTATATTTCGCAAAAAATATCTAACAAACGAAATAATAAAAAGAATAAATACATGTTTGATTAGATCGGTTTCTCCTTCTTCTTTTTGCCAATGTACTTTAAACCAAGTCTAACCTATATCTGGGATTTCCGTACTGTAGTGTTTAAATATTCTAGTATATAGTTTTGTGAATTTTGTCATCCGTGTAAGAAAAATATATAATTCTGTATCACTGAGTCGCAGAGAAAAATCGTTTCTGGAAGGGGTATTATTTATATCTGAGACATATAGCCGCAGTGTATCTGTTTGCGTGAGTCTCTCTGTGTCTGCTCAATATAAATCTGTATCTCTCTGAATGCGTATATATACATTTATATGTGTGTGTATGTCTGTGTGTGTATATATATATGTGTGTGTGTGTGTATGTGTGTGTGTATGTGTGTATGTATTTACATATATACGTGTGAGTATGTATATATATGTGCGTGTGCATGTGTGTATGTATTTGTATATATATATATATTATCCATCTATCTATCTATCTAGCTCCTACACGCATTTTTTTCACTCCTTGTTTCTCTCCTTGTTTCTTTTCTGTGTATCTTTCTGTCGAAGAGCGTAGGCTCGAAACGTAAAAGACTTGTTTTATTTCTATTCCTGAGCGCCATACTAATACAATTATTTGTTTGTACTCCACCTGCCTTCGTCTTCTGTTTATTTTCGTAAACCTTCCCGTTATGTATATATATACACACACAATATAATATATATGTATCTTCATATATATATATATATATATATATATATATATATATATATATATATATATATATATATAATATATATATATATATTATAGCTGTATGTATGTATACATACATACATGCACATGTACGAATTCATACACATATATGTACATATAAGTACATATGTGATATTCATACATGTACGCACAGACATAAACGCACGCGCGCGCACCTGTATTACATACACGTGTATGTGTATCTCTGTGGTCGCTGTGTGGAAATATTTTATAGATGTATTCTAATAATCATTTGTGTCTCTTTATTGCCGCGGAACCTGGGAACAAATTGTTAATAATAATAATAATAATAATAATAATAATAATAATGATAATAATAATAATACATCAAAGCATGCTTACCAAAACTACCAGGCTAACTTTCTTCAAAATGGTTCTAACCATAAACGGAGATTCTGTGATTAATGTGATAAAACAATAGACCATCTCTTCTCAGGATGTCCTGTGCTGACACCAAACGAATACAAAAATATACACTGTAGATTAGGAAAGAATTTACATCGGAAAATATGTAAACACTACAAAATCAACAATCCTGCTTACGGTATGAATATCATCCTGAGCCAATCATTGAAGGTTAAAATGTCACCATCCTCTGAGATTTTCCACTCAACACCGACAGAACGATCCAGTCTAATCCACCAGACATCGCCCTTAAGGACAGAGAAGAAATACTTGTAGACTAATAGATGTAAGAGTTCCCACTGATAAAAATATATCTGTAAAGGAATTTGGCAAATTGGGTAAATAAAAGGACCTGGAAATTGAAATACAAAACATATGGCATCATAAAGCGAGAACTGTTTCTGTTTTTCTAGGTGCACTAGGTATGATGAGAAAGGGATATTAGAAACATCTAGAAGACATCCCAGGGGAACAACGTCTCAGAGAAATCCGAAAGAATGTGCTAAAATTTATTGCCCACATCCTTAGGAAAACCCTATCAATTTAAATGTATGTTTTGTAATACATGAAGATATTTTACTACTGCTCCTGCCACTTCTCCCCAAGCTTTACGTCATACTGTAACATCGCTTATCCTTCACTCGCCATAGGATGCTCGATGTGTTTCGGGGAGTGATTATAACAAACATGCAGATTAAAAGTAAATAATAACTGTAAGGTCAGTTTTCAGGTGATGTGAGCTGTACAGTGAGGTTGCAATAGATGTGAACAACAAGACAGTTACAGAGGACCGGTGAATATGAAGGATTAGGGATGACCTGAAGATAGAGACAGAAGCCCTCATATGCGTAGGTCAGGAAAAGCTTTAAGAACCAATTATATGAAGTGCAGAGTAGACAACACTACCGATAACAAGAAATGCAGAATGTGTAGTGAAAGGGATGAAACGGTATGGCACATCGTTAGCCAATGCTCGAAATTGGTACAAGGCGATTAAGAACGACGCCATAACAATGTGGCAAGAATGATCCATTGGGAGCTCTGTGGAAATCGCTGCCTACAAAGAACAAAGGCATGGTATGAGAAAACTCCAGAAGGAGTCACCGAAAAAGAGAATTGCAAAATCCTGTGGGATGCAATAATCCAGTGCGATCACTCGACCAGACATTGAGAACAGGATATTGTTGGGGTGAATAAAAAAGAAGGAATGTATATGATAATCGACATATCATGCCCCGGTGACAACAACATCAATGTGAAAGAAGAAGAAAAAATAAACAACTATGACGATTTGAAGTGGGAAATACGAAAGTTGTGGTCAGTGAAGAGAGTAGACGTGATAACCAATAATAATTGGTGCACTTGGAAGTATCAGAACTCAACTACCAACATGGCTGAAAAAGATTGGTGCAAGTGCCAAGGTTAAACACCTACAAAAATCAGCATTGCTTGGAACTGCAAGAATTCTTCGTAGGGTTCTTGAAGCATGAGCAGTAAACAAATGTCATTTTAGCCTGCTGGCTGAGGATAGCTGGCACTTTCTCTCATACCCAGCAAAAGAAGCTGTGAGTTTTCATATAATAATAATAATAATAATAATAATAATAATAATAATAATAATAATGATAATAATGATAATGATACTAATAATAATAATAATAATAATAATAATAATAATAATAATAATAATAATAATAATGATGATGATGATGACAGAAAAGTTATGAACACTTGGATGATAGTTGAAAGCTCGTGGTTATCTACGGTTACAGGTAGTAAACCGATACCCACATAAATTCTTCCAGGAATAAGAACAAACCCAAAAGAGGAGGAGAAGACGAAGAAGAGAAGAAGAAGAAGAAGAAGAAGAGAAGAAGAAGAAGAAGAAGAAGAAGAATAGGAAGAAGAAAAAGAAGAATTTCATTTATTTGCCACAAGGCAATACAGAGGGGGACAATACAGAGACAGTCATAAAGAGTTGGGGTTTAAATGTAATATTGAAACAATAAAAAGAAAATTAATAATAATAATAAGTTATGTGAAGCTGAGTGAAACAGTTATTAATGGTATACATAACTCCTTCGAAACGTTTTGATTACTACTTTTATTTTCCACTCACTTGAATGTGTATGTGTGCATCTGTGTGTGTTTATTTGCGTGTGCTTATGAATACACACTTATACGCACATAAACACATGTATTCATATGTATGTATATATGTGTATACATACATACATATATATGTGTGTGTGTATGTAGTCAATTTGAGGATATCTTATACTCCTAAAGGATTAATATATCCAAAAATAACAAACAAAAAATAAAAAATAAAAAACCCTGAATAGATTCTACCCTCTATTTTCCGAAATGATAATTAATTCTCAACAATTCTTTAAATTATGCATTAATCTATAGGCAGGAATCGAAAAACGTTCGCAGGTTTTGGGAATTTATTTCTGTCCTGATTTTACCTTGGAACTATATTAATAAATTAATTTACATTTTTACCAACTCTCCATTTTCTCAACTTTTATTGAATACATACACACACACACACATACACACACATACATACTACATATATATATATATATATATATATACATACACACACACACACATACACACACACACCACACACACACACACATATATATATATATAATATATATATATATATAAAGTAACAAACCGAGGAAAAGAGATACTTCAAAGGAGTGTGTTAAACATCCAATTCATTGGTACATCTGTTGAATACAATATAAATATTGGTATAATTCAGTTGTAAAGATAAATTAAATATAGAGATATTATATTGACAATCCAATGATTTATTTATATTACAATATTACATTAAATTCTATGAAATATAATATATAACATAAGATAAAATTATATAAACAATTATAAAAACCATAACGGTTTGTTTCGACTTATATATATATATTTTCTGATATACGTAATCATTATCCCATTATATATAAAGTCACTTCAGGGTCTTTGGTTCAGAAAAGACAAAATTCCGTGTGAAAGAACGGCTGGATTGTAAAAATTAATTCATATGTCTGTGTTAAGAGCGTGAGCGTTAACTATTCAATCACACATCAATTATAATTTAAAAAACAACAGAAACACTTTAACGGACGATACGATCAAGTGCAATCCACAGTCATCGAAATTCACTTCATTATATCTCAAACACATATCTTTCATGTCCAAGATAGTCTCTTGTCATCACAACATACAATAATAATATATGTGTGTTTCTCCTACGTGTAACTGCAGCAAAATATATATAAACAATTATATCTTCAATGCAACAACTCGTTTATCTATCTGAATTAGTTGGTATACAAAAAAATTGCCTAAATTAACTAATAATAACCTTTTATATCTATTATTTTCTCGGGGGGATAATTCCGTAATTATTTCTAATATGGACTTAAGACTTTAAATGAGATAACCGAAATACACCATATATATACATGTATATATATATAAGGTGGGGTACGAACATAGACACAAATACATATATATATATATATATATATATATATTCGACAGGCTTCTTTCAGTTTCCGTCTACCAAATCCACTCACAAAGTTTTGGTTGGCCCAAGGTGCCACGCAGTGGGACGAAACCCAACCCGGAACCATGTGGCTGGGAAGCAAGCTTCTTACCACACAGCCAGTCCTGCGCCTATATATATATATATATATATATATATATATATATTATATATATGTGTGTGTGTGTGTGTGTGTGTGTGTGTGTGTGTATGTAAATGGTAATAAACATCAAAGGTTTCGAGCTTCCAATGATAAATTATAGATATAATAATTTCCATTTAGTTCTGCCATGAGCTCTAGGAATCTTGACACCAGAACTTAATCTAACTTCCATTGCCTTTGACTGTGATTGGTCCGTCACAGGCCTATATTCCCAAGCATTAATGGAACTCCTTTACAGCTGAGTAGACTGGAGCAAAATGAAATGAAAGCATTGCTTATGCACACAACGCCGGTGAACCTGATGCCGGTTCCTAACTCGAAACCAGGAACTTACGATCACGTGTGCAACACCATTACCACTAGTCACTGTACCTTCTCTATATTCTTCAATGGCTAGAGAAATATGAAAAATAATACGAATTACATTTTGAATCATTAAGCAAATTTGACACTCGAAAACTTATATCCGATGTGAATAGAGGATGACAGGTGTGTTACGCAGCATGGAAACTTCAATAAAATATTCATTGTGGAGGACAAAAACCTCTTGTGGGATGAAATGGAAATCTTCTACAAATAGCTATGCAAAAAATACTAACTAAACAATATTTTTAAGCCTTGACAAATAGAAAAACAAGCTAAAATGACAGTTACATAGAGAAATAAGAAAGTGTAGAAATTTTGAATACAGAAAAAAGTATGCTTAAAGGGAGATGGAGAAAAATATGGAAAGATAAGAAAAAAAAGTTCCTTCAAAGATAACAGCGAAAAGAATTAACAGGAATAAATAGAAGAAATTTTAATGGTGGATGTGAAGTACGTGGTTTTTTAAAGTTGTTGCTTTATGGCGAAACAGAATTAAGGTGTTTCAACGGGAAACTAATAAAAAATAGACATTTAATGAAAAAAAGTAAATATAATATGATGTTGCTTCATGTACGAATATTGATTTAGTTTTAGCCTGGTCAGCTTTCACTAAAATTAGGGAATAACAAGTGTACTAATTTCTTGATCGGAGCGAATATTGTGACTCAGCTATGAATGTCAGAGAGTGTGTGACGCTGAGGTGGCCGAATTAAGTCGAAACACCAATGTGTGACGATCCGTCGACGACCTCTTTCAGAGCACGCTTGGTGTTGTTAACACAAGTTTCTTTGAGAAGTTTCTCATACATCATATAATAGAGCTAGTGACGCTATACTAGCGTATATACATAATAGATGCTACACACGGCATGATAAATTTCCAGCAGCATAATTAGAGGTTGCAGAAAACAATTAGCTGCGTTGTTTTTGCCTAACTAATATTAAGCAAAGAGGAATATATCTATAGGTATGACAGAGATGGAACTTAAATACTCTGAAATTTATATCACCAGTAATATTACGTAGCACGTGAATATACACTTGTAAAGGTGTTCTTAAAATTGTGTAATTGTACGAGAAAGCGAATACATTCTTTTCTACTCTAGGCACAAGGGCCGAAATTTTGGGGGAAGGGGGCCAGTCGATTAGATGCAACTGGTATTTAATTTATCGACCCCGAAAGGATGAAAGGCAAAGTCGACCTGGACAGAATTTGAACTCAGGACGTAGCGACAGAGGAAATACCTATTTCTTTACTACCCACATGGGGCTAAACATAGAGAGGACAAACAAGGACAGACAAACTGATTAAGTCGATTATATCTACTCCAGTGCGTAACTGGTACTTATTTAATCGACCCCGAAAGGATGAAAGGCAAAGTCGACGTCGGCGCAATTTGAACTTAGAACGTAGCGGCAGACGAAATACCGCTGAGCATTTCGCCCGGCGTGCTAACGTTTCTGCCAGCTCGCCGCCTTAGAGAAAGCGACTATATTGTGAGAAGTGCTAATACAGTCATGTTAGAAAGTCAAGTCTTCTTCCCGGAAATTGCTGTCAGATATCAATTGCAAATAATGTGTCTCTCAGGGGCAGTGCAATTCCCAACAGTTGACAGAGGCAAAAAATGAAAGAAATTAACACCAAATATATTAGTGCATGACCCGTTGTTTTATGACTAATATGATTAATACATTGTTTTATAGAAATATAGTTATATACACAACAAAGAATTCAGTGAAACAGAATAAAACAACTTTGAAATAAAAATGTTTCCTATAACAGATCAAAATATATTTGAAACCAATGTAAATAGTTCAAAATCTATATTAGCTTTTAACCGTTTATATCTCGAATATATATAACAAACCACAAACAGTAAAGTTTAACAATTGATATTGGTATACAATGATTTCAGTGAATTTTAGATTTTCATAACTGGAATGTTGGTGAAATCATCTTAATAAACTGGTTGACTGATCCCCAAATCTACTGAGAACAACATACAGTTGGCCGTGTATGAGCACGTCTGTGTAGGGTTATAAAGTAGGTAACTTATCACTGCCTGGAATCGAACTCGGAATCTTGGAGTTATTAGTCCGCGCTCTTAACCACTACGCTATATGCCGGTGGATTTTTTTTATGTTGTAGTGGTTAAGAGCGCGGGCTACTAACCCCAAGATTCCGAGTTCGATTCCAGGCTGGGATCTGAATAATAATAATAATAATAACAACAACAACAACAACAACAACAACAACAACAACAACGACGACGACGACGACGACGATGATGATGATAAGAAGAAGAAGAAGAAGAAGAAGAAGAAGAAGAAGAAGAGGAAGAAGAAGAAGAAGAAGAAGAGGAAGAAGAAGAAGAAGAAGAAGAAGAAGAAGAAATGCCCTGATGCAGTACCAGGCAGTGGCTCTCATGGCTTCTGATCTTAACTGATTGGAAGTGTTATCATGTACATTGTTTTGACTTGGTATAAAAGATGGGCTACAGCAAATATTCTGTTCAATACGACAGATTTGCATGTCAGTTGTTTGACCTTAACCAGTTGACCATGTCCCTTAGTAGCTGACGATATGTGCATCTCTGATCACGAGCAGAAGTATTGGGGGAGCATCATAGCCGTGTGTTGAAAGGAATTCTTAGAAGTTTGGATAATTCACCTCTGGAAACATGGGTGTTTCGTTCAACATCCTTAAACAACCCTTATTCAGGGACCTTTTGAGCGGGATGTGTTACTCGACTAGAAGAAAATTCTAACTTGGCCCCAACTGCAAGTTCGTGTGCTGTTTATCTTGATATGAGATCACCATGTCGCGCACATATGGTTGTGATGCATGTGCTGGTGTACCCTTATCAGACGGGTAGTCATGATGGGTATACTGGGCTTCGTATATTTTAGCCCAGTGCAACTTTGATGGCATGCACTGCTCTCTCACTCAATAATAATAATAATAATAATAATAATAATAATAATAATAATAATAATAACTCAGATACCAGGAAACCCCAAAATGGCAGAAATTCAAAAGATAGTGCTCATGGGAACTGCTCATATCCTACGCAAAATACTCTCTATGTAATCCTAAGGTTTAAAACAAACTTTTCTTTATTTATTATTTTTTTTTATGTATTAGACATTCACTAGTACAACACACAAAAAAAAATAAATAAATATATGGCACAGAACTTCCAACCTGTTGTCTCTTGAGGTCTCTGGGTGAGACTTGGAGCCAACTTGTACAGACATAAAGCAAAAGTCAAACATAGAATGATAATAATAATGATAATATAATAATAATAATAATAATAATAATAATAATGATAATAATAATAATAACAACAACAATAAGAACAACAACAACGACGACAAGAGTACCAGCAGCAGCAGCAGCGACAATGACGACGAGGATGATGACGACGGCGATGATGACGATGATAGGTATCAGTTATATATCGCTGATCAACAGCAAGCTCAATGCAAATAATATAATAATATCAGTAAAGATGTAGTATAATCTGTAGTAGAGTGGTGTGTAGTAGTTGTGATTATGACATTCATAAGAAGATAAAGAATGCGGAGAAGAGTTCTGTGAGGAAAAATGGACTTTATGTTCATCGTTATCTGTACTTTTCATCGAAGCTACACACAATCAGGCTAAACTGATTCGGAATTCTGAGAGCTTATACAGAAGATAAGAGACAAATGCCAAGGGTTACAGGGAGTAAGAGATATATCATTGATTGTTGGAATTTATTTTTCATTTGAATGATACGAAGCAAAACTATAATGATACACATAGGTTTCATCTGTACTTTTGTAAGTATGAATGTCTGTGTGTGATGCGAGGAAGTAGAAATAATTAGAATATAAGATGTTGAGTAAAGGAAATACATGATCAAATGACTACATACATACATAGATTTTGAAATTCCAATGAAGGAGACTTGAATCTAGGTTGGAAACCGGCTCTTTCTCTTGAGATAAAACTGAACAATGACATATATTTGCATATATATATATATATATATATATATATATATATATATATAGATAGATAGATATAGATAGATAGATAGATAGATAGATATATAGATAGATATAGATAGATAGATAGATAGATAGATAGATAGATACATACATACATAGATACATACATAGATACATACATACATACATACATACATATATGTATATATACATATATATACATACATATATATATATGTAAATGTATTTGTATACATACATATATATTTATGTATGTATGTATGTAGGTGTATATATATATATATATATATATATATATTATATATATATATATATATACCAGAGTAAGCACGTAAATGCGAAACAAGGCGGAGAAAATGGTACTCGAATACCAAAGGTAGAGTAATATGCTTTATTAAAAAGCAGCAAAAATACTACAGAAACAGTTACTGGTTTCACGTTCCCCGTTCGTCGGAGAAAAACTGTCCCAAGAACGGGAACGGGAAACTCTGAGTAACAGTTTTTGTGATATTTTTGCTGGGCTTAGAAAAACTGAAGGACCGCTGCAATAAGAGTGTGAATCTGAGAGGGGAACATGTTGAATAAAATCACAATTAACTGATCCTGCTGTATTTTCTTGTAACAAAAGCCAGGAACTTTCCCGCCTCCCCTCGGAATTTGAACTCAAGGTTGTTGTGCAAATTTTTAAACGAATACAAGAGCTTACATTTACGTCATATATCGAGTACTACATTTTCAGTAATCAACTTCGATTGAACCAATTTCAACAGATATAATGCAACACACGTGCACGAATACACACACACAGACATATGGATAAGATTCAAAGTAACTTACAAAAAATATGTTTAATAAGAATACCCAACAAAATTTTGAAAAGTCATTTAAATGGATTAGCCTTTCTTCACAACTCATCAGGTGTGAAAACACTTTATTCTATGCATCAAAGATTGATATATAGTTATTGAGAATGAGAGATTACAATACAGAAGGAGAGATGGAGAGAGAGAGAGAGGGGCGGGAGCCTCATAAATACAGAGTATGTAAAATTTGTAGAAATATAGCAAAATAGAGAAAGAAGATATGTATACGATATCTGTTTAAAAGAGAAAATAATAAGACTGTAGAGAAACTGAAAGAAGCCCCTCCCTCTGTACACAATAAATATGGATAAAAGAAAGAAGCAAATGAAAGTCTGTATTCCCTTATTGCTTCGCTTGTAAAATAGATGCACAGTGATAACTATTGATCTAAGGTCTCTTCCACTACATAAACTAAGCAAGCTCAAGCAAGGAACTGTATGGTCGACATCACCAATGTTATCAAAGCCGACATCTTGGCGAGACCGAAGGAATGGTTCATATGTGCTGTATATATATATATATATATATATATATATATATATATATATATATATATATATATGCATGTATATATATACATATATACTTACATATATGTTTATATATATATATATATATATATATATGTATATACTCACATATATGTTTTATATATATAGAGAGAGAGAGCGAGAGAGACAGACAGATAGATAGATATATGGATATGTGCGTATGTACATATACGTGCGTTGCGCATGTTTACATATCTAAATATATGTATATATTATAGGTGTGTGTATTTGTGTATATATATCTACATGCACACACACACATATATATATATATATATATATATATACATGAATGTAGATGTATATATATGCACACGTTTATATATTATATATATAGTGTATATATATATATATATATATAAATGTATAATGTATATGTATATAATATGTATATTTATATGTTATATATATTATATATATACATGTATATATATATATACACATACACATATACAGACACATATATACGCTCACTTACACGGAGCGTTTATTTATGTATAATCAACACATATGCGTACATCATATACACGGCATGTAGTTTTATGATATATATATATATGTATGCGTGTCTGTATGTGTATGAGTACGTATGTGTGTGTACGTGTGTGTGTGAACCGCTGCACTACTGTATTTACGTATGCGTTAGTTAGCGTGTGTAATTTAATGTGTACGTACGTATGAGTAAAAGTGTGAGATTGAGAGATGTCTCTCCGTATTCGCACATCTCTTTGTATGTGTAACACTGTGTTTATCGGATATATCTTTGTTTGGGTCTTGTTCTTTGTTTTTGTTTTTGTCTTGTGTGTGTTTGTGTGTGTGTGTGTGTGTCTGCTGTGTGTGCGTGCGTGTGTGTGTCTGTGTGTGCGTGCGTGTGTGTGTGTGAGGGGGTTCATCTCTCGGGTAGTAAATTTGGCTCATAAATGGAATGTTTGCATGGTATGACTTGGAAGCAGATCTGAAGTGAAACTGAACATCCACAACTTGGTGTATATTCTTGGAATCAGAAGTTCTGGGAATTCTTCCAAATACTAGCATATACGAGATATGTAGATATGCTTAAGATATTTCAGTTCTGAAGAAAATTAAATACAACAATGGTTAAAAACAGAAGGGAGATCAAAGAGAATTGAGACAGCATGGAACAATAAAGGGATATTTTTGTGTGTCATCTTTGTCCAGGAGAAATATAAAGCAATTCTTATGCATGGATATAATTGATGTTTTGTTTTATTTTAAAAAGAAATCCATATACACGTTTCGTATCTACTATACATACTTATAAACTTCACCATCTTTCTCTCACTTTGTGTGTGCGTGCGTGTGTATGTCTATGTGTGTGTAAGTCTGTATGTGCGTGTATAAGTATGTATGTATATATATATATATATATATTATATATATACATACTTGTACACGCACATACAGACGTTCACAGACTATATATATATATTATATATATATATATATATTATATGTAGAAAAATACCAACTGGGACAAGAACGTAAAACATGTAGAAGACGATACAAAAAACATATATATATATATAGCTAATGAAAGATAGAAGATGGAACATACGACAATTTATTATTAATCACGACAATTGTTTCGACACATCTAGCATCGATTCCTCTTGGGTGGGACACCCAACAACTGATTCAGGATAAATAAATACAATTCGTTAAAATGACTGTTCCGCAATATAACTTCTCGTCTTGTAGAAAGAAAAGCTGCCAGACGGAGGAAATATCTTCATTTATATAGAAGATCAAAAATAAAATCACAGATGACAAAGAGAGAAACGAACTCGCAATCCAGCGAGAAAAGTATTAAATATATATATATACGTATGTTTTGTCATTACTGAACAGCTTTTGTTTTCTCATTATTCAATTACTCAACAGCTTTTGCACGCATTCGCGTGTTCTCCAGTGAGTAAACATGGGCACAAAGATGTAAAATATGCAATATGGGATTTGAATGAGTAAATTAAAACGACAATTTTTAGATTTAAACCGAAGTTTAAAATTTGAAGCCTGGAAACTAAGCAAGAAGAAAAACGAAGTATTTTTCTTTTGATATAAGACAGCTTCAAAAAATAATGTTCTACAAAAGTTGAAGGACATTTCTCCATTTCTCTGGGAATATATAGCTTTTGCCAAATTGCGCCGAGGTCGATTTTACATTTCATCATTTTGGGGTCGATAAATTAAGTACCAGTTGCGGAATGCCCCCCTCCCCCAAAATTTCGGGCCCTCTGTCTAGAGTAGAAAAGGATATAGAGCTTTTGATTATATAACAACACACTCTATGAATATACTCATATTACGTAATGCATACGCTGACACACACACACGCGCATGTATATATATATATATTTATACCTCCATAAACGCGCACTCATTTTCGCACTCTCATATACACCTGCATCGATACATGCACTCAAATATATATATATATATATATGTATATATATGTATACATATATATGTATATATGTATATATATATATACGTATATATATATATATATACATACATATATATATAATATATATATATATACATATATACAAATGCATATAGAAGTATGTGTATGTGTCCCTATCCAGGTTTTCTGGATTCTATGCCACGACGTGCCAAATACACGCGATTTTCTATAGCCTAGTGCCAACCCATATCTTACAATGGTGGGAATTGCGTACAAGATTATCATCGGATCTAATTAGAAAAGCATAGCCTTACTACATACTGCGTTACATTAGCTGTAGCAGAGAATCTCGTTTGTGGTGTTACGTCCCTATGAAAAATTCAGCCATATACAGGCTAATTCAAAAGACAACGAATTTCCTTGATCGAGCAACTGGATATTCCTCGTCCAAACCGACAGAGATCCACCGTCAAACACACACAAACACACAAACACATACACAAACACAATACATGAGTACGTAGTTACATGTATATAAGTACCTATGTATGAATATATTCAAGTGTATTACATGGCAAAATTCAACATATCTCCCAACATTCCAATTTTTAAAGATTCCATTTCATATTAATTGCAGATAAATTACATTGATGTAGCTAGGAATATAATGAGACTTCAGGAAAATAACTTTATTTGTTTATAGCTTTATATCATGCCTTTTTATCTATGTGTATAAATTTATTGAATTGTCAAATATCTCTAGCTATTTTCAAATAATTCAAACGTACAACAAATAAAGAATATATAAGGCTTTTTAAAAATCAATAAACCAAAGACTAATAAATCTTCAATATGATTTCAGTTTGGATTTTCTGCTACAAGAACCTAGAATGAGAGTAGAGATAACGATATGCTTGGTTGTTCTATATCGCCATCCATTATCTGTGTATACAGCTGTAAGTACATACAGCGGTAGATAACTATATATATATATGTGTGTGTGTTTGTGTGTGTATTTATATTATATATATGTATGTATGTATGTGTATATATATATATATATATATATATGTATGTATATATTATATATATATATATGTATGTATGTATGTATATATATATATATATATGTATATATATATGTATATATATGTATATATATGTATATATATATTATATATATATATATATGTATATATATGTATATATATAATATATATATATATATATATATATATATATATATAATCATTGATATTAAATTATCCATGTAAATATATGTAGTAAAATTGTTATTTACATACTGAAACGGATAGATAGATAGATAGATAGATAGATAGATAGATAGATAGATAGATAGATAGATAGATAGATAGATAGATAGATAGCCAGACATACGTTTAAGATATCTATATCTACATAGGTAAATTTATATGCATGTACAATCATATAATTATATTAACGAAAAATATGTACCTACAAATACTCTAGAAATGACACCAGCAAATGTAAGCTAACATCTTTAAACTCCATCTTTATACGCTCCTGCGTATATTTAATCATAAATGCTTACACACACACACACACACACACACGCACGCACACACATGCACGCACATATGTATATAGATACATAGACAAACATGTGTGAGAGAGAGAGAGAGACAGAGAGAGAGACAGACGCAGGCGTGGCTTTGTGGAAAGAAGCTTGCTTCCCAACCACACGGTTCGGGGTTCAGTCTCACTTCGTGGCACTCTGGACAAATGTCTTCGAGCCGATTAAGGTCTTGTGTGTGGATTTGGTCCACGGAAACTGAAAGAAGCCCGTCGTATATGCATATATATATATATATATATATATATATATATATATTAAAAATTCTATAAATATAAACATAATTATAATTAGGCTTCAGCAAAAATTGCTTCACCACATACCGAAATTTAGAAATAGCAGTTAAATACTATTCCTCTACCATAAGATATCTCCCTGACAACAACACTCTACATATTCACCAGATATTGCTCCTTATTCAGGTCTCTGCAGAATATGTCTTAATGGTAAAAATTTCAATTACTTGGATGACGTAAAAAGATACCTTGCTGAATTCTTTGCCATGAAACCACCTCAATTCTGGGAAGAGGGTATTTTCAAGTTAAAGGAAAGATGGAGAGGCATTATGCCACAAAATGGTTCATATTTGGTTGATTAAAAATGTAATGGCATGTATGTATTTACCCTTTTCTTTCCTTTAAAAATCGACACGAACTCTCCGCACAACCCAATATTTCCATCTTCAGTGTAGTATTCCAATATACAAGTTTGAAAGTATTTAATAATTAAACACCCATTCGACCAAGCCTTTCAGCCATTCGGGGGTCAATAAATTAAGTAGCAGTTGCGTACTGGGGTCGATCTAATCGACTGCCACCCCTCTCCCGAGATTTCGGATCTTGTGCCTAGAGGAGAAAAGAATATTCAGATGCTTAACCATATATAACATGAAATCTAAGGCATGCATGTTCGGGTCTCTAAAAAGAAACAAGGCGGCTACAAAACCGGTTTTATCTCCCTGTCGACTGGCAAAATGGGAAGCAATTCTGTTTCAATTCTTATTGGAGTTTCATTAGACGGAGAATATTTATTTTGTGATCTCATGGAGAAATTATTAACTTACATCTATGTATCATACAAAATGATAACATTGATTGGTTAACTTGCATAATCGTACGTGAGATGACGAGTAAAATAATTAATTTGTAGAGCTACACAAATTGTGCTTGTATGATGTGGTTTGAAATAGACTTCTTGAGATTATTAAACAATCTGATTACGCCACGTGGCTAATCATTTCAGTGGGAGTATATTGCATCAATTTGACTAGTTTCGGGTCTTGTTAGAGCTTCATCAGTAGAAAATTACTGATTTTCTGTACGCTGAGTGATTATTAGCTTATAATTATATATTTCTTATTGAAAAACTCTGTATAGAGCAGTGTTGTGCAGTATTATTTACTTGATTACACACATACCCAAATACACATATACACGCAGAGAGAGAGAGAGAGAGATTGTGTGTGTGTATGTGTGTGTGCAGACAAGTATCACATACTTCCAGGCCTTTCTATCATATACAGTATTTGAAAATCAAAGTACTGTGAACCCGGATGAGTAAATGTGAATAAATCTTTTAAAAATACAGAATGCGTTTTCATTTCTTAAAGCTCCAGCTTGTGTCAAATAACATATATATAGAGAGACATGCATACAGACACAAATGTATATTCCAGCATAGTAAATACAATCATAAACAATCGTATACGGGGCATATATAGAGCATATATAGATTCAATGGAATACATCTAACACATGTAGACAAACGCAAACACACTCACATACACACATATGTATACAAATTTACATGCATAGGGGACGCGTTCTGTTCTTGAGCAAAACACTTCATTTCATGTTGCTCCAGTCCACTCAGCTGGCAAAAATGAGTAAAGCTGGGATGGACTGGCGTCCCGTCCAGCTGGGGAACACATACGCCATAGAAACCGGGAAACCGGGTCTATGAGCCTGGCTAGGCTTTAAAAGGGCGCATTTATTTATTTATGCCTTTGTGAGAATCTGGATAAGATAGGATTTTCAGAAAAAAGATTTCAGCGAACTCGCACGTTGTATTTATAATCTATAAGTGGAACGGTAAAAATAAACAAGATTTTTATCAAGATTAAAATGTGTTGTGGTTAGAGTCCGACACCCTTTGACGAAAATAGACGGGGCCACTACATATGAATAGTAGTGACCTGATGTAGTCGGCAGTTTGTAGTTTGGTCTTTGAAATCCAGGTACAGTTTACAGTTCAAGTCAGTGTGTTGGAAATATTGATTGTTGGTTCGTTGTGTTTGTTACTGGTGCTATTTCTATTTTGTATTGTTATAACACTGTTATAGTGTATTCTTTATCTATCTTCAACAATATTAACCGTACTACGATATTGGCGGCGTAAGGATATAACAAAAATGTGACATTGTTTTCGTTATCTACATTCCAGAGATGGAGCATTGTATCTTTATTAGAAACCAGCTTCTTGAGACGAATAATTCAAACTATTAAAAACAGAAGAGAGTATACAAACATACTTACATAATACTTACATATATATCTACATACATCCTTACATACGTATATACGTCTATACTTACACTATATACGTCTATACTTACACTATATACGTATATACTTACACTAATGCTTGCATACAAATCTACAATCCTACATACGCACATACATATATGTACATATATCGGAAAAACGACTACAGCCACGAACAAAGATTGATCCATTCCAGCTGTAACACAGGCGAGAAATGTTCATAATCCTATAAATTGCATTGTTGATGTTGTTCCCGTTGTTGTTGATGATGTTGATGTATAGTATTTTGACGTGTTTACATCCATCTTGTGATATATGTTACACAATGTAGTAATCATAGAAAATAACAACGCATACAATGGCGGCTTCCTTTTTCAGATTAACTCCATCTCTGTCTGTCTGTCGGTCTATCTCTCCCTGTCTACCATTGTACTCTGTCTATCTGTCTGTTTGTCTTTCCCTCTCTCTCTCTCTCTCTCTGTCTTTGCATCTCACTCCCTCCCTCCCTCCCTCCCTCCCTCCCTCTCTCTCTCTCTCTCTCTCTCTCTCTCTCTCGTTAGGTAGTTCAGTAAAATGCTAAATTCACGCAGTCCAGATATATCTTATTACTCTCGTCTCTCTCTCCTACAATGTACATCTCTCCTAAAAGAAAAAGAACAAATAAAATTTATATGAAAGATTTACACATGAATACGCATATACACCCTTTGCAAATATTATATGCAGGATAAAAGATATGAAATAAAACAATATATAACATGACTTCTCATATTTCTTTACCACACATGGAATAATTGCGTATCGTGTTAAGAAGCGTGTCATAAGTTTGGATATCAAACAAGCCTCTGAGAAAGTCAAATGCAATGATTTCTGAGTTTAGTTGATTTCAAAAGAAAATGGCGGAAAGCTGTTTAACAGGGATATCTATCTGTGTCATCGCTGTTTTTGATAACTCTTCCGGTTCATCAAGCATCAACGCTTTCCTTTCAATAGGTGATTGTGTCAATGTCTATGAATATAGGTTCTAGCTGTAGCAGCTAGTAGTTTTATACTATCTCAGTGTTGGTGTTGGTGTTGGTGTTGGTGGTGTTGATGGTGGATGGAGATATCAATTTCATTTGCGACAAAGCCTCAGAAATATTCCAATTTATGTAGGAAGTTTCCAGCTTGCTAGAAAAGCGAGAATCGCTGGAACTAAAACTATTCGAATGTTATATATATTTGAAGCTCGCACCCTAGACTGCTTTAAATATATCTTCATAAGCACAGACTTGGCTGGATAAGATGGCGTTCCGACAACATTGTTTACGAAGACCGACAGGATAAGTAACGCATTTAGAAAAAGCATTGTGGTCGACCTGTTTGATTACAATTCTTGAAGGGAGTATGTGTGCATGTATGTATACTCTTTTACTTGTTTCAGTCAATTGACTGCGGCCATGCTGGAGCACCGCCTTTAGTCGAACAAATCGACCTCAGGACTTATTCTTTGTAAACCTAGTACTTATTCTATCGGTGTCTTTGCCAAACTGCTAAATTATCGGGATGTGAACACACCAGCATCGGTTGTCAAGCGGTGTTGGGGGGAGACAAACACAGATACACAAACATATACACGCACATACATACATACATACATACATACATATATATATATATATATATATATATATATACATATGTAATACGGGCTTCTTTGTTTCCGTCTACCAAATCCACTCACAAGGCTTTGGTCGGCCCGAGGCTATAGAAGACGACCCAAGGTGCCACGCAGTGGGAGTGAACCCGGAAACATGTGGTTGGTAAGCAAACTACCTTCCACACAGCCACTCCTGTGCCTATGTATGTATGTATGTGTGTATGTGTATATATATATATATACATGTGTGTGTGCGTGTGTATGTGCATGTGCGCGCGCGCGGTGTGTGTGTAAATATAATAATAGGGTAAAGATTTCCTTCGGCCATTCGTGACCATGGCATTGCACCTAGAACATTCCCCTCTGAGGTACAAGTTTGGGCTCATTTGTTTATGGAAGATCAGCAGTCACCCATGCATACCATCCTCCCCTCTCCATGCCATCGATGGTATTCAAAAGAAAAGGCAAAGGCGATACAGTTTGTCACCAGTGATGTCGCAGCTCATTTCTACAGCTGAGTGAACTGGAGCAACGTGAAATAAAGTGCCTTGTTCAACAACACAACTCACAGCCCGGTCAGAGAATCGAACTGATTACCTCATGACTGTGAGCCCGACACTTTAACCAGTGAGCCATCGTAAATATAATTAACCGTTCGCTGTATTTTGGTTATGGGAAATAATCTAATACTGGAGCATACAAGCTCTTGGGGGGGAAATAGATAAGTACGCGATGAAATCCAACCCACACCAGTTATTTTCACGAGAAGTGCGCTGACTGATTACATCAACTTATTCCTTAGTCTGTTTCTTTTAAATTTAGGACCTATACCTTTACAGTGGTGTATAGTGTGTAAATAAACAAATATGCGGATTCTGCATACGTTATGAAGCGTTGAAGAGAGAAAATTCTGTAAATAATAATTATAAGCCTATAATTATTTTCAGGATTTTCACTCGTCACCGCTTCTTAGCATATGCATTCTGTGCCCATAATGTATATGTGCGTCTGTGTGTATGTATGTATATATATATATATATATATATATATATATATATATATATATATATTATATATATTATATATATATATATATACATGCATACATATATACATACATATATACATGGGAGTCGCTATATTTCATTCCACAACGACTATCTCTAACGAGAGCAGGGTTACATAATCGGACTGTCACTTAACACTCGTTGAACCTCTAGTGCAAAACTGATTGATAAGATCCGCCGTAATGCATATATAATACTGTACACTTCGATTAATATATAGAGAGAGATTTATGCATGTGTGTGCGCGCGTGTTTGTATATGTGTGTGTGTGTGTGTTTTATATAAAGCAATTGAGATGTTTCACTAAATATGAAGTCCAAATACCAATGTACCATTTTTCTGGCATCGAGCTGCAGTCAGTCTCGAATGACCCAATATATTTTCTTGTGTACCCAAAAATTATGGTGCTATAATTCATAGATGTATCAAAAGGTAGCTAAGCTGCAAATTCGTTAGTATCTAAAATATACAAAACATAATGTCGGATGTTTATATGAGATTTATATTGGTTTAACGGATTTATCACCGCTGCCTGTTTAGCGAAAGCTTGTTGGATGAAAGGGAAATTCGTGTGCTGTATGGAGTCTAGTTATACTTCTATGTATATTTGTAAGTACTTGACTCTTAAAAATCATGAATTGTGTATTTGTATTGGATACATTTATGATATTTGCATATAGTATATTATAAATTTATTATTTGCATTTAAGTTATTTAAGTTTAGAATTTTCTTTCCAAAGGATTCTTAACCCAGTATTTACACGCTGCTATTTATTTATGTCTATATATCAGGTCACCCCATAAATTCTATCCGATTTTACCTTTTTTAAAATTGATTGAAATTTAACAGTATTTTAGAATGTCTAATGGAATTATAAATTATTAAAACTTCTTTGATTAAAACCCTTTCTAACATGGAAGTAACCAAAGAGCATTTAAGGCACATAATGCTTTATGAGTACAAAAAAGGAAACTTTGCAGCCGAAGCGACTCGAAACATACACTCAGTTTATGGGAAAGAATACTTGAATGAAAGAACTTGCAGAAGATGGTTTGCAAAATTCTTTCGCAATCCGGGAGGAGGTCGAAACTGACATTTCAGCGTTCTTCGCTTTGAAACCAAAAGAGTTTTACATTGATGGGATTAAAAGATAGATGAAAGGAATTCATAGATAAACAGGGAAAGTACATTGATGATTAAATTTCAATTAAATATAACATTTGATCACGTGTTTTCTTTATTCATAATTCGGACAGAACTTATGGGATGACCTGATATATACTTCGAGTTCAAACGATAAAAATGAATTTCTTCACGTTCTCTCGTAACTTCTAAATTCTTATGATATAAACAACCTGCAATTCTCACTGTTGAGACTGAATACTGGAATTTGTGCTTGTTATTATTGAACTAAATGTATCTCTGGGTATTTAGAATAAATTATTCTTTTTTTATTATTAAATGTATAAAGTTGCGTGTATATAAGGTTACTGAAAGAGAGAAATTCGAGGGGTTGCTTTATTAACAAAACCTCAGTGATATTCACAGAAGAGGCGAGTTCGATTCCCATGGGCAATTGAGACCCTTTCTATACAAAGGGGCAAAGTTTTTTTAATCAAATATTTATATGATTTTGTTTTGTTAATTTTAATTACTTCGAGTTGAACCGTTAAAAACGAATAATATTTTTTTTCTTTCTCTCATTACAGGTAGTGGCATGGAAGAAAAAGAAAATATTTGAGGTCGGCGCTAATGTGTGAAACTGTAATTATTTTTACCAAACTTTCGACATTTTGAAACCAAAGCCATTCTGGAGGATAACATTGAAAAGTCTTTAACATGGTCCAGTTATTTTACTATGAAAGCAGGGGCAAATGTTGCCGGAAAGTGTTCAGTTATGAGGGCTATCCGACGAAAGTCCTACTTTACCCATATGAAGGGTGGGCTCAACCCGCTATGATCTCTTATTGGTTGCTGAAGACTTACTGGTGGAGTAGAACGCGGTGCAAGATAGTGGAGGTGACAGGCACCAAAAAGATGGCCACCAGGGGG
>NC_043000.1:29602876-29635577 GCF_006345805.1 Octopus sinensis | reverse complement strand
GGGGGGTGTTTGCTTTTTTTTTTGGCTTGTTTTTTTTTCAACTGGCTGAAATTGGATACCTTTCCCAAAATATCCAAATTTGTTGTGTTGCTTAATAACTTTAAAGTTATATGTCTGATGTATATTAGCTCCAATTTAATATGCAAATAAATATGTAAAAAAATAATAATAAATAATTGATCTAAAATAAATTCATGCTTCCATTTAGTTTCAAGATTCAAATTTTCTTTTTACAAGTAAATTTATGGTGTGTGTTTAGATGCATGTATATACAAGATGCAGCAAAACAAATCCCTACATGTTAACCATTTTGAGCTACATTTTTATGGAGGTTTTACTGTGTAACCTGAAATATGTTTCCGCGCGCTCCTGTGTGTGTGTGTGTGTGTGTGTGTGTGTGTGTGTGTGTTTCTATGTTTTTCTTGTTTATTTTTCAAATCTTTTTTTTTCCCAGAAGCTATGTATTTATGTAGTTTTGTATGTATATCAAATTAAGCTGATAATAGTTTTACTACAACAAACAGGATACATACTGTGTAATGCATTTTACATAGATCTGTGTGTGCGTTTGAATGCATGTTTGCGTTTCTATGCATGTGTTATATGCACCTGTGTATGTGTGTGCTGTAGTGTGCGCGTAAAAGTGTTTGTATGAGCGTAAGTGTATGTGATAAGATACAGATGTGTATGGGAAGGTGTACAAAAACTGACAGAAGCTGGAGGCGTCTATTCAATCAGTCACAATGAACTTAGGGCCATACCTGGAATTAATCGAAATGCCAGTCTTTCACATGCAGGTACCACAGACACATGCAATATATTGACCATCCCTAATGAAATATATCCGTTTAAATCGGGAAATTAAGACTATTGGCTTCTGGGCAAGTTAGTGATATACAATTGCAGACCACCTGCGAATATTAATATTACAATCAAAGTTAACTAATGAATACACGGAGATACAGAAGACATTTCTGTATATATTTCTTTTACAGTAACCCATCGGAATGCTGAACGTTGTAACTTGACGAAATTCTCATCAATTCTGTGTGATTGTTACTGTAGTTAAGAGCATGATACACTCAGGGTAGCAGATTAGAAGTATGTGAACCGTACATTTGATCATAGGTTATCTTCATATATCAGCCCTGACGTTGAGTAACAGTGTTATCGCTGAGGTGAACATTCAATGGTAGGGTCCAAGGAGCCCTTATACACAGTGGAGTGTTCTACTGAGCAAACACACAGAAATACTTGAAGAGAAAGCTGCAAGGCGAAATATAACGTTAGTTTTTTTTACAGTGTTGTCAATCACTACAGCCATAAAATATTACAAAAATTATACACCGCAGAAGGGAGAGGGATTGTTGAGAACTGACTGCTGTTATTGTGGACACAAAACGCTGCTGCAAACAGTATGCATACTGTCTACCATTCGGTCATTCTGTTATTCCTGTTGTCATTCTTTTGCTCTAACTCAAGCAAAACAAATACAAACACTGTTTCACTTGCTTTCTGGTTTGACAGAGTGCAGAGATATGGGTTTTTTTTGTATAACTTAGTGTATACATTACTCCATGTGCATATGCGTTTTGTGTCTCTGTACGTGTTCATATATATGTGTGTGTGTGTGTGTGTGTGAAAGCTTTACTATGAAACATTGCATGTAAACGTTTGCCTTTTGGGATGGGAAGAAAAATTTATACCACCAAGAAAATATGTGGGTGCGAGAGACGTGCATATACAACCATATATCCATATATCCATATATATATATATGTGTGTGTGTGTGTGTGTGTGTGTGTGTGTGTGTATGCATGTATATGTATGTATATATGCGTATGTGTGTATGTGTACCTTCATATACCACCATGAATGTATGTATAAGTATATATGGGTGAGTATGTATATCTGTTTTGGGTATCCAAGTGTTCTCTTGATGGCCATCCATGGCCATCCATTAACACAAACCTTTCACAATTCACATGAAATGAAATTTTATATCGAATACGTTGCTTTTTATATTTTGCTAAAACTAGACACAGGTATTTTGATACTTCAATAAATATACACCCATGTGGAATTGGGATTATACAATATATACTGAGTGATGTATATAAACAGAATTAGTGTTGTGTATATATATATATATATATATAGCATGTATGTATATATATATATATTCACATATAAATATTCATACATTTACATATGTGTCTATATATATATATATATATATATATATATATATATATATATATATATATATATATATATATATATATATATGTATATATATATATGTGTGTGTGTGTGTAGGTAGCTGCATATACATATATGGGTGCTACTTGTACGTCAATCAAGTGCATAATTTTAAAAATTAAGAATGCTTTCATCTCACAAAATTACATAATTATATTTATATCACTGCGTTTAAGAGAAAAAAAGTTTTTTATCTTATATGTTTGTCAAACAGATCTTGACAGACATAAATTAAACTTCTCACCACTTCTTGAGCTTTACAACGAAATTCTATAAATTCTACCACCAAAGTTGCAGTTAATTTACATACTTTAGCACCATGTCTTTTAGAGAATGCTTTTCAACAATTATTTAGTAATCTGATAATATTACAAATTTATAGTAGACAAAAATTTTGTTTGGTCAATAACAACGTCTCCAAACTAAATATCTTTACAGTTCCAAAATGGGTAACAATGCCTCCCCCCAACACCACACTGTAATCATTTGGACACAGTCTTCAGTGAATTTTCGTGAATTTATTACCTGGTGTATTTGATATGGTTAAATATGGACTATAGAGTATAATTGTAAATATGCATGTGTATGTAGACGTGAAAAATATACAAACCCCCCAAAAAACATGAAGCAATATGGAAAAGAATCAAAGAAAATATCTGGATACATTCCTACACACACACTCACACATTCGCACGCATACACGCACACGCGCAATGTAATCCGCTGTTTTAAACCTTTTGGTCTGTATTTATGTACAACATATACCATGTATATCATTACAGGCCTTTGTGTGTGTATACATATGTATGTATATATATTACATACATATAAATAATACATATATTTGTATATATACATATACATATATATATATATATATATATATATATATATATATCAATCTCTCTCTATATATATCTATATGTATGTATTTATATTATATATATATATATATATATATATATATATTATGTATTTATATATATATATATATCAATCTCTCTCTCTCTCCATATATATATATATGTATGTATTTATATATATATATATATATATATATATATATATAGAGAGAGAGAGAGAGAGAGAGAGAGAGAGAGACATACATATATATATATGCATATATATACATATATATATATCATATAGGTTTTTGTCTTTATAAATAGTTCACGAGAAAATGTGAAGGCTAAGTGTTTAAGTCCTTTATAGAAAAGAACACATCCATTGTGTTCCATATATTAAATTGATCCATTTTACACTGCACTTTAATCTGCTTACTTCCCAGCATGCATAATCACAATTATACTCTGCTCTCATGTCAAGCGCCATGCGGAATAATAACGAAAAAATATCAAATCTTCCTCTTCATTCAAAATTATCTAAGAAATATATCTAGTGAAATTCCACACAAATTTAGTTTAGAAAATCTGAAAATTCTTAGCGTCTGTATGATGAAGAAACTGTATACATTACATCAATGCAAACTATATGCTCCCCTTAAGGGTTACAGCATTAAGTAATGGAAGTCGGTGTATACATTCTATTGTTATTCTGCTTCTTCCTATAAAACAAGAGAGAGATGTTTGAACGATGATAATGTAATACATGACTGGTTTGTATTCCTTCAGCTTTGAGTTTAGGAAGAAAATTAAATCAGATCGGTAGCATTTTGCAAATATTTAGCGAACGAAACTATGATTTGATACACTATATAACAGAGAAAACAAAGGATTGTCCGGCATTTGAGTTTACGGGAAGATGGTATACAGAATGAAGTTACAGAAGAACAAAAGGTATTGTAATATCTCAAGTAACAATTCAACGAACAGAGGACAGAGGTAAGATGTACAACAAAGACAAAAAAAAACAAAACATTTCCGTTGATAAACATTCAAATATCTTCAGTGTTTGTTTATTTTTTAAATAATTCCACTAGGTTAACTAAATATAATCTGTATTAAGATAGGGATCAGATTGTTAATGACAACGCCACAGATCGATATCAAAGTTCACAGTGCGAGTGAATGTGTGTGTGATGGAAAGAGAGAGTGAGAAAGAGGGAGAGAGATCGGGGCTATAACAGAAGACGTTTGCCCAAGTTGCAACCACGTGGGACTGAACTTGGAACCACGTGATTGAAAAGCGCACTTCTTAACCACACAACCATGCCTGTGTATAGAGAGAAAGAGAGAGAGAGAGAGAGCGACAGACCGACAGAAATACAGATAGATAGATAGATAGATAGATAGATAGATAGATAGATAGATAGATAGATAGATAGATAGATAGAAGATAGATAGATAGATAGATAGATAGATAGACGTTTCAATGAAGAAACTATTGTTGTTATGCAACAGAAGAATAATTTCTGAACAATGTTTCTATCAATAATATTTTTCTGAATAATGGAACTAAACAACTGAACTCCATATCATGCAAAAGGAATATTTCCAGGTGAAATTTTAAAGACTCTCTAATCGCCACGTTTTAAAGGAAGAGGTTAATCCTGTAGTTCGGGTTACTACAAAATTTCGGATAGTTTAGGTTTGCCATTTGAAGCCATTAAATTATTTGCTATTATAATAGTTGTTCATACGACGAGGTTGACAAGCAGTTTTAAAAAATCCCGACCCGAGGCATTTGGTACAATTCGTGCTGTAATTTGAAGGCAATATCGTTTACGATTGTTGGGCGTTGAGACAAAAATATTATTTCGTAGAACATTTTGGGTAGGCTAAGTGGGTTCAACAGATTTTCTAAGGAATTGTCAAAGAAGGACTTCTCAATAGATAAAGGAGATAACAAAATAATTAATAATAAAAGTGTGCATGGTGCCATCAGATGTGGACTGTGGGTTAACCTTACCAGGTTCGTTGTGACATATGCACACACATGCACAAACACGCATATATATATGAGTGTATATTATGTATGTGCGTGAGTACATGCATGTGTATGTGTGTGAGTGTGTGTGTGTACGTGTATGTATGTGTACGTGCGTGTGTACTTTAGACTGGATATATTTTAGTTGAGTTGACCACCTCTAGCAACTTGAAAGACCGCACAATGGAAGCAGCACCCATATATGTTGTATGTATATATATATATATATAATAATATATATATATATATATATATATATATCCACACATACGGTATAATTATATTTATATGTATATAAATATGTGTATATACGTATATACGATGTATTAATGCAAATATACATGTGTATATATATATATGTATATATATGTATGTATATATATGTATATGTATATATATGTATATACATGTAAATGTGTGTATGTATGTATGTATATATATATATACATATATATATACTTATACCGTATGTATATATACATACACACACAGATACATGTATACACACACATATATTGAATGGAATATACATCTCCAGTCCTTGGTATTTAGGTGTGCTGTCTATATTTATATTAATGAAAGCATTCCTTTAAATGCATATATAATCGTGGTATAGAATTATATATGTGTTTAGAAGTGTGCATCTTATCTATTTTCATGTGATCATTGGTTCTCCCATGTTCTACATATAGGCCTACGCAACCTGTTTTCATACACATATGTGTAAGCTTTTATGCATTACATTTAGATATGGAAATTTATGTGTATGTTTAAAATCGTCCATATAGACATACACAAAAAATCCGTTTATATTTTCAAATATACATCGTGTATATTATTCATATATGCCTGTATACACGTCTACATTTGAAAGTATATTAATATATATGCGTGTGTTTGTGCGTATATGCGTTAAAATTATGTGCATATACATTCAGATAACTAAAATACTGATGTCTCTATGTATATGAGCAGAGAAATACAAAGTTTGAGTTTATATAGTAATATGCAAGAACATATATAAACATATATACATATATATATATATAATATATATATATATATATATATATATATATATATATATACATATATATATATATACCTATATACATATATAAGGCGATGATCCAGCATGGTCGCAGTCAAATGACTGAAACAAGTAGCAGAATAAAGAAAAAGTAATATAACATATATATATATATATATATATATATATATATATATATATAATTATATATATACACGTAAATATATATTTACGCATATATGTTATATATGTGTGTGTATATATGAATATATATATTATAAATATATATGTATGCTTGTATGCATATATATATATATATATATATATATATATTATATATGTATATATGTAATGTTTCTATATTACTGTTTAACCAATAAATATTAATACATACGCATGCACATATATAAATATCAAATGAAACACACTTGTATGCACATATGTAAATGAGCGTCAATAGCTTAATGCTGAGTCTCTTTCGTATGTACATACAACCACGCACGCACATTCATGCGCACAATTATAGACACGTAAATATAGACAAAAATCAGCTCCAAAAAACAACAACATTATTATTCGATCCACTACACCGATAATTCACCCGCCATCATAAGATAACTGTGTATGTGTGTTCTAAGTTATCAACTGTGTCTTTATTCAAAACCAATCAAAACCGTTTATGTTTGCTTGGCTTTATCTCCTTATTTCTTTTTTAAATCTCCAACGAATCTCTAAGAGACATTTGTCATTTCATAACTATGAATATAAATTTTCTATCTATTTTTTTACGCTTCATATAATCTCACTATCTTTGATTTCTCTCTGTTTATTTTCGTAGTGTTTTACGTCTTCTATTTATGTTTCCATTCTTTAGCGTTCAATGTAGACAATATATTCCTAAAATTAATGAACTATTTAATTTATTACAAGTAAAAATCGATAGGAAAATAATTCCAAACATTGAAGTGTACATTAACTTTATATATGTGTGTACATATATATATATATATATATATATATATATATATATATATATATATATATTATATATGTATATATCTCTGTGTATGTACGTATATGTGTATATGAGTGCATGTGTGTGAGTGTGTTTGCATGTGAATATTTATGTGTGAATATATGCCTTTGTGATTGTGTTTGTTCATTATTGTCTATTGTTTGTTCTTATAATACATATTCTGGCCTCAATCTAGAATAATATGTATACATACCTAAATATATATATATATATATACATATATATATATATATATATGTGTATGTACATATATACATACAAACATATATATATATATATATATATATGTATATATGTATATGTATATATAGCTAAATAGATAGCTATATGTATGTATTTATAGTTATATGCGTATGCATATATATGCATGTATATATGTATTATATATATATAATATATATACATATATATATATATATATATATATATATATATATATATATATTGAACAATACACTAAACTTCCTCCACAGCCTCGTGTTCATATAGGTTTTTCGCTTTCTTGAGCACTGACTTCATATTGTTATGAACCGCGTAATAATTTTAGCTCGCAACAATAAGAATTACAAGAACAACACAAGCAACAATAAAAATAACAGCAATAACAACAACTACACCTATAATAATAATGATAATAATAATAATAATAATGATAATAATGATAATAATAATAATAATAATAATAATAATAATAATAAATAATAATAATAATAATAATAACAATAATAATAGGGAAGTTAAAATAAACATGCAAAGAAGTGCTTAACCAGAACGCCATGACTTCCAAATATAACAGTCCCAACAGATGACGATTTATCTCTGAAAGAACTGCAGAAAGTATTGAAATATAAATTTGGAAATAGAGATGACCCAAATGTGGGTCCTGAATATAGAAACAACCCCTATAATAAATATATAACGCAGCCAACAACTAAACCAAAAGGCTATGGGTTATGAATATATGTACGTATATATATATAAATAGCACTGCTGGAGACTGCACACATCCTACATGGAGCATTTTATGTACAGAGGAAAACAACAACAGCAAAGCAAATCACAGAATATACCCAAGACACACAGACAAGCGCTCGGTAGTGCAATGAAAGCACGAGAAAATTAGACTAGTCAATAATGATAATATAAGCACAAGGACAGAATTTTAATTTTCACGGAAGGGAAAATGGATTATATGAACTACGATGTTTTGGTGGTCTTTCTTTTATCGACTGCAGAAGGACGATAAGTAAAAATCAGTTATTATTACGTTATTGTACACTGCGAGGTACTTCGTTGCTTGACCTTCCAATTTTGACATTCCCCTGCCAAATCGCAGTAATATATAATACATTATACATAATAGAGTTTCAGAAAATAATAATGATAATAATAATAATAATAATAATAATAATAATAATAATAATAATAATAATAATAATAATAATAATAATAATAATAATATTCATAGCGTTTACTTTCTTCATTGCCGACAGCTTGTGCATTACCCACTTCAATTCATCATATTCGTTCTCTTTTGCTTTTGCTTTCTCTATAGTAACAATAACAACAATAATATGGTAGAAATAATTAAGATATCTGTCACCAAATACCCTTTGATCGCTAAAACTAATTTCACTGAATCAGAGACAGTGTAAAATCCAGAAGATTCTTAGAACTGTCGGTCAACAGCAAGCTCAGGAAACTGCAATCAAGTTAGGCTCTCCAAATTGTATATATAACAAATATATATATAACCTATGATTCATTTAATTGTTTCTTTTCATCAATACATCAGAAAATACAATGTAAGCTACGATTTACTGGCGATTTCATAAGAGGAGGATACATATTCTTAGTCGTCTTTTTTACATGAATATCAAGCAAAACAATGGCTGATATTATTCATTCCTGACATCGTCTACATTTCGAGAACATATTTAAATAATCCCTGTATTAATTAGAATAACGCTGATTGATATATTTTGTGATGTCACACTGTTAAGTGTGAGTGAAGTTAAAACGTTAAAGTCGCTTCATCTCCAAATAGCGTATTACTAATAATTCATTGATATTTGTTAGTAACTACTAGAAAATGTCAATGATGAGATTTCATCCCAGAAACATTAATAATGAGGTATTAAAGACAAATAGCTTTGCACCTTCTTTGCTATTAAACGAAACATCACCCAAGTCTTTCCTGTTGATTGTAACATCGCTTCAAGAAACATATATACAATCCCTGCTTCATTCATGGATACAGTGTTTGAGCATTTAAAATATATATATATGTATATATATATATATATATATATATATATATATATATATATATATATACATATATACATACACCTGTATGTGTGTTGCGCGCGTACGTGTATTTGTTGTGTTTGTTTGTTTATGTCCAATTATAATAAAAACAATTCTACATTAATCTGATGGGTCACTCTACACATGTGGGGTGTACAAATATATTATCCTCAAACAAGAATATTATTTGCAATGACTTCAAAAGTTGCATCATTTAAGTCATCGTCATTTGTTATAAGGAGTAATATTGGTTTGTGTGTATGCATGTATGTATGCATGCATGTATCTATATTTGTATATTTACGAGTGTATGCATGCATTAATGTATTTATGCGAAGATATACACAAACGCTGGTGTGTAGCTAGGTGGGTATACATGCATGCTTGAGGTATGTCATTTTTCAGCTTTTTTTTCAGGGCGGCGAGCTGGCAGAATCGTTAGCACTCTGGATGAAATGCTTAGCGGTATTTCGTCTGCCGTTACGTTCTGAGTTCAAATTCCGCCGAGGTCGACTTTGTCTTTCAACCTTTCGGGGTCGATTAAATAAGTACCAGTTACGTACTGGGGTCGATATAATTGACTTAATCCCTTTGTTATTGACCCTGCGGGTAATAAAGAAATATTTATTTCAAGATTTCTTTCCAATAGAGAACGAGTTTGCTTCCATCAAAGATCCAAGGCACCTTCATTGGAATTTCAAAATCAATAAGCTTTCTATGTATGCATGTATGTCTGCATGTATGTATATGTGCAGATTTGTATGTTTTGTTTTATGTATGTATTCTCATGCATATACTTGCATATCTAGACATGCTCCTATATATTTAAGTGGTAAACTTCTGGAAAATTTTACAGATTTTTACAGTTCTTGGGATGTATGTATATATGTATGTATGTACGTATGTATGTATGTATGTATGTAAGTATGTATGTGTGTGCGTGTATGTGTGTGTCTGTGTGTGTGTATGTGTGTGTGTGTCTGTGTGTGTGTCTGTGCGTGTGTGTGTGTGTCTGTGTGTGTGTGTGTGTGTGTGTGTGTGTGTGTGTGTGTGTGTGACAAGTAGCTGAATTATTATATTGCTACTCTGCAGTTTCCTTGATATTTAGGCGTAAATTCCTTATTGAAAAATGCAGACATAGTTCTTACTTCCCTCTATGATAAATTCAACTACACGTAAAGTACATATATGTATATATATGTATATATATATATATATATAATATATATATATATATATATATATATATATATATATATATATATATATATATATGTAAGTTGGGGTAATGTTTCTGTATGTGTATTTTTTGCAAATACATAAAAACAGATATATATATGTAAACGCATGCATATAACTTCACGCGCATATATATGTATATGCATATACGTGTGTGTGTGTGTGTATCTATATATATACATACATATACGTATACATACATAGACATATAAATATATGCATATACACACGCATTCACAAACGCAATCACGCACACAGACAATCAAAAACACACATGAAACTTGCCCACATAAAAACCTCAACAATGAGACGTTAACTGCGCATCTTTCAGGACCTAAAATGATCTCAAACTTCTACAACACTGACGGGGGGTAACAAGCCACTTTTGAAGCCTGTGCTAACGAGACCAATGAGATATCATTATTTCGTCATATACAGATGTCGGTAGTAATACAATCTGCCCTACCGAAGCATATTAATGAATACATGTGTGTGTTTATAACTATATATATATATATACACGTATGTATATATATGTATATATGCACATAATTACATATATATTATATATATATATATATATATATATATATATGCATGTATATATATATGCATATGTTTATTACGTTATTATATATATATATATATATATATATATATATATATATATATATATATATATATATGTATATATACATATGTATGTATGTATGTATGTATGTATGTATAACATTACTTATGCAGGAGTAAATGTATGCGTGTTCACGTGCATGGGTGTGAGCCAATATATGTATTTATATCATGGAGACAATGCTGGAACTGAAGTTAAGAAAGGCTTGCTGATTTCTAAGGCCGCCATCTTCGTCTCAATCTTCACCATGAAAATCACCTTCATGTGCATCGTTTAAAGTATTGACTTCGTCATCATTATCGTCGACGTCATCGTCATCATTATCTACATAATCATCATCACCATCATCATCATCAACATCATTATGATTATTATTGTCCTGCTCATTTAATGCCCCTCTGGCAACTATAAGAAATCATCATCATCATCATCATCATCATTATTTTCATCATCATCATAATCGCCAAAGTCATCGTCATCATCATAATCATTATCATCATTATGATTTTCGTTATTATTATCATTATTAATATTATTATTATTATTGTCATCATGTTATTATCATCACTATTACTATTATTATTATTAATTATTATCATTAACATTTTTATTATTATTAACGTAATAACCACCACCATCATCATCATTCTCATCATTATCACCAACATTATCATCATCATCATCACCGACGTCATGAACATCATCATCATCGTTATCCTCATCATCATCATCATTCTCGTCATCATCATCATCACCATCATTCTCATTTTCATCATCATCATCATCCTTATCATCATTTTCGTCATCATCATCATCATCATCATCATTCTCGTCATCATCATCATCACCATCATTCTCATTGTCATCATCATCATCATCATCATCATCATCATTCTCGTCATCATCATCATCATCATCATCATCATCATCATCATCATTCTCGTCATCATCCTCATCATCGTTCTCATCGTCATCGCCATCTCATCTTAATCGTCGTCATCGGCATTACTACGTCAGTGATTCAAGCTCAATCAATTTTTAAAAAAAGCTGGGTTCTTTGATTAGTGATATCTGCAGTTCCATGCCTCGCCCTTAACTCTTGATATCTCTTCGACCTGGATAATTTCCAATCGTTATTGTAAAATGGCTACCCATGTGATATAACTTCGACTGAATCGAAACAATATTCAGAGCTCTAACGTTGGCTTTTTTTTTTCCTAAAGAAATAATTACAATCATTCTTGAAGACTTCTGACTGTGTTAAGAATTCATTATTATTATCCTTTTTATCATTTTGATTATTGTTATTATTATTATTATTATTATTATTATTATTATTATTATTATTATTATTATTATTATTATTATTATTATTATTATTATTATTATTATCATTATTACGATAACTGATTGCCTCTTTCATTATTATAATGCGGTGTTTTGACAGAATCGTTAAACCATCGGAGATAAAAAGTACCTTGTGGTATTTGTTCCAGCTTCTTACGTCCTGTGCTCAGATTCTGCCGCGGTCGACTTCACCTTCTTTGCTTTTGAGGTCGACAAAATAAGCACCTGTATAGCATTGGGTCTCATTGTAATCGACTTGGCCTTTCCCCACCAAATTTCAGGCCTTGTGCCCATATCAGATGTGATTATTATTATTATTATTATTATCATCATTATCATTATTGTTATCATTATTATTGTTATCATTATTATTACATATCATAGTATATTTTATTTTCATTATTTTCATGTGAAAGATAGATAAGGATTGATAAAAGCGTTAGAATGTTTGGAAAATACCTTCTTTCAGGCCCTTTACGTTAATTTCATATCCCGCCCGAGTAATCTTTGCTCTTCGTTCATTCTAAATCTATAAAATAAAATACCAGTCAGAAACTGGTGTCTGTAGTATCAACTAGTCGTCCCGTTCAAAAGTTATTGGCCTCCAGCCTACATTAGAAGCAATTATTTTCATCATAATTATTTTTAACACAAAGTTTTATTATTTTAAAGCGGTGAGGTGGCAGAATCATTTGCACGCCGGACTAAATACTTAGCGGCATTTCGTCCGTCTTTAATTTCTGAGTTCAAATTCCGCCGAGGTCGACTTTGCCTTTCATCTTTTCGGGGTTGACAAAATAAGTACCAGTCGAGCACTGGAGTCGATGTAATCGACTTAATCCCTCCCCAAAATTATAGGCCTAGTGCCAGAATTTGAAAACAATTATAATTTTATCATTATATTTCTTATTTATTTTATTATTGTTGATGTTATTATTATTATTATCACCATTCTTTGTTTTTGTTGTTATTATTATTATTTTCATTATTAATATTACCAAGGCGGCGAGCTGGCAGAATCGTAAGCGCACCGGACGAAATGCTTAGCAGCATTTTACCCGTCGCTACGGTCTAAGTTCAAATTCCGCCGAGGTCGACTTTGCCCTTTCATCCTTTGGAGGGTCAATAAAATAGGGATCAATTGAACACTGAGGGGTCGATGTAATCGACTCATCCCTTCTCCTAAAATGGCTGCCCTTGTGGAAAAATTTGAAACCATTATCCTCATTATTATTTTATTATTATTATTATTATTATTATTATATTATTATTATTATTTTATTATTATTATTATTATTATTATTATTACGACTATGTATCATAACTGTATTTTTATCATTATAATATGGAATGTAGCAGTGAATTGGCAGAATTATTACAACGTTTAACTAAATCCCACGACGCAATTTATCCTGTGTTTTTATGTTTTGAGTTCAATCTCTGCCGATGTCAACTTTGCCTTTCATTTTTTTCAGGTCGATAAATAAAGCACCAGTCAAACACTGGGGTCGATATAATCGACTGAACCCCTCCCTCCAAATTCCTGTCCTTGTGCTTATATCATATATAAATCTTATAATGTGAATGGTGGTGGAATCGGCAGAAGCTCAAAGGGGACCTTTTGGTATATGTTCTATATTTCCGTTCCCAAATCAAATTATGCCAAGGTCAACTTGGTCTTTCTGGGCAAACTTAAAACAAGAGCCAATAGAATTTTTTTGAAATTGCTTCAATCGCCCATATCTTCTCTTCTGCGAAAATTTTGCCTTCTTCGTGTACAACAAATTATTCCAGTACAAAAACAATTTTTCCTTCTTTCATGTCATAAACCATTATTCTTTCTAAGCAGCCACTCGCCAAAAAGAAAAAAAAATGTTTCTAGTAATATGTTGCTGTTCAATATTATTAAATTTTCATTTTGTTAAACATTTTTTGCTTTGTTGCTTCAGCTGTGTTTTTTTCCCTTCCAATAAATGTTACACACCATCCGCCATTCATCATCGTTTAAGACTATCTACAACTTATATATATATATACATACATGTGTATATATTTGGGGTAGCTACTGATCTCGCATTTGAAATGGAAGCCGTGTGAGCTCGAGTTTATAAACCACACAGCCTATACATTTCTCTGTCTACAATGAAATAACAGTGTCTGGAACTGTTACCAATTTATAAACAGTCTTTGGCTAGCTTATAGTTGGGAAGATATATTAATAAAATTGGCAAGCATTTTAAAGATTGACGTTTTCTTGTTTTCTTTCCTATTCTATCGTTGCTGTTGCTTTTTGTTGTTCGTAATCTTGTTATATTAACATTACATTGCATTCTTTTTATGTCTCACACCATTAATGAGCAGTCTCATCATCTATCTCTCGCTCACTCTCTCATTCTCTCTCTCTACATATTATTATTATTATTATTAATATTATTATCATTATTATTATTATTGTTGTTGTTGTTGTTGTTATTATTATTATTATTATTATATTATTATTATTAATTACAATATTTACTTCTAATATAAAGATAAAATTTTTCAGGGTGAAAATCATAAACAGTTAAATAAGGGCCCTTACATAATAATAATAATAATAATAATAATAATATAATAATAATAATAATAATGATAATATTTAAAACAGTTTTATTTGAATTCTTGCGATTTAAATTTTCTCAGGCTTCTTACAGAAACTCCGATCATTCAGAAACTGTTTACCGAATGAATAGACACAAGGTGGCTGCTGGAATCTTGGCCGTTGTTGGTCACGGTGGATCAAATGTTGTTGCTAAAAAGAAAGGAGAGCCCAGGTTTGAAATTTCCCCAAGATACCTGATGAAGGCTGGAGAGTATATCAGCCGAAATGTTGTGTTAACAACAAACAAGATTAGGACAAATATCCGTCAAATGTAAATACTGTAAATAACGTACATAATTCCTAATCTCTTAAATATAGAACTGTATAAATCAACCCAATTTTCAAACATGGTATTTTTTTAATCTGTCATTTCGCCAGAACGCAGGCATAAAGGGTCTAAACGCAATTGTCAATTGGTTGTAGAGTACGAACAGAAGCATAAAGACACACGCACACACACACACACACATACACACACACACACACACACATATATATATATATATATATAATATATATATATATATATATATATACTGACGGGTCTCTTTCAGTTCCTGACAAACAAATCCACTCACTAGGCTTTGATTGGCTCGAAACTATAGTAGAAGACACTTGCCCAAGTTGTCACGCAGTGGGACTGAACCGGCAACCAAGGTTCTTTATTTCATTACATTTCAGTACATAGAGTAAAGTAGCTTTGCGGGCTGGACGAGGACATTAATGAAATGAATGATAATGAAAGAAAGATGATAAGGATGAGAGAAAAGAAAAAGCGCCACCGACTTCTGCTTCTCTAAAACATTGTTCTTTAAAACCAAACACAAAACGAGGTATTAAACCTCTTACAACTTTTACAACTTTTCAATTTTTGGACTTAACAGTCGATTACAAACAACAACATAGTTCAATAATTACATATAATATATATAAATACAATACACAAAGCCCCTCCTCCCAGACCTGGCTTACACTTCCCTTAGGCAATGCGCCAGCTCTAGGTCGGGGCCCCTCAAGGCGTATCTAAACATGTCCTTTGAGAAGGTGTTCATTTCTCTGACCATAGCGACATCCAATATGATCTTCGTAGTCACCTGCGAAGGCCACTCTTCGTCCCCTGTCCAGGGCATGGGCCCCTCCCTCCGGGAAGCAAGCTTCTTTATTTTATCAAATTAGCGATAGAGACCTTACACTTACATAAAATCAACATGTCAACCAAACATAAAAAATACATTATCACTTTTCCCTCCCTCCTCTTTCCCGACCCCCAGTTAAATATCTAGCCGCCTGCAGAGCAGACCACGTTGACAGCCGGGAGTTCAGATAGAAAGCGAAGTGCCTATTATCAAATGTTTGTGTCACACAGTGTCACAATTTATAACTCACCCTCAAAATAACTTGTAACCGCATCCTCTACCATCCTCCACGCCTCTTTCAAAATCGTATCGAGTTCCGTGTAAGCGTTGCCCGGGTACAAGCGATATTCCTCATTGAGCCCCTTCAGCCCAAACGTCACGTCAAACGTTATGGCCTCCACAGCTACCTGCGGAGTCCATTCGGGGTCCTGTGTGAAGGCTAAAGGTGCTCCCTTATGGTGTTTTTCCATCACCTTTTCAATCTCTCCGCCTCTATAGAAGAAGATCAATACCTCGTCTTCCCCCGGGGGCGGGATATCCAATTCTTTCATTGGTGGCACAGTTCCCGCCAACAATGTTTCTTCTCCTGCCGGTGGCACAACCCAAACCGACGTGGTTCCGGGACATTCAGTTACTATGTCAGCGACTGCCGGCTATGTCCCGTTTCTCTTCCTCTATTTTTTCTTTTCATCTGAGGGAGAGTGCGTCTCATCCGTGGCCGGAAGATTCGCCTTCCCCTCCTCATCCCTAGGATCCTTCGGTGAGCACCCATTGTTGCTCACCTTCTTCCTCTTTCGGCCCCTGTTTGAGGAGTCTTCCACTTCCTCGGCCGCCTTCATTCCCTCTTCAACAGGGGTCTCACTCAACTGCTCCGGGACCTTATTTTGTTCCTGGGGACAGTTTTTCTTTATATGGCCGTACTTCAGGCACCGATGACACCTGGTGGGGATGGGCGACCCTCAAGTATCACCGGGTACCTGCAGCCGGCCATTTTTTTAAAATCTGTAAAAACCAGATTGGCTGATTGGGTCCAAAGGGTCAACACAGCTTTTGACCCAACCCAATCAGCAGCACGAAGAACTTTCACATAAAGAAGCTTGGGCCCGCTTCCACCCAGACCCCGGCGGATAGTCTCCTCTATCCACTCGGGTTTTATCCCGGGTAGCAACCCGCAGAGCCAAGCTTTCGTCAACCTCTTCTCATAATACGTGGGAAGGAACAAAATTTCCTCACCCTCCAAAGGTTGACTAGCAAATTTGCGAGCCTCTTCAGGGGTATCAAATAGCAACCACACCGTTGCATATCTGACACCCCTGGAAATGAATTTAATTGTTGGCAAATACTCTGCCGACTCCTTTTCAGTTGCCGTCTTTTCGAATAGGGCGATGGTGTCGAGTGACTTGGAGTAGGTTCTCAACAACACCGTCCTATCTTCACGGTCTTTTAACCACTTTTTGGGCGGTATAATCTCCCACTCCAAAACTTTTTTTTAAATATATTCAAAATAAAACTTAAAAAGCGAGAAGAAAAAATATAGACACAATAAACAAAAAGGAGAAAGTCAAATAAAGTTTAGAAGAAAGTCAATAGTTCAGGAACACAGCAAAAAAATCTTCCGGTCATTCGGTACTCCCGGCCTAGGTTGAACCCGGAACGCCACAACTGGAACACAACTTCCACAAAAATTGATATACAAATTGTTCAATCTTCGGAGGCGAAAACACTCCCCCAAACAGCAGTTCTCACAATTCTTAAAGTTCTTCAAAAGGCACAATACAAGCAATAATTCTCATAATTAAGTGAGAAAAATATTCACTCAACAGAAACCGGAGACGAATACGTCCCCAAACAAAAATTCTCACAATTCAGCGACAAAAATTATTTGCCCCATGTAGGCAGAACCAGAATTCTGAATCCAGTAGGACTTCCTGCCTGTACAAAAACAATTCTCAACAAAAATTCCCACTGGACCCAAAAAAACAGAATCTTACCTTACGATGGAGCTTCAAAATTTTTCAATTCGAGACGGCTTCAAAAGCATATCTCACCTCTTTGGTGCCGAACACCATAATTATTCGCACATGCGCAGTGGAAGCAAGCTTGTTTCCACACAACCACGTATAGTTCACAATAATTCAACAGGTTGTGGTTATATTTCTGTAAATAAAATAAAACTGAAGAAGTAACAGTTGTTTATTCTCTAACAATAAATGAAGAATGAAAAGCGGCGAGATGACTCAAGGCGACGAGCTGGCTCAAGGCGGTGACCTGGATCAAGGCGACGAGCTGGCTCAAGGCGACGAGCTGGCTCAAGGCGGCGAGGTGGATCAAGGCGGCGAGCTGGCAGAAACGTTAGCACACCGGGCGAAATTCTTAACGATATTTCGTCTGTCTTTACATTCTGAGTTCAAATTCCTCCGATGTCGATTTTGTCTTTCATCCTTTCGTGGTCGATAAATTAAGTACCAGTTGCATACTGGAGTCGATCTAATCGACTGCCCCCTCCCCAAAAATTTCGGGCCTTGTGCCTAGAGTGAAAAAGAATAAATGTAGAATGAGGCTGAAACTGTTATGAAACTCAACCGATACTTTACACTGGTGTTCTTATATCACACCATACAATTAATTTCTTTATAGTTTACTCTGAAAAGTTTGTAATACGGTTTCTGCAAAATGTTTAATATTTTTTTTTACATGGAAGATCTTATCTTATCATGTTTGTAAAGTCAACATCCTCGGTAGCTTTCTTTTCCTTTCATCTCTCAGCTGTCATTAAAATAAATGGCAATGCCACAATTAATTCGATTCCATCAATTATAATTTCACTTGAAAAAACCTTAACTAATTCAAGATTCGTTTGAAACTTCGAAGACTGTATAAGCACTCTTTGTCAACAAATTAGTAACGTAAAAACATCCACTTGGGTAATCATTCTACACGCACGTCTTTTCTGTGTAGCTTCTTATCGCCTGTGTTATCATTTCAAATGGGAGGAAAAAGTTCAGGGCGTTGACCTTGCCACGTTGAAGTAATTATTGATTGCATGCTGAAACCCGATTTCTTCGTCTACAGACCAATGCTTTATCTATTAAGCAATATTAATGGCGTCTTGTTAAACTTAGAATTAATGAAGGATTTTTTTTATTTGTAAACGATAAAAACTTGTCGAGAAGTTGATGATAGACAACAAAGTAAATATTCAATCAACGAGTGTCTTACGTCGAGAGTCTAAATAAATAATGGATACACGTATTGATTTCCTATTTTGGCACAATGTTACTAGAGTTTTCGGAGAAGTAGAATTAATGAGCGATACCGTATTCCTTGTATTCTTAATAAGTTCTGTTATGTTCGAACGAGGCTGTCAGATGGCCTGCGTTTTCCGAAATCGGAAAACCTTTTCTTTTACGCGACGAATGTTGATGTTGCGCACGGTTTATCAGTATAAAAGGACTTTTATTTGAGAAAATGTGGGTTTCGACCTGCTGGGGAGATAAATATCACAAAAACAGAGAGCGCTTATCTGTAGAAATCAACGAACAAATTATTTGCTTTTGCATACTGATGTCTATCAAACAGAAAACGGGGTCACACAGTATAACGAGAATCCAAACAATGACATAACAATTCAAAAGTTTATATTTGATTGCTGTTCTTTTTCGTTATCGAAGGACATCTCCCCCGTTTAGACGATGTGTTTTCATTATACCTGCGATTCAACGCTTTAAGGAAACTTTGAGACACCTCAGTGTTTCAATATTGTTATGCGTCTTCTTAGCAAAAACTACTCCAATGGACCGACGAAAGTCACAATAGCATGAGCTCTTGTTTAAAAATATCAGCAAGAAAAACTATTTCTACAAAGCAGATAATTCACATGATGTCCGCGCATTTCGTGAATTAATAGTAATCAAGTCTGTTTCTTTATTAATGCAAAAATACCAAAATAGAACCACGACAGACTCTAATCTCAGAATAGAAATTTCTACGATTGTGCGGACTGCCGCCGTGAATATTCAGATTGATTCTGTACTGAAACTGATTGGTAGAGAAATAAAATTAAGAATTCTGTGCATATTGGTAATGTTCGAAAGTAACATGGTTAATTTTAGAGTGTTTTCAGTTACATCTTTAACTAAAGGACTCACTTGAATTAAGAGATAAAAATTTCAATTTCTTTTCACGAACACCTTCTTATTAATAGTATTAATAGTATTGTGCTTAACAATCATTAACATTTAAAATTGAAATAGAATTTTGAATTTTTTTATTTCTCACTTGTTTTAGTCATTGAACTGCAGCCATGCAGGAGCACCACCTTGAAGGATTTTAGTCCAGCAGAAATAAACTCCAGAACTCTTTCTCTAAGTCTATAACTTATTCTCTCGGATTATTTTACCGAACCAGTAATTACAGAGGCATAAAACAAACTATCACCGGTTGTCCCACGGTGCAGGGAACTTATAGAGGGACACACATACATACATGTATACATGTATTTACATACAAGCACACACATATGTGTATGTATTTATATATATATATATATATACATGTGTATATATATATATATATAATATATATATATATATATATTATATATATATATATATATATATCAAGAAAATAAGACACGGTAGAAAATGCTAAAATAATTTTATCATGAAATACATTCTGTTAGCACCGGTTTCTACCTTTTCGACTTTTTCAACTAAGACTAAAACAAAAGTGGATGTCAATTAAGAAGAAAAGCATGGAAAACTCACCACCTCAGCAACTTTTTTAGATACCCTTTCAAAACCATTCATCAAGCATATCAAAAGCTACATAAGGGACGGCCTAGATATACTCAACCACCTCCCTGAACCAATTAATAAAAAAACTCTACTGGTAATCCTTCGATGTAGTCAACGTTTACTCTAATATCTCCCATAATCTAGGAATAGAGGCAATCCAGTTCTGGCTAGAGAATTACTCCAATGAACTCCCGCACCGCATTAAAAAAATTCGTAATAGAAGGGCTAAAATGCATCTTGAAGAATAACTTATTCGTATTCAATGACAACTCCAATCGACAGACATTGATGGTTGTGATGGGCACGAGAATGGCCCCTTAACATAACCATGGGATTCCTAGAAATCATGCGTTACCGTAAGGTACTAGAAAATGCGGAAACCCATTCTCCCTTTACAGAAAATAACTGGAATGGATATCTAGATGAATGCTTCATTCTTTGGTATGAAAGTATAGAGAGACTTAAAGAATTTCAAGTATTTCTAAATGGACTTGACATAAACATTCAATTTACGATGGAATATAGCCATTAATAACTTCCTTTCTTCGACATCCTCATTACGAAATCCAACAGCAAATTAGAAACAATCATATACTATAAGCCCACGGATTTCAAGTAATATCTACCGTTCAACTCATGACACTGCAGACACCCTGAATGAATATCTGTTTCAACCTGACTAAAAGGATTTGCACTATAGTACCTGATACAATCACCAATAACATACGACTACATGAGCTAAAGGATACTGTCATTAGCAGGAATTACCCCATCACTAATAGATATAGGTTCCCAACGTGCCCTACAACTCAACGTCCACGAACTCAGACATGCCAAACCAAAGAATGGTTTACAACAAAAGCCCTACCATATACATCCACACGCAACCCCCTACACAATGAGGCCTTCGACACCGTGGTATTTATTTTTACCTTCTTCAAATTTTCTTCCGTTACTCGCCGAGTTTTTTCCGTACATCTAGGGCAGAGAAGCTCATCGAATGTATTCCCAGATTACACACGCATATTCACAGGTACAATATGTATTTAAAAAATAAATAAATAAATAAGTAAATAAATTCATGAATGGATGTTGTTTTCACAGCGATAATGTTTTTCTCAGTACATGAGCCGCTCCAGTTAATACGATTTTTTTGCACTTCCTGGAGGGATGGTAAGCCTGGTATCATTTTCAAATAGGTTTCAGTACCTTTTTTATCATTCCTAGAGCTCCTACAATCACTGGTACTATAGTCGCCTTGAGATGTCACATTTTTTCGAGTATTATTATTATTATTATTATTATTATTATATTATTATTATTATTATTATTATTATTATTATTATTATATTATTATTATACGTTGGGCTTTTGCTTTGTGTTTGTACAAGATGATTCCAATTTTCACCCAGAGACCTCAAGAGACAACAAGCTAGAGGTTCAAGTTGCTATTATCACTAGGGGTATCATAGTTTTGGTTTTGCAGAAATTATTGTTCTAGAGAATGTCTGTGAAAACATATGAAAATTAGAAGTTTGTTCCAAAAGTAATTTTATTACAAGATGACAGTGTGAGTTCGTTTTAAAAGTAATTTGATTTGCTGTTTCGTTACTAATGACAGAATCAGTATTCGGTCATAATATCAATCTTTGTTACATACGTAAAGCAGATATATCGTAGAAAGCCGGTTAAACTGCGGTATTCATCTCGAGAAAGAATCACTAATAGGCCCAAAGTATTAAAAACACAAAACATTCAGCAGCCAATATATCAGTAGTGGCCTGTTTTCTCTTAGCATGTGTTCCCAGAAGACACATGCTACTAAGAAACGCAAAGAAGCTGAAATAGGTATTTAACATTGCCGCCGCAACTGGAAGACCATTTTCGTCTGCTAATGATGTATATCTGTGCTTTTTAACACTATATACGGCTATAAGAGATGTTAGCAAATACTTAAGGAACGATGGATATCAGAAACGAAAACAGGCCTGCTCTATTCACTTACGTCTCCTGACATCTCCAGGTCAAGTTCCATTTTTCTTTAAAGTTATTTTCTTTTATTCTTACGTCGATGACAATATATATGTAGCTTAAATGACTCGAGTTTGTATGATTGTCTCTTTTCTTCACAAAAAATCCGTGCCCTTGTAACTATATTAAAAATTATCATAGGATGCATTTACAAATTATATATGCAAGATATGAGAAATTATACAGAAGAATACAAAACATAATACTAAGAATGTATATTGTTACATGATCTTTTTATTTGGATGATGAATCACATAAGTTTGAACATTATCATTTCCTTTGTGTTTGAAGCGTAATATTGCCTGAATAATAATTTCCTAAAAGAATAAAAAAAACTACATGAATAAATATAAATTAAAAAAATAGTTGTGTGTGTACTATCGTCTAGTTAATATATGACATCAATAAAATAATTCGTTTTTATCTTTAATTTGATACTGCAAATCAGAAACAGTAATATTTCTGACTTTGAATCGGATGAATATTGGAATTCAGCTGGAGAAGTGTCATTTTCCTGTTGACTACTTGACGTGAAAATATTTTAATATCTACAATATACACCATATCGAATTTATGGGCGTTTTGTGTATTGTCAAGGAGTGGGGTTTATAGTATCATACGTGTCTTTTATACAGGGATTAGTATCAAAACGGAAGAGAAATGGCTCCTAAAATTTGAAAGAACTGCATAAAAGTCATTACTTCAAACGTAAACTCCAAGGTCTGGAACTGAGTACAATATGTTTTTGTAAGATTGGGTCCTAGTATTGCTTATCAAGGCTGAAGCTGGAAGTGCGCTTATAAACAGCGTACTGATGTGCGTGTACTTTGCTATATGTATTAAGAAGACATTTGTGAGTTGAATGTTAATTCATAGGAAGAGGTTTATAGCTCGAGAAAGCCTAGTGGTTAGGGGTGTTGCCCTCATGATCGCAAGATCGAGGTTTCGATTCCCAGATCAGGTTGTGTGTTTTGCTCAGGCGCAAAACAATTCATTTCACATTACATCAGTGTAGTCAGCAATAAAAGAGTCTCTCAGCGACGGACTGGCCTTCCGTTCAGGGGAATGTTGTGATCTCGGTCACTTGTACAGCGACTCAGGTAATCAGCCCTATAATTCCTGGGACTCGAGACAGCAATGTTCAGGGGTTCCTGAGGAGGAGCATTTAGAATTGCATTTTTGCTGTTTGTGTAGTGATTTTAAATATACAGAATGTAAATGTTTGAACGAATAAGGGATGTAGATGAGGGAGAACGTGCCCCGCTTAATCCGTGTAGTGTGATGTTGTTAATATGGCGTGAGTAACATCTTACAATTAAACAAGATAAATTTATCCACATGCATACATCACGTGTTTATCTCATATCTTATATTTAGACGGTTATTGAAACACCTTGTGTTAATTTAAATGTTATTTTTTCCGTATGAGAACTCCATATTTCCGTGAACCGTTTGTAAATGACATTTCATTAGAATACCTTCCATTTAATGTTGAAATTCCTATTTAAGTCATTATTTTCCAGATGTGGTTAGTTGAAGTTGTGGTATTCTTTTTGCCTGTGTGTATAAAGGAAAATTCATAGTCGTAATAACTTTTTTTACGACCCTTCTTAAATAAGTTTCTGAATTACATGATTTCGTAAGCTTGAGATGTCACTGCACAGCTAGTTTTAATTTTCATCTTGCAAATTGCTCTTAGCAAATAATTCACATATTTTACATATTCTAAATTATATAAAAATTGGTCGAAGGCGAGCAAGAAGAATGTTATACTGATAAGGCCATATGGCATCTCAGAATCATTCCATTGCAATCCTTTGTTCGGAAAAATATATGTGTGAGTCACATAGAGAGCTATTCCTGTGCTTATATATGCAAGTCGAGTAAGATGGGAAAAGATAGCGACTGGGAGGTAGCTGTATATAGTAATTATAATCATATTATTTATTTCTTGAAATCGCCACAACATGTTATCGAGAGTTACAAAGAATTGCCTCTTGATTTTTAATTTTCCTTCTCTCACTGTTAAGACAGTTTTAATAAACTAAGAATAGACCATGTATGGCTTTAAATACTTTTCTTCCACTTTACTATCCTAGGAGATGCTTCCGCGTTAATTTCTATTACCTTATTTTAAATTTAATTAGCTAAGTGATTCCACATTTAACAATGTACGGAACTCGTTTCGTATATGTTTACTGTCTTAAATTAACCGAAGGACTGTAAGGAGAGTAAATACCGATGATGCTCAATCATTGCCGAAACAAGTGTACGAAACTATTCTTTGCCTTCCAGACAATGAGACAATCCTTTCCGAAATACTTTAATTAATTCATGAATTTATTCGCAATTTCTTGAAATTATCTTTTATCAATAAAGTTTACTTGTTTCAGCGGACTGCGGCCATGATGGGGCACCATCTTGAAGGTTTTTTTAATCGAATAGATCGACCACAGGAAATATTTTCTAGCAGGTAGCTGTTCTATTCAACCTGTTTGACGAACTGGTAAGTTACGGGGACGTAAACAAACCAACACTGGTTATCAAACGGCAGTAGGAGAGATACACATAAACACAAAGACAAACACATACATATCTGTATGTGCGTGTGTATATATATACACGCGTGTATGTATATATATATTATATAAAATACGTTCTGTCTGTATGTCTGTGTGTGTCTTCTGGGATCTCGGGCATCCTCCATCCGATTGCGCTCAAATTTGATATGTAGATACTGACGGTATTTGCTCTTTGTGGATGGTGGCTCTTCGACAGAGTGATATTCCTGTTTGTCCAACATAGTGGTTACCACATCCTAAGCATGCCATAACATAGATTAGATATTCCGAGGCGCAGGTGAAATTTGATTTGATCTTAAATATTTCTCCTTGTTTGAAGTGAAATTCTGAACCCTCCAAATGGTGGGAGCATGTTCCACAGTTAGGACGACCACATTTTTTCATTTTGGCTCTGTTGTTGGTGGATATAGTCTCGCGTTGGTTAATATTTTTATCAGTGACTTCGGTTGCTTTTTGCTTTTTATAATTTTGTATGAGCTTAAAATTTCGTTCATTGTTTTGTCTGCTGTGAAGATGGGAAGATTTTGGGTGATGATGTCGAAGGCTTCGTTGTTTCTAGGGTTATGTGTGGAAATCTACGGGGGTATTTTTAAGTCCGGTTTAGTATTTCGGTTGGTTTACCTTAATATTTGTATATCTATTTCCTTAGCTCTTTTAATGCCTTTATTTATTAATGAGATTGGGTAATGTCTTTTAGTTAGTGTTGATCTAAGTTCAAGGAGTCTTTGTTCACGAGTATATGTATCCGAAACTATGGTACAGATTCTTTTCGCTAGATTAAAAGGTATATTAATTTTTATGTGTTTGGGGTGGCAAGAGTTATTGTTTAGAATCTGTGGGTTTATAAAAGATGTCTGTTTCTATGTGGTTGTTAACTATTTTAATTAAGATGTCTAGAAAAGGGAGTTGTTTATTTTTGTGTTCCATAGTGATTTGTATATTGCTATGTACGTTGTTAAGCATTATTTTGAAATCAAGGAGTTTGTCCATGCTGTCTTTCCAAAGTATGAAGCAATCATCCAAATATCTCTTCCAGTTCTCCTTTAAATAGCAATTAAAAGAGGCGCCATATTTTTCTAGTGATGATTGGTATAGCTTAAGTTCTAGGTAACCCATAACAAGGTTTGCAATCACTGGAGCAGCTCTAGTTCCCATTGCAATTCCACATTTTTGTCGATAGTAAGTTGTATCGAACATGAAAAAATTGTTCAACAGGATGAATTTGAGTGCTTCGATTATAAAACTGTGGTTAATGCGTCCTGGGCTCTCTTCTGGGTATTTTTCTAGCCAGAATGTGATTGCTTCTATAACATAGTCGTGTGGGATATTGGTGTACAGATTCACCAGCATCCACAAAGAGCAAATCCGCCACCCACAATACAAACAGTTACAGGTTAGTGAACACATAGAAAGGTGTGCCAGGAATCTTAATCCTAATTTCCAAATATTCCCCTTTTATCAATGTTCACAGAACACCACAATGCAACAAAGGTTGAATAAAGAGGCAATTTTCATCAATAAATATCTTCCCCAACTATATAATGGGTTTCAGTTCCCGTCGACCTCAAAGCACTGGTCGGACCGGGGCCATAACAGAAAACACTCCGAAGTCCGACGCTGTGGGATTAAACGTGAAACCACGTGACTTATTACCACACCACTACGCTTGTACCTATACCCACGCCTGTTATCCTTCTCCATTAGGAATGGATTTTTATACACTCTAAATAATTATCGCATATATTATACCACGTGACTTTATTATGTAAAGTCATACCACACTTTTTTGAGATGCATTCTCTCAGCTGATGTTAGCTATAATTATGTGAACTATTTTTGGCCAAGAATATCCTGATATCAATTTTCTTTTGTATATGTTAATTGTATAGATGTCATCGTTCCCTTCTTCTCCTTTGTACAGCTACTTTTAGAATATAACTCCCCCATGGGTCTCCGCACACAATACAAAGCATTACAAGAATTGAGCCATCCCAGAAAGCATTCACTAAAAATTACAAGGCATGACTGCCTTTGATTATTGGAACCACATTAAAACATTGACTCTGCATTCTCTCCAGCACCGCTGAGAGCGCTACATCATTTGCACAACATAGAGAATATGCTACCAGCATTGCCGAAACAACCTCAACATTAGATTCAGAATTTATCCAAGGCTGGGACCACAATTTAGAGAGTAGCGGAGGAAATAGTGGGGGTCGAGATAAAAAAAAGAGTAGTGACCTAGTTACTTACACTTGGAAGACAATATTTAGAATGTAGTCTTAAACCATCGAGAATCAAAACTATTGGGAATTGTCAACTGTATTCTAGTTAATGGTGATAAATCAATTAGTGTCAGACAATCTACTAGACTCTCAATATACTGGAACCATATATCCAGCTTTATCAACACAAAACGGTCGGACGTGGGGTGTTAATAAGGGAACGCCTGATGGGGAAGGGATGATAATTGGAAGAGAGAAAGAAAGGAAGGATCAATACTTATTTTGATTATCATATTAAAGGAGAAGATAATGAAAGACCAAAGAGACAAGTAATATAAATTTAGGGATGGAATTGAAAATCAGAGATGATTATGTATGTAACGTGGAGGCATAATGGCCCAGTGGTTAGCGCAGCGGACTCGCGGTTGTAGGATCGTGGTTTCGATTCCCAGACCAGGCGTTGTGAGTGTTTATTGAGCGTAAATACCTAAAGCTCCACGAGGCTCCGGCAGGGGCGGTGGCGAATCCCGCTGTAATCCTTCACAATAACTTTCTCCCACTCTTTCTTCCTGTTTCTGCTGTACCTCTATTTCAAAGGGCCAGCTTTGTCACACTGAATCTCACCGAGAACTACGTTAAGGATACACGTGTCTGTGGAGTGCTCAGCGACTTGCACGTTAATATCACGAGTAGGCTGTTCCGTTGATCGGATCAACTGGAACCCTCGTCGTTTTTTAACCAACGACGTGCCACGATTTATGTATGCAACATATGAGACTTTACTATTCAAAAATCCATTGCCTCGTACATTTATATATTTAAATGTTCCAATATATTGTCGTAGCCCATATATTTCTTTACTGCCCACAAGGGGCTAAACATAGAGGGGACAAACAAGGATAGACAAAGGAATTAAGTTGATTACATCAACCCCAGTGCGTAACTGGTTCTTTAATTTATCGACCCCGAAAGGATGAAAGGCAAAGTCGACCTCGGCGGAATTTGAACTCAGAATGTAACGACAGACGAAATACCTCTAAGCATTTCGCCCAGCGCGCTAACGCTTCTGCCAGCTCGCCGTCTATGTCGTAGCCCATATATTTACTTGTTTCATTTCACACTCATTTACCCAGTCCTTTTTTACACACCCCAACATATACACATATGTATACTTGTGATTATGTCTGTATGAAGCACCCTCATATACTCTCTGTCTCATTTTATAAAATATATCTCTTTCACTTCATTCCTATACTTTCTCTATTTGCTCATCTCAATCTTCTTTCCGTTATTTTCTTCTTTCTGTCTTTATAGTCAGATTTCTCTCTTTCTTTTCTCCATATATTTTTTCCTTCATCTTTTCCATTTATCTTTTTTTAAACTTCTCTTTCACATCCAGCGTTTTCCAACCGTTTCCTTTTTTTAATGATTTCCACATTCATTTTACCGATGTTCTCTTTCTCTACATACATGTGCGCATACATATACGTATATACATATATGTATACATATGTCTGAATGTGTGGGCTTGTGTGTGTGTACGTGTGTGTGTATCTATGCATGAGCAAATATATATTCTCTCTTATCATTTCTCTCTTTATCTAACGAATATTTTCGCTCTCTTTCGCTTGTGGTAAATATGTCTCTTTCTCTTCGACAGTCTCATATTCTTTTTATCGCTCTTTCTTCCCCTCTCTCTCTCTCTCTCTCTCTCTCTCTCTCTCTCTCTCTCTCCATATCGACTTCTAGTATTTTCATCTCCGTCTACTTATTTCTCTGTTTTTCACTTCCTCTATCCCTCTCTTTTCCTTCCAGTTCATTTGTTTATGCCACACTGCTCCGCCTTCCCCTCTCTCTTGTTCGTATATTTGAACTAAATCCCTCTCATACTTTACGTTTGCTCGCCCTCTTTCCTACAGTCTCTCCTTCTATTACTGCTCCTACTTCTCCTCCTCCTCCTACTCCTCCGCCTTTCTTTACCCTCACACTCTCCAACCACCATTTATTTTCTCTCCAACTCTATTTACTCCAGTCTGATGAGTTATCTTGTACCGGTTATCCATCTTAACGTATTATCAATGCATATTAGAGAAGCAATACAAAACAGAAATATGTCCGCACGGCGGCGCTGTTGTAGTCATTGGAAACGACATCACGTAAGAAGAATGGCTGCCATTACATTGAAACAGACGACAGCGGGATTTCTCTACATTCTCATTCTTGCCAAGCGAAGGAAAAATCGACTGAGAGACATGAAGAGATTAATAACATCCCCCTAGAAATCAACAGTAGTTAGGCGACGTTTCTGATATCTGCGTCTATTGACCTGCTAGGGCTTAATTCCGATCCATTGCTACATGGCTCTCTACAGTTTACTTACAAAGTTATTAGGGAAGGTTTATGAAATGAATAATTGCTTTTTACGTCACATGATGCGAATTCTTCTTCCTCTTCTTCTCCTCCTCCTCCCCCTCCTTCTTCTTCGCCTTCTCTTCTTCTTCTTCTTGTCTTCTTCTTCTTCTTCTTCTTCTTCTTCTTCTCCAAATTCTTCCTCAGCTTCTCCCTCTTCTTCGTCCTCGACTTCTCTCCTTTTTGCCGATAATTCATATATTTATGTGTGTATATATATATATATATATATATATATATATATATATATTATAACATACATTTATATATGCATATATATATATACATACATTTATATATGCATATATATATACACATATACATATATTACGTATATTATATACTGTATGTAATATCATTATTACATATGTGTAATATGTGCACAGTATGGGTATATGTATATATATATATATATATATATATATATATATATAATATATTTATATATATGTATGCATGCATGTATGTATGTATGTATATACATATACATATATATATGTGTGCGTGTGTATACATATATACGCATGTGTGTATTTTATGTATCTAATTCAAACATTTATTTGCCATTATAAGGACTTCTTTCATTCTATTTTAACATGATGCAAGATGTAACACGTTAGGGAATCAAATAAAATGAAATACTGCTTCGCTTAATCAAACGAGGAAATTGCTAGATTCTTGCAGCAAAATACGTAACAAATATTTCCTTCACTGATTCCTTTCTGATAACATGAGATTCTATAATTTTATTGCAAAGGAAATAAGTTGAGGTGACCTTCAGAGTGCTAACTACCTCCATTGAGATTATCTTTCGTTAAATAGACGGATTAACTGTAACTCTAGATAGAAACTACTTACAGATCCGTCTGTATTTCCTCTATATTTTATGGTTGTTTTAATTCTCACTTTTCTTGGAAATATGAAAATACTTTTCCATTTTTTTCTTTGTTCTTTAGACCAAAGACGCAATGGCTGTTTTACAGCCTCTACCTCGCCCGGATCAGTATTTGATTAGTAACGTCAAGACTATCACGGTTTTGCTTAACTTTCTGATGTTTTATAGTTGTAGAGAAAATACGGATAAGAGATGCGTTCTGTAGATGTGCTGTAAAAAAGAATAAGAAGTATGTAAAGTGCTTAAATAGGGAGAGGTGAAACGGAATAACTGCACATTTGGGGTTTGCTACAAATGAATTGAAAGGGGAGGAAATCGGTGTAGAAGCTTCAAAAGAGACAGAGATGAAGCATAAAACACTGTTAACCACTGGTTCTAACATAGATTTTATTAATAATGGTATCGTGGCCTCCAATAATGGATACGGTTTGGTGTATGTAGTGCTTTTTCGACCCCAGATTTCTGAGAAGAGCTCTAATGGCTTTTCAATGAGAACCCCTTCGGTCACGACACAGACCATGGGATTGCACCTAGAAAGTTACCCTCCGAGGCACAAGTCCGGGCAAGGTTGTTTATGGAAGATCAGCAGTCGCCCATGCATACCAGCCCCCCCCCTCTCCACGCCACCAGTGTTATTTAAGGGAAAGGTAAAGGGGCCGATACAGCTTGGCACCAGTGACATCGCAACTCGTTTCTACAGCTGAGTGAACTGGAGCAACATGAAATAAAGTGTCTTACTCAAGAACACAACACACAGCCCGGTCCGGGATTCGAACTCACAACCTCACGATCGTAAGCTCGATGCTCTAACCACTGGGCCATACGCATTCACTGTTTTCACCAAGTGATTCAACAGATATAGTTGATATAATTTCTATCCTGAATTCAGAAATTTGATGGTTTTTCTCCGCGAAGTCCACTGGGTCGAATCTTCACATGCAAAAGTAGACAAGCCCTATCTCACCGAAGGTTTGAACACCGTCGGCTACCCGACACAGACACCCCATGTCATCCTACAGAAAAGTGGTTCACATTATGTTAAATACATGACTGCCATGAAAAGTCATTACAGATGTGCAGGACAACATTTATAATCACAGGGATGGTTAAACTGTGTGTCTAGAGGCAATTGTCTTCTACTATAGCCTCGGGGCTACCAAAACCTCGTGAGTGGATTTGGTGATGGAAACTAAAAGAAGCCGTTGTGTAAATATATAATATAATATATATATATATATATATAAT